>NW_008236184.1:1177922-1188058 GCF_000691975.1 Corvus brachyrhynchos
GTGCCTGCAAGTTAGAGGGGGAGAGCCGATGTGCCAGCACGGCGCTGGGCAGGCAGAGGCTGCGGTGCCGTGGCTGGAGTCGCTCTGAGCGGAGACGAGATGTTCTTGAGCTTTCTACAAACCCATGAAGAAAACGCAGTCTGTAAAATCTGTCTCTAGGAAAGGGGAAAGGACGTGCAGCATCCTCTGGGTAGCTGATGGGGCTAAAATGCCGTCTTCAGACAGCTGCTCATCTTTCAAAAGCTTTGGAATAAAAGGAAAGACCAGAGTTACTTAGTGATTTTTTTTTTTTCCTAAACCTGGAGTTTTCTCTGCTTGCGGATTCGAATCCTTAATGAGGGCAGTGTCAGACTGAGGACAGTCAAACGAAGTTTTTGATGAGATACCAAAAGTTTAGAGGTATGTTTGTAGTCTGCCCTGTTTCCTAATAAAATTAGGTCCACAGTAGAGCTTTGCACTGCAGTATTTTTAAAGTTATAGGTTTGGGGGTTTTTAAAATACAGAAAAAAAAATCTAAACCAAATAACCATCCGGCTTACATGCAATATTTTTTCACAGCAATCTAAAGTCTCTAAGTGTTGGCATTTGAATTTGATGCCCTCACTAAAATACTAAATGTGTGCTGTTTAAATTGAGTTTTAGGCGAAATTTCTTTTTAAAAAAAATCTAATTACTTGGAAAAAGAATATTGAGTCCTGCTTCGGCTAGAGACTCTTTCCTTTTTTTTCCACGTTGCAAGGCATTAGGTAATGCACACCAAAAGCAGCATAGTGTTTAAGGACGGTAATTTTCAATTACTAGGTTTCCTTTTCTTCTTGGAGAGAAGCCTATGTGAATAAAAAGAAAAGCACTATATTCATTAATCATTAGCCGTGCTGAATATATTTGGCAAGAAAATGTAATTGGTTTGATTCAAATACTTGCGTCTCTAACAAAAGGAAGTGCATTTTTTTAAGTGCAAACTACATGGATATTTTAGCAGTCCTTTAGAATTCTACATATTCTGATAACAGTTTTTCAGCATATCCCTCATAAGCCTGTTAGAACCGTGAAATTAAATAAACAAATTTTTAAAAAAGGAGGAAAGTACACACACACAAAAAATTGGAGGGTGTGAGTATGTTATATGCTTCTGGACAGAGATTTAAGGTGTGTTGTGAAAGAGCAGGCAGATGATTTATAGCAGTAGTTATTCTCTTGGGAATTTTATTTAAACCACTTTCCACACTGATGTAAAATCTTGGCGGAGCCTAGCTTTTGGATTTTAAAGTGTAATTCCTAGTGGCTTTATTATGGAAATGCTTAGGTCTTTGTACTTTTTACAGACTACTTCTATAGTACATTTAATTCATGTTTCATAGTATTTAGTTTTCTAGTGCATTGAGAAACTTCCTTGGTTTCTTATCCTTTCTCTAATTTGCTGGACAGGGTTCAGCTGGAGGAAATGTGTTGTCATTTGTCTTAAAAGGGCCTCTGACTGCTATGAAATAATAGATCCACAGTCCAATATTGTGATTTGAAAGAAGTAAACCAGTAGAATAGGGAATGCAGTTTATTTAAGCTCAAAAGTACAAGGGAAAAACGCAAAATCTGTAGGTGAATTGGGTGTCTTGTTTATTCTCTCTTCTGTGGTGGCGTCTTTTGGCAGTTCTAATCTTTTACAGTTCTGAAGGTAAAGTGCAAAAAATTGTGGTCTTCAAGAGAATATGGGATTTTTACGTTGGGTTTAATTTTCGTTTTTAAGTGAAAATAGGGAGTATTAATCCCTTTCCTATTGCTATTTAGGTAGCCCAGACTGATAACATGTGAAGTTAATTTGTGAGCTGTTTTATTTTTCTTGCAACATAATGTTCTGGCAAACACATTCTCTTTAATTTTGAAAAGCACTCAGCCTGTGTCCAGGTTTGGGAGGGTAAAGATGGGTCAGCTGTCACACATGGAGAGAGCTGCATTCGTGCACTTAAAGTGCTGGGTACAGACCAGTCATGGGAAGAGCCTGGGCACGTTTTTGAGACAGGCTGCGTGTTAGGAAATGAAACTTTCTCATTTCAGACAGAGCGTAAAGAGGATTTTTTTCCAACTGATTTCTAAGAAAACAGGCAGAGGTGAAGCATCAAAGTTCTTAATGACTGAAGAAGTATTTTCTATGTTGATGGGCTTTTAAAAATTATATATCAACTGCTGTGAATCTGTAGAGGATCCAGGAAGCCTTGCATTCTTAGTCTGTAACACGGGCAAGTCAGCTAGCCAGCTGACGCTTTCTAAGGGAGACGGCAACTTTACGTGCTCACTGGTGAAGTTTGCAAAGAAATCCAATCATTCTGCAGGCGTAGTCACTGGTACAGATCTTATTCCAGAGAGAGTCTTCCCTGGCAGGAGCGTCAGGGGTGACTTCAAGGAGAATAGTGCTAAGTGCTGAATTGATGAGCAAATACACTGCGCTGAAGTAGAACTAGGGATTCATTTGTCAGGCCAGTACAGAACCAGAGGTGAGCCCAAGACACAGGGAGATCGTTTCCTCAGTGTGGGATTGTACCATGTTCTGGTCCCTGCTTTGTAGAGAGGTCGGTCAGTCAGGCCCAGTGCTGCAGAGAGCTCAAGCACTTGTTTCGTACTATCGTCAGGCCTGGACAGAAGGGCTCAGTCCACTGATGAGTTATAAAGTATGGACAGGAACCTGGCAATAGTTGCATTATCTTTCATATATCCTAAATAGAGATTGGTGGGAAGGCTGATGTAAATTTTCTAAGCTATTTCAACCCTGGTGTATTTATTGTTAAGGTGGCATTTGAGGTACTAATCCTGACTACTGCTGTGTGAACGTAAAGTTCAGTCTGTTGTTGTTTTTTGGAAAATGGACCAGATGAGTGCAATCTGTTGTTCCTAGGTTGTAAGGAAATTTGTTTTGCTTTGGGGGTCTGTGCTGGGGTCACTGGAAATACAACTAGCTTTTCTACTGACAGTGTCTCCAAGTGAAAATTCAGTCATTAAAAAATACCTGTTTAAGGAAAAAGACTCCACTGGTTTCCTGATTAGTGCACAGGATTTTTGGAATCTGCTGCATTTTTCCAGAGAAGCCGAGCTGCAGCTGGGCAGAAGACAGGATTTCCCTTGCTGCCGCTGTCCCACTGCCCCAGGTGCTTTCCTTGTAGTGACCCCCGTGCTCCGGAGCCGGCAGAGCCGGGCTGCTCCGGGGCCGGGCAGGGATTCACGCGCTGCTGCTTCATGCGGGTGAGCTTTTCCCAGTCTGTCAAGCCTGACCTTTTGATGTGTTTTTTGTCATGTATCCTGGCACCAGCCTGCTGCCAGCATGTTGGTAATTACTCAGTGTTTTTCGCCAGTATACAAATGCCTATGGAAAAATATCTTGCTATAGGTTTAAAAAAAAAAAAAGGTTGCTTTGCAAATTGAAGCGTGTTTAAATTTACCTTCACTGTGGCACTATTGAAAGTTAAATCCATATTAGCAAATACCCCAGTACAGAACTCCTGTTGACTAAATATTAACAGAATCTGGCCTTTGGAATTGCTAGCTGACAGGCTGTTTTCTTGCTGCTTTAATTTCATACGACTGATCTGAATGACTTGCTTGTACCTAAAACATTTGTTGCATTACATTCGCAGGATAAGATTGGTTTGAGGTTTATTGCTGAAATGTACTTTTTAGGCTCTTTGAAAGACTCTCGAGATTTAAAAGTAAAAGAGGAAATCTGTCTTTATGCCTCACTCTGTGAAAATCAAAGGCAGTTGCATGCTCTGTACAAGTCTCAGTTGGGGACACTCCTTTCAAGTAAGGAGATTCTGTCCTGTTTAAGTCAGCAAAAACTGTGGGTGCTGAGCATCTCACTAGATCAGACTCTTTAAACTTGTGTGCAGCTCTTGCCTAGCTAAAATGGTGGGCCTGTCCCCACCGGCTGGTAATGCGGTCTTAAAAATAATTTTTCTAGGATCATTCTGAATAATTGGGGCAAAACTCAAGCGGTCTACAGACACAACTCCGGGACTTCTCTACCCTTTTTTTTAATGAAACAAAACAAAATTAATCCTGGGATGAGGTTGCAGAGGAGGGTATTTGAGCACTGCTGGTGTTTGGGGTGTGGGCTCTGCACTGATATGAAATGTCCTCATGCTTTATTCAGTGAGCTGATGCAGGGGGTCAGGGGGAGATGGCAGCTGGTTCACTTGGTGCAGGGGAAGGGCCTGCAGCTCTGCAGCCTGGCTCTGCAGGGGGGAGCTGAATGCCTGTATTGGCATTTTTTAGCTTGGGGAGTAGTGTCTAGAGACATCAGTGAAGAACTGAGTCTTCTTGGTATCAAGTACTTCCCCACTGTGTGAAAGAGACTGATTTCTTTACTCATTCCCCATTATAGAGAACCTAGCATGTTTGGAGGTTTTTTTCTAGGATGATGTAGCACTCAGTTTTAACCTTAAGGGGTTTTAAATCTTTTTTCTTGCTTCTCTTGCCTACAGTACAGTGTAAAAATGATCACTATCATGTAGTAATTACTACCAGGGTTGTTGGTATTTCATCTTGACTACACAACAGAGTTCTAAATTGGTATATTCTAAACTATATGTACTAAATCAAAATTGGCAAATCTTTGTGTCTCTCCTGAGTAGATACTTTGCAATTCTCTGTCTAGTGTTGGAGGAAGTTGAGATGCAGCATGTTCTTTTGTTTTGCTTTGCATTCCCAGGAGATAAGTTTTTGTAGTGTGCAAAATAACTGCATATGGCAAGAATGTTATTACAGTCAGACTTGATACATTTTAGAATGTTTTTCTGGGGTATTTTATTCACAATGAAAGAAAAAAGTATTCACCTTTCTTGTATTTATCTGTGAGCTGTAATTTGCAATTACAGCTGATAACTCCTGAGATCAAGCAAGCAGTAGTTCTCTCCTTTTGTGGTTTGTCTTTTCCTTGAGGACTGATATCTAAGGGATATGCACATAACTAATGGTACAGAAGCTGTCTTCTTCCTTTTTGAAGATCAGGGTTCTTTCTCCTTTTTGCAATAAACATTAGCAGGGGAGGGGAGCATTCTGTCCTCCAAGAATAACTAAGTTATGTGAAAAAAGGTGACTCTGCACAGTGCAGACCTCTGCTTGTTGGATAAAAACAAAAAGGCACTGACTGGAAAGTTGAAGCAGAAAGCTGTTTTAGGGGGTCTGGGAGATGGACTTTCTCCTTATGCTTCATCCTGTAACCTTCCTCTGCTGAACAAAGTCTTTAGCTTGCCCAGTTTTTTTGGTGGGTTGTTTTTTCTTTTTTTGTTTTTTTTTTTCCCTTCACTTTTCTTGCTGGAGGCATATAGGCTGAGAAGTTCTGCAAAATACAGGTTGGCAAGCTCGGTGCAGTTTCAGGCTGCTTCCCAGTTGCCTGCACCTTCTGTTGAGAACACGAGGGAGTGACTCAGGGCGGCAGTGACTCACGGGGTGTCGTGCTGTTCCCCTCTCCACAGTGGGGGTTAGCTGCAGCAGGGAGCTTGCTGTCAGCCTTGGAGAGCTCCGTGCACTGGAGGAAGCCCCCTGAGGTACCACCACTGAGCCTGTCTGCCTGCGCAGGTTACCACAGATTCCCACTTTTGTGAAAAATGTATTTAAATCAGCGTTTGCTTCCCTTTTCCTTTTTGGTGCCAGGGGAAGATGAAGCAGGCATGTTGACAGGAGCAAATTGATATGCAGGGACGTCTGAGTCCTGTGTCATGCCAGTTGGGACATCTCTCTTGGGTTCTCCCACCCCTCACTTGGTGCCTGTGTGCTGTCACTCAGGACCACGGAGCTGGTCTGCCCATGGAGTTGCAGTCTCTGCAATGGGTAATGCTCCCCACACTCTCTGGCTGCAGCCTAATGTGAGCCTCTGACATACAAAGCTCCCGAAGTGCACGATTCTCTCCAGAGGAGGCTGGGGTTGCCCAGCACTGTTGGGGTCGAGTGTAGCCCATGTCCTTGCTGCTGTTAGTGAGTGCAGCTGGAGCACTTCATCTCAGTGGGGACTGGCAGGGGTCAGCAGCTCCCACTGCTGCTGCCCTTGCACCTGTGGCCCAGCTCCACCACACTTAAGCAGTCAACTTCAGTAAGGTCACAATTTCACTGCATTTTTTGCTTTCTTTTCTATATGATGGAGAGAGGTGCAGGACTCGACGCTTGTAGCTCTCCTGTTTGTGTGATTCCAGCCTTTGGGCCTTTTGTCATGCTGCATACGTAGCCATCTAGGCTAAAATCAATGTGGAGAGAGGTATAATCATCCCAGCTTTCATTTTAAGAGCATTTATCTCAAAGCTTAATTAAAGCTGCTTGGATGTAAATAAGTCTAACCTCTTCACTTCTGAACAATGCAAATAGAATAGTCAGCATACTTACAGGGTATCAGAGCCATGTAATTATTGTGTACTGTTTGTGTTCTTTGAAATACTGTGCTGTTTATTGCCTCTGAATCGTGGGACATGGTGCTTCATAAAACCAGCTGCATGACTGTACTTTAGAAGAAGTTGATCATTCTCAAACAAAGGGATGGAAAAGTGACATTAAATCTTTACGTAGACGGATACACTGTGACAAAGGGTTTGTCAGAGTGTTCCTTCAAACTGAAGGGACCACAAGCTGGAGTTCTGACTGGTGGGACAGAGAAGCAGGGGTCGTGTTCCTGCACACCAGCCTTGCTTTTCACTGGCTCTAGGTGGTGCTGGTCAGAGGCACTGCAGGCGCCCTGCCCTGAGCCGTGTGCTTGGGCCTCGTGCCACCTCTGCTCACACCTGGTATGTGCACAATACTTTCTGCACTCTCAACCAAAAAAGAGAAGAGGTCCTGTCACCATTTGCACATGCTGTCTTCTGCAGTGTACTCTTTGTTTGGTGTTCTAGAAGTCTTAAAGTCTTTGCTATTCTTGCTGTAATTTTGTTAAACAGCATGAAATGGGGAGTGATGCATTATGGCAATGGCTTCTTCCAGCTCTTGCAGATACTGAGAGCTGATATTTGATTGGCTCAGCAATTTTCTCCCTTCATCCAAGTATCGTTTGCTGTTTAATGCCTTGTACAATTTACATGATCCAATTAGAAATCAAGCTCCTATTTCATGTGGCACTTAATTCACACCTCTTGTGAGACTGCCAGGGATCTTAAGAGCTGATACTGTGCCATGGGTTAAGTGTGCCTAAAACTTACATAAGCTGCTGTTTACCTCACTCCTAGTTCTGAAGAGAGAAGCACTCTTGTCCAGCCTCCTCTGCTTGGCCCTGTGCCTAATGGGACATGATTCAAAGTGTCATTTATCTTCTTCTCACCCCAAAAGGAGGTTAAATTCTCTCTAAGCCCCAGGTGCTCTCTGCCTGGAGCCTCTAGTCTAGGTAGTGTAGAAAGCCAGTAAAAAATGATCCCTGGTCATCAGAACATTTGGAGTTTCCTTTTTGTACATAGATATTTGCATACTTCAGTTCTGGCGAAAATTTGAACAGTATAAATTGCTGTACTACTTAACAGGAGCAGCAGTAGCTGCTCTCCTCCTGTATCAACTGTAATGCTTCTCATAATGGGTGCATTTTTCCATTTGGCTTAATTAATTAGCTCATCTTTGTCTGTGTTTGATTTGTCAGAGCAGCTATTGTGAGAAAACACACATTTTCTAGTGAATTTGTAGTTATTCCTTGGTCAATTTGGGAATTAATTAACCCATCTTGTGCACTGCAGAAAACTGCTTGCTGTAGAGTGCCCCTGCTTTTTCCTCTCCTTGGACTACCTCTTTTTAGAGTCCTGTAGAATTGGTCGTACGATGGATGTTGTGTTACCGGTTTTGGAGCACATAAATGTAAGTGAAGCCACCATCCAGTACTGGTTGGAGACATCAGGCTGGAGCTCTCCAGGGTTAGAGAGCTGTGTTTGCCACTATTGCTGCAGGGGCACCTTCTGCCATGAGGAGAGGGGCAGATTGATTGTGACTGTCTGGAGGAGCTGAGCTCACACTCAGCTTTGTTTTCTGTCAAAGGGACACACCCTGCAGTTGTTAGATTGACAGAGATGCATTGTGTTAAGTTTTGGGGAGAGTTTTTCTTGTACAGTGGGTACCTTATTGAATTAAAAGAAGTATTTCCTTAAAATATGAGTGCATAAAGATGTTTGTAACTGCTGGATAGATTCTTGTATCAACAGATAATAAAAAAGCCAGACAGGTTAATTAAAGAGACAGAGATGTTTCATTTGAGAAACCTCATATACATAGGCGCCTTCTAAATGGCTGAGGAAAACAGGCCCAGGGCATCGCTGACTCCCAGATGCTCGGCGGCGATAGCAGGCTGGCAGCGCCCGTGGCATGGCTCTGGCTCAGGGCTGGCACTGGGGGCTGGAGTGGGGCCAGCTCGGGGAGCTAAATTAAGGAATTGATTTTCCTATTGTTCTCTTCAAGGAGGATCAAAATTCTCTCTCCTGCCTCCTGCATGGGATGCTTCCATGGACAGTCTGTGTGAAGCCTCTTGTAACAGGAGCGATGTTTCACCCTTGTATTTTTCTTGGTGGGTTGTTCTACTGCACATGATAGAATCTGGGTGAGCACTGAGAAGTAACTTCTGCCTGGACCTGAAAAAGGCCCTGAAAATGTGGTGTTTCCAGTGTTGCTATGGCTAGCTCTGTCCAGATTTCTTAAAAATCTGCTGGTATTTCTGGGATTAACTTTGCATTTCTCAGCCAGAAAGGTGGAGTGCAGCTCCTGGCTGCTTGGCATCACGGGTGCTGGAGTGCTCCCTCCTTTACATACACCTCACTAGCTCTTAACAACACTTTTCCTTTCTGAGCGGCGAAATGTTTTGGAAAAAGAGGAATCAGAATCTTTAACAGATTTGTTTAATTTCAAATAATTTTTCTCACTTACTAGAACCATCTAAAAATTATTGTATGGTTTACTCGCTTTAAAATGATAACTTGAGATGCAAATGTTCAGCATGGTGCATTTCTCTGGCCAGCACACTGACAATACACCTTTAAACTACTTGGCTTGGAGAGGAGCATCAGTAGCAGTACTAATTTTTGTTGTGGAAACCTAGAGCTCAGTATGGGGAAATGTTCCCTCCTTGCTGTCACTGTTCCAAAATACTCTAATTTTCTTCTGATGTTTTCCCTCTCAACCACAGTGTTTATACTTACAGAAGGGAAAAATAGCCAAATGTAAAGGTCACTCTAAAGCAGAGACCTTGTGAATACCAAAATCTCACTCCAAAGAATTTCAGCTCATAGGATTTATTTAAAAGCCCTCACAAAAATGCTTCAGAATGGAAATGCTTTTTTATGTCTCACTGAAAGCTGTAGCATTTAGTGGTGGTAAATTTGCACTTCATAACATGTTATTTCTGCCAGTGTTGATTACTGTTTTGTCGCAGAAGTAACTAACTTTGTAATTTAATCTGCCATGGTATTGTCAGCCTAAAATTCGATGTATACACACTGCATTATGAAAAACTGTACTGCAGAGGCTGCTTCTGGCTCTCGAAGTGCCTGAACTGTAAAGCACTGGAGCCTGGCAGAGTAGCCAGAAAGGTACCACTACGTGCATGCCTTGGTTTGTCCTGTTCCCCGTGCAGCTACATCTGGTCACTGCTGGAGTCCAAGCACTATCCAGAATTACCTAAAAGAGAGTGAGGAAATACATACTTGACTAGCTAATTATACCTTATGTTAAATATACTCAGATTTATTAGCCATGCTTGTATTAATTTGTAATACCTGAAAAACCTGATTAGGTCTTGATTTTTAAACAAGGTATCAGTCCAGAAGAGTAGCACAGTTCCTGTGGAAATTCCGAAAACAAGTTACTAAGAAATCTGACTCATAAAGCAAATGCCTCGTGAAATTTGAATGTTTAGAAGGAAAAATGACTGGCAGCTCCTCTTGTAAGTGTGCTAGTTGCAATAAAGTATAAAAGTTCAACATCAAAGAGATCACCGCTTAGTCTGTGGCGTATTTGTACATCAAAGAACAAATACAGGACAAAAGGAACTGTACAGAGATACAGTTCATCCTTGCAGACAGGTCCCCGCGGAATGCTGTAAAGAGCTGCTTTCATAACGTGGAAATGATCTCTGGCACATCTTCATTTCTGATTTGGGGAATAGCAGCAGTGTCTCAGAATCCGCTCGTGCCAATGCGCTC
>NW_008236184.1:1188156-1221921 GCF_000691975.1 Corvus brachyrhynchos
GCGTCGGAGCCTACCTGATGTCAGCACTGCTGTTTGTGTCTCCGTGTGACTCAGGTGTGTCAGCCTGGGTGACAGATGGGAGCTGTGTCTGCAGCAGTGCCGTATCACTGGGGGGAGGGTGGGCAAAGGGGGTCTCAGATGCTTAGATGAAAGGGAAAGGTCTGCTTTTTCATTTATTTGTTGTTATGCCAGTGGTCAGGTACTGTATCATGTTGTCTGAAGATGTTGTGGAGACTCCTTTCTTGGATATACTCAAACCTCAACTGGACACAACCCTGAGCCTTTTTTGACCCTGCTTTGAGCAGGGGCTCCATCAAGCAATCTCCAGAGATGCCTTCCAACATCAACTCTTCTATGATCCATGAGAACAACTCTTTTGTAGTAAGGCAGCTGTCTACTTAATGTTTTTAGTTATGGCCTTTCTTAGCACAAGACGCAGTTCAGCCAAAAATGTGACCAGGTCTGGCGCAGGAAAAGTCCTCCACCTGTTTTTTACTGCTTTTCTGAGCTTTTGTAATGTGAAAGCTGGATGTATTTCTACTGATTTGTGTCTTAAGTAGTTTGGTGGGGTTTTGTTGTTTTTTCTTAATCTTGAATTCCCCCTTAAATTAGAAAGGTTCTGGATGTCTGCCATAGAATTAAAGAAAAGTGTTCTTGGGTATGTAGAGCATGTCCTTTCACACAGGTCATGGGAAGTTGGTCAAGGAAATCGTTGGACTGTCAGTGACCAATTGGTGAATCGTACTGAAGGCAGTGGAGACTTTGCGATTAATTTGAATGTCTCTGTTTTAATATTAAAATGTTAAGTAGGTCACATCTGTTCTTCAGTTCTAGTCTTTCTACTTAATTTGTATCTCTGTATGTGGTGACTGTTTATGTGATACACAGAAACGTTAATCATAAAATCCAGACTAAATCTGAATTCTCCAAAGTTCAAGTGTGCTTGGATCAACGGTTTTAATAGCAGTTCCACCTTTTAGGAGATAGTATTGTCAGCAGACTCGTTTCTTTTACTGCAGAACTAAAAATAGTTACAATCTCATGGAATCATTAAGAAATACAAAGGGTTTCTGTTAAAAACCCTGGGGAAACCTGATTAGGCAGGCTACTGTATAATTAATTGATGTGCTACTACACTTGGAGAAAGAGTGCATCAGTAAACAGAAGTCAGAATGTAAAAGGCTAAGAAGAACTGCTGGGAATTGTGTTAAGACATCAAGGCTTGAAAATAACAATTTGAGCACCTCAGGAGAGACAAGCATTTGCATTTGGTGGAAGGACAGAAAACTCTCCAAAAGGCCAGGGCAGGGGGATCTGTGAAGGAAGGCTCAGGCTTGTGCTTAGCACTTCCTTTGCCATTACTGGTCACAGTATTTTGTACTACCTTCAAGTTGATGTTCTGATAGTTCCCTAGACTATATTCTTACATTTGTGAAACAGTGTCAGGCAAAGTGTTGTTAGAATGTTCGTTTTGTTAATGCTGTGCTTTAAATACATTCATTCTGATAATTAAGTTGTTGCCTAAGATATCACATGGATCACTGATTTGGGCCATTGTTTGTTTTGTTTGCTTTGAGACCGGAAGTAATTGTCAGCAAGCAGTCTGTAATTATCTCTTTGGAAAAGTCAGGATCTTCTGTAAAGTTACTGTAAAGAGGCTGTGCAGCAGTTGTGTACGTAGATATTAGGGTGGCTGTGATGACAACATGCATGAATTATTCTTCCAGAAATATGTTTAAAACCAATCCCTACCCCACTGCAGTGGCGTCACCTGGAGAAGAAATTCCGTTTTGGGACGGTCCGTGTACCATGACAAGGCCCTGTGGCCAGGGAGGAAGATAAAGCTGTTGCCATGAGCTTTTGCCCCTTCAGAAATGGACATTTTTGGCAATTTGAGGAAGACATTACAGGAAAGATTGATTCCTGTTTCTCTGTTTGGAGAAAAGTGTAACGCAGATGTTTTTAAGGAGGCCCATTTCTGTGTCTGTTGTGTTGCTGATAGGGAGAAATGGGCTGTGCTTGAAGATCTTTACCAACTAAGTGGCTTCCCTGGATCTTGCGACATGCTGGAGACCTTCTGACAGCAATGGCTGCTCATTCTGCACGCAGGAGTGCTGGGGAGAGTTGAGCATGCGCTGCATGCTGAAGTCAAGCCTTTTCTCAGGAAATGATAATAATTGGTTGTAAATAGTGACCACTGTTCTCAAGTAAATATAGTGGCTGTGCAAGTACCTTGCTCTGAGGAGTGACCTGCCGACGTGTTTGTGCCGTGCTGTTAAAAGAAGGTGGAGCTTTCCTCACTCGAATGTGTCAAGTCCTGACCTGCTGGCTGGGACAGACTGTGTTTGGGCAAGACAAGAGCTTTACATTTTAGAAAGACAAATCAAATTAATTCAATTTATATGTTAAATTGAAGGAACTTTTGAAAAAGTTCACTTTTGAATTACCAAAAAAAAAAATCCAACAAAAAACAAAGCACGTCAACAATGAACTTTTTGAGACTTCTTCCCACCTTCAGAATACCCAGAGTGTCCGGTTAACAGTTTATTTCACAGAGCGTGTGTACGTGCTTGCTCAGGCACAGTTGCCAGCAGCTCATAAAATCAAAATCCCAAAATGAAATCCTTCAATACGTTTCTCTTTCCCCTCATTGAATTGAATTGAAAAATTTCTTAGGGAGGTGCCAGCAAAAATAGTGTGGGGTTGTGTAGCTTAACTTCTTTTCTTGGGCTGTTGCCGCAGCATTAGCGATGGGGTAACTCTGCTAAGTTCAAATTTTGTATTAGCAGAGGGTGGGATCTCTTTACATGTGAATGAATATCCTGAATGGGCGACATGCACAGATGTCCAACTTGTTTCTTTGGAGCCTAAAGTTAAAGTTCTAGGAGCATGTCCAAAGCTGGCATGAAGCTGTGTATCTCACATGAAAAGCACTGCTGTGAGCTGGCAAAGGCATTAGTTCTGAATTGGAGTCAGTTTTTGTTGGCCAAGCGTTTTTTCATAGAAGTTTTACAGTTTCTGAGGACTCTTATCTACTTCCAGTGTAAAAGCACCTTAGTAATTGAAATTACATAGCACAACTTCAAATATAATCGCCAAATAGAATGTGGGAGAAGAATTAATTTAATTATAATTAATTCCAGTTTTCAGAAAATTATTTCAAAGTTGTCTTAAGCTGGATACCAAAATGGTTATCACTTTGGAAAATGTTCCAAGTCTCCAAACATCTCAGTAAAGTGTCTGTTTCACAAAGGACTACTTTGATCCAGCTATCTAAGAGATTTATCCAAGGAGACGAAACCCAGATTGCTTGCTGCTAATCCGGTGCTTTGCAAATAAGATTTTAATTTTTATTCCCTTCTCTTCTTTTTCAAGAATTCAGGCGGATATACAATGGGATGGTTTCTTCCCATAAATAATTAAGCCCATTGTAAGCAATGTCTGTAGAAAGTAGTCCTGAGATTCATTTAGTTTTAAGTACCTACTCATTTTTTCCTTTTGAAAATAATACCATGTCCCAAGCAATTTGAACGCTCATAAATCACGTTAGTTGAAGGGGAGAAATTATTCCAAACTTATCCTCTCAAGGGTGTTTTGTTGTCCCAAAGACTGTCTAAAGGAAGAAGTTGTCCTTTGGCTGGACTCACAGCAAGCAGCCCCAAGGTTGGTGTAGCAGGTCCTGTTTGTATTTCTCCTCACATGAGTGGAGCTGCCTGTGTGCACCAAACATGCAGCTGGTCCCTGTCACCAAATGCAGGCTGAGCTGCTTCTGTGCAATACCTGGCTGGTGACACTGGAAGAACTCTTCCCTCCTTTCACCTGGGCCAGTAATGACATGAGATCTCTTGGTGAAGCTGTGCTTGTGTTACTCGAAATCATATCTTTTTCGTTATGATACCAGATAATTGAACAACCTAATCAAAGCGGATTTAGCATGGCCTGAATGAATAAAAAAATATTCCCATACAAAAAAATTTTGAGTTTAAATACTATGGTGTTTTTCAGGGAAAAGAGCATGACACAAGGAAACAAAGGACTGCATTCTGAAAGAGACAATACCAGCAGTGCTGGGGGAATGAAAATAAGCATGTATTTGTTTACCTGCCCACTAATGCCATCACAGTAGTTCCAAATACATTTTTCATTTGAATTAAAGAACCCACCTAAACGTTTAAAGACATTATTTATTAACAATAACTGGTTTTAATGTCAAGTGAGGGTAAATTAAGTTGGTTACACAATTTATCAGACGCTGCTAAATGTTGTGGATGTTATTAGTCATTAAGTAACCAACAGTTAGTCTGGCAGTTTATTAAATCTCAGGACATTAGATGCAGGAGTCTCTCCATGTTTTCTTTATGAAGAGCACCTCAGAGTAACATTAGCAATATGTAGATATGTATAAATTCTTCCTTCTCTTTTTCCTCATTTCTCTCTTACTGACTGCTTTAAACTTCATTTAGTTTTTTTTAATGAAAACATTTTTTTTTTGTGAAGTGAATCTGTCAGAAGAAGTAAATTGATATGTCATGGATTGGCTTTGTGATTTGCAGGGTGGTTTTTTTCCTTGTTTTAAGCAGATGCAGAAGGTGTATTTTGATGCTGTTACACTGTGATGGATGAAAAAACTGCACTGACTTTTATCCAGGAGAGGGAAGCGAGTTGTTTTCTTTCAAGGGCTGTAGATCAATTGATGTCTTACAGAAGTAATACCATGAAAGTGGGGAAGAACTCCTCTTTGATACTCAAGTCTTTCTATTTCAGTTGGTACAGTAATGGGCTTTTGAATTAAAGGTTTGTTAAAGCTTGTATCTATTTCAGAGTATTGACAGCCGAAGCAGACTCACTGAGCCAGAATTTATATGTTTATGCAAGCCTGTTAAAATCAGAATTTATGTTGACTGTACTAATGTGTAAGCTTTAATACCACTGTTATAAAGAAGGCTGCTATTTGAATTTTCAGTGAAGTAAATTTCTTTCAATATGCCTTTGAGTTATGGTTTGTAACTGTATTCATATATAAATGCTTTCAGCCAAATGCTGTTGAACTAATTCCATTTTGAAGACATTAATTATATTTAGCTCACTGAAAAAAAGGAGGGGGAAGGCATCAACTAACCCTATATAAAAGTGACAACAGAATTGTTTTGTGAAGAGGCTTTGGGCCTCTTAAGCTACGAAGAGTGAGTGGTTTCTTGGGTTGGTTGGTGTTGTTTTAATCAAAGAAGTGTGAACAGAAGCTAGATAATGCATTGCTATACTGCAAAGACAATTCATTTTGAACAGACATTTATACACTTAATGCTTTTTGCTTTTATCATGTTAAGGTCTTTGCAATAAAATCTGGTTATGCAGTGACTCTAGTTGTTTGTGCAGGAAAAAACAACCTTGGTTTTTCATCGTAAATCCATTCGCTCTTGTCAGATTGGTAAATTTTCAAGGTAAATTTCTTCTGATGTATGTTCAATTGAAAAAGTGGTTTGTTGCAGTCAACTTAATGTAAGAGAGAACTTACAGCTTTGACTTCTTATAGAGTGTGTGTGTGTATATATATATATAAATATATATAGTGTGAAGCTTACGATAGAGTGTTAACCAATCATCAAAAGTGAAATCTAGCTGCAACCAAAACAAAAACCAAACCAAAATTTTAGTGCCATTTGTGTGAGCCTGCTGGTTACACTTTAATAAGATTTTGTGTTTCCAGGAGTTAGAAGACATAATAAACCTGAGCATTGCTGATTGCGGTTTCCCAAAGACAGATTGGGAAATAAATAGTGTGTGTGTGTTTTTAGGGTGGAGCATGGTACTTCTGCCGTTTCGATCCTTATCCTTCCATTTTGGCTATTCCCTTAGGTGGGTGCAAGAATTTTCCTGCTTGGAATTCACATTGCCCTGGGATCACATAGGCTGCATGCAGAACTGTCATCTTGCTGAAGTGCTGTGTAATTGCCTGATCCTCTTTCCTTTGCTGTCTAGTTTCTCTTTTCTTTCATTTCATTACTTTCATTTCTTCTCCTTCATGTTAACGTTCTTCATCTCTAAATCACTTTGTGTTCTTCTTTCACTCTCTTTTGAAAGCAAACTGCCAGTGCCTTATTTAATCTCTTTATCAGTGTAGTGAGAGGTAACAACACGACTGTGCATTTTAGGCCCTTTGTAACCAGTTGTTTCAGATCAGGGTGAGAGTGAAAGAGCTCTCTGGGACATCTCTGTGCTTTACCTTTTTAACACTGCATGCTCGGTGTTTCAAGGGACCTTGGGTCCTTTAGAAGCCTTATGGAATATTTCCAAGAACACCAGAGGGTCGTGACAACTGGGCAAAACTGTCTCTCCATCTGCACTTTTAATTGTCTTTCCATCTACCAAAATTCACATCTGGTCTCTTAAAGCTATGCTTCCTGCCTGCCACCCCCAAAACATTTCTGACTTCATTAGCATCTTGTGGCACTCTGTGCCGGGGTACCCCCAGATGTCATTGGCACCCTCAGGAAACTTCAGTTGTTCTTGTTTGTTGTTTTACTTGAGAAACTGATGCTCTCAGATTTGCTATGTTGGAGGAAAGAGATGTGGAATTAACCTGCTGAGCTGCTGCAGTATCTGAAGCATTTTAATTGTTCATCATGAGCTCCCTAAACGTACATAAACTTTTCTGGTTACCAGCGTGATTAACCAGAAGCTGACCACAAGCTTGAATTTAGGAACGTGTCAATGAAAGCTCTGCCTTGCTTGTAGACTGCCCAGTAAATTTAAGATGAACTAGCATGAAACAAGAAAGCTGTCTGGAGTTACTCTTAAACAAGTCATTTTACAAAACACAGCAAACATCACCTAAATCACATATGAGGTACACAAAACCGGAGTTATAGTGGAGTGAGCTGATCAACAAGTTCTGGAACTAAATAGTAGGAAGCAAGGAAAATGCAAAAGATGATAGTTTTTTACTTCCATTAAAGATTGTTGGAACAGGGACAATCTTTTTGTCTGCATATAGTACATATAATGTTTTGTTTATGAGGTCTTCATCTAAAACTGTGTTTGCTCAGCTCTACTGAAGCAGCAGTGGTGAACGAGCTTCTCCCAGTGTCCTTCCTGCTAACTTCATCTTCAAGAGGAGAACCCAGTGCTGGCATGTTTGCTGATATTGATAGCCAGGAGCCATTATTTATGGTGTATCAGGTGGCTTACAACAGTGGTCTCAAAACTCGTGCACCCCATCATTAAAAAACAAAATCACTAGATCTCAGAAAGTCTCATAGATCAATTGATTTTTCATTAATGCATTGCAGTTTCTTGATAAACTACTGACTTATGATAACATACATTTTCCACTCATCCATAAGAAACAAAATTCATACTGGAAAATGCTTTCCTTTTTAAATTGCTCACTTCATAGTGTGTTTCCATCTTCTGCCCCACTCCTCTGATTTTGTCCAGCTCTGGCTTATATCTCAGCTATAGTTTGAAAATATTCCTGGTGGTTTTAATCATGGATATAGCTTGTGTATATATTGTGATTGCATGCATCTAATGTGCAGTTTATCTGGTTTCTTAAACAGAGGAATCTCCAGACTCAATTCAGAAACTACCTGTGGGTAATACCAGGGAAAGCCCATCATTCAAACTCATCATTCCTTGGTTTCTCAGTTTCTAGAAGACCTTCACACAGAGCTTTGCCATGGACTGTTTGAGCTAACTGATTTTGTATTGGCGTCTTGCTTCAGTTGAACATGGTGATTATGGAGTGCTTCTCTCTGCTGTCTTTGAAACTTGAAAGTACCCCAAATAAACTAAAACCCAAATAGAACAACTAAAAATATTCATCAAAAATTTTACGGCTTTCTGTGTCTGTGTGTATTCTCGCTTCTTTCTTATTTTGTGCATGCTTTTTTTTTATTAAATACTCGAGGGTTGGCAGTGCTGTGAAGTAGAACAGTGAAACATAAATATTAATTGTGGTAGAAATATTGTCTAGAATCTCATTCTTGTTTTAGTTGGAAATAATACTCAATTGTCTTGGCCGTGCTGGAACAAAGACAAGACCTAAGGGATGTGCATTTGTTTGGCTGCAACTTTATTAACACACTTGGGAACAGTGCCTGGCAATAAATCACACAGTGAGTCACTGCCTATTCCTTGATCGTTCCTACCTCTCTGGAGAGCTTCTGCCAGCCCTCCCCTCCCGGGCTGGCTCCCTGCACTGCAGGGCCACCACAGGTTTTGTGTGTTGGCGTGAGGGGAGGCTCTGCAAGGGGAGGGTCATTGCCTGGCACCAGAGGGTGGGAGCCACAACTGCTTTTTCCCAGCTTTCTCAGAGAACCACTGCTGGCCTGGCTTGGCTCGTCTTGGGTTTTTTTTCCTTTCCCTGGCAAGGTGAAAAACCGCGGGAATGTATTTAAGACAGGTACCACCTAGGAGTGGCAAGGCCTGTACCTTCCCACTGCTGTTCTTGAGTAACACTTAATTTCAAAGGATCGCTGGCATAGATAAGGGGCTGGTAATCCTTTGTTTGCAGGGGCTCAAACTGCTCTCTTCAGTTTGGGGAAGGCTTTAAATTTTAAGGGCAGAGATGCAAATTGCAGCCCAGTTGATAATGCATGTTTTTCAACCCCTTTCACTCTGGGAGCCACACATGTAAGAGGAGTGTCTGCCCTGTTATTCTGGATTGTGACTGATTGTTATTCTGGATTCTGCCTGGCTCTTTCCTGCTGTCTCCACTCACACTGTAGAAGTATATTGGTCAAAAATTCCCTGTCATTAAGGTCAGTGAGACAAGTGCAAAATAGCTGAATGGGTTAAAAAGTTAGTATTGTTGCCTCACTGGGGGGAGTTCAGAGGTTCTAAGTGCTAATTTAGTGCCCTACTAGTGTATGATCCCAAAATGGATTTTTTAATTTAGCAGTGGCAAGTCTAGTTTGTTCGGGCAAGGAGCACTTCTCCCTTCCCTGACATAAAAAAGTGATTCCAAAAAGTTGAAAGTTGCAGTGCTGTAGTGGCTCTGTTTCCTCTGGAAACCCTTCTGTTCTTTTCTGTGTAAAGATGATAAACTGCCCTCGATGGGACTGAGGTGTAAGCAGGCTGGAACTCCCCCGGAGCCTGGAGATGGCCACGTTCCAGCTGTAGGACTGTGTGAAGGCACAAGGGGAAGCCCTGGTCGTGTTTCAGCTCTGGGTTGTCCATTCTGGGACAGAAGTGTGAAGGACCAGACAGGCCCTCCCCCCTTATGTAACACTGCACAATGTGGAGCCGAGTCTGTGTTTTAGAAAAGTGGTGGTGTTGATTAGTTAGTTGGTCATGAAATCATAGGCAATTTATTTTTTTAAATAAATGTAATAACAATATTTGTGCATGCTGATTTTGAATGTCATTCATGTTGCAACAGAGCTTTTGATGGATTAATTACATCATTTGTAAGCAAAGACCAGACAAACAAAGATGAAGTTCACCTGAGTTTTGACTGAGAAACTAAAAAAATTACTGTTTGTTATCTGTGTTCTGAGGATTGTCATCAACTGGTCTTAGTGCTCAGATATTTGCCTTACAGAGAGATGGTCGTGTTGTTACACTGGAAATGAAGCAGGTGAATTCACTGGTGCACAGCAACAGTGACAAATCTGTTTTCCAGTCCTGGGTTATGGTTTTAAAAGCAAGGCAGTAATTGTTACTTAGTTCCTGTAATCAGTAAGCTCATATGTTTCAAAGAAAACCAGAAGTATTTGGTGTGTGGGCTAGGTGATAACTCATGACAGAAGTTCAGCTGTTGTTCGAAAGCATATTTCAGCTCCTGCTTTGGCTCCTGAAAGCTGTAATTGCAGACTTAGTAAAAGCTTTCTCTTGTTTGTTTTTCAATATTGACTGTTTGAATTAAGGTGTTTGTTAAAATGACATGATTTTAAAAGGTTTTAGACCTCTAGGTTAAGTAAATCGCATGATACTGAAGACTGTGGATCTGTCAAGTTACATCCTATACTATTTAAAGAAAAGGAAAGAAACAGCTAAAATTTGTGGTTTAGTCCCTTTTCACTTTACCCTCTTTAGTCAGTGTAGGCAGAACAAGGATTAGTAATGTTTGGTCCTCTTTCTAGTCTGTTTCTGGTCATCCTAGGATGAAAACTGTGTTTTACTTAATTTGTTTTGTACCCGAGTTTTGCACTTAGATATTGTACTGGTTTATGAATACTAGAAAATTAAGTTATTTGTGGATTTTATTCTATGCTCTAAGCACAAGCAAGACATTTGACACTGTATGATCAGAAAAATACATTATCTGCCCTCCCTGTTGAGCTTACATCTGAAAATGTAGGACAATCAACATGGCTTTTATAGAATGGTCTTTACATCCTCCAGCAACTTTTAAATGTATATTTGTGAAAACCAGGGTTTCCACCATTGAATTCTTTGTTCCAAATCTAAATGTTTTCTAAATGTTTTAGAATTTCTCCGGTGAAAGTTTGTCAAGATAGCACATACAAATTGTGCTGAAAAGTGATGGTGGCATTTCATTCCAAGTAAAACTAAATGTAGGAGATGTCCTGCCTTGTATGAAATCCTTATGCTGCATTACTAAGAAGTACACAGTCTTAAAAAAACCACGTGGTGCAACTTAGTAAACTTGGTTTTCTGGAATTGTATGCAGATAGGTATCATCACTTCTGGAATGTGCTTTTTCCCTGGGCCAGGGCTGCCAGACAGAGCTCTCTGACAATCTCTTTATCTGTAGGGTTGTCTATAATGTTAGTTAGTGAACTCTTTGAAAAACCAGCTTCCATGAGTTAATTTATGCACAAAACATCACTGAGGGATGTGTTTTACCTGTTTCACAAGTAGGGGACTGAAGCATAGCTTAAGGGACGTGGCTTGGGCCACACAAGAAGCCTGTGTCATAGCCAGGAATCAAGAGATTCACATTTCCTTGCCTAACCACACAAATTCAGAAAATAAGTAATTGAAGAAAAGCAGATGCAACACTGAGGATTTGAGTCTTGGGTATGTTTTACAGGGTGCTTAACTCTCTGCCCATACAAGCAGAAGGTTCTGCTGTGGGAGGCCAGTAATGCTTTTACATTCATAGAATCGTAGAATGGCCTGGGTTGGAAGGCACCTTAAAACCCAACTCGCTCCAACCCCCTGTCATGGGCAGGGAGACCTTCCACTATCTTAGCTTGCTCAGAGCCCCATCCAGTCTGGCTTTGGACACTTCAGGGATCCAGGAGCATCCACAGCTTCCCTGGGCAATCTGTGCCAGGGCCTCACCACCCTCGCAGGGAACAACTTCTTCCATATATCCCATCTAAACCTTCCTCTTCCAGTTTGAAGCCATTCCCCCTTGTGCTATCACCTCATGGCCTTGTCCCAAGTCCCTCTCCAGTTCTCCTGTAGCCCCTTTAGGCACTGGGAGGTGCTCTAAGGTCTCCCTGGGACTTTCTCCTCTCCAGCCTGAACAGCCCCAGCTTTCCCAGTCTGTCTCCATAGCAGAGCTGCTCCAGCCTTTGGAGCACCTCTGTGGCCTCCTGGCCTTGCTCCAGCAGGTCCAGGTCCTTATGCCAGAGGCCCCAGAGCTGGACTGCTCTGCATGGCTTGGTTTCATTGGCAAACTTGCTTTGAGGGTGCACTCAGTCCCACCCTGTACATGTCCAACAAAAATACTGGTCTGAGTGCAAGGTGCCAGGCTGGCTGCAGACTTTGTAGCCTGCCTTGTATTTTGGTAGGGCAGGATTTTCACTTTAACTCACTGCTACAACTTCATAATAATTATTATTTATGGCTGATGCCCTCATCCAAAGGACTAAGGGAATACAATTTCAGTGTTAACCCTTTCCAGGGATTTTCAGAATATCAGCCCAATGACTCAAAATCCTAAGGCAGGAGCAAAAATCCTGAGGTTGGTATTTCAATTTACTGCTGTCTTTGGGGATTCTTATTTTCCTTAGGTTTGTGTTTGTTTTTGAATATGTGCTTCTAATCTAGCAAGGACGTAATGAGCTCTTGAGACATAATAAGCTCAGTAAGACTTGAAACGCTATTTACCGCTTGAAGTATTTACGTGTCTTCTATTCCTATTCGTGTATCCAAGCACAATATGGTATTTAATAGAGCCTCACAGATAGGAAGCCTGTAATCCTAATGTTCTGCAGGTACAAACTGAATTACAGAAAGGATGTGCCCAGCTTCATGAAGCTGTTTAATCATTTCACTCCTGGTGTGTTCGGCAAGTCCTGCACAACTTACAGGAGTTCGATGTGTGCCTAACTCTGCCATGGTTCTGTGGTTCACACGCGCAATCCTTGTGGCAGCACAGGCACTTGGAGTCACATCTTTTTCAATCCTGTAGTAGCAATCCTGAGCGGAAGAAATGTTTCCCATATGCTCCTGAAGGAAGGCAGGAAAATTCAGGCTGGAAGGAAAGGACAGGTTGTAACTGTGAGGAAAACAAGCTGTTGGAGCAACTTCTTTTAGAATTGAGCTGTGTTTTCTATCACTTGATGGCTCTGTGTGCATAATTACGGCACGTAAAAAAGAAGTGCCTTCTAGTATCACTGGCCTGTATGGGCATCATACAAAACCTGCTGGGTGATACTCCATCATCTCTATCACACAAAAGGTGAATTTGAATATAATGTTATCTACCACTCTCATGTTTCTGTTTATCTAAATTTTCCTTGAACTGATTCCGTCGTGCTGGTGCTGGAAGCAATGTGTTCACAGAATTTTTTTCAGTCCTAATCCTATGATATTTTGTATCATTCAGTTTTATCTCTCCTTGTCAGAAATTTTGGAATTGGGAATATGAGGAAGGAGAATGGGATACAGTCTATCCCTAAATGTTGCACAGCTAAATTAACACATCGGCACAGTGCAATTATTTTTGCACATACAGAAGACGCCTCCCTGTAAATTCCTTGTGACATAAGGTTTCTGACTAAAATTAGGTCATGGCTATTTAACTGTTTAGGTGTCCACCCAGGAGGGAGCTACAGAGAGCTCTTTCAATTCCTTGCAATCAACAAGTAAGTAGCAGCTACTCTCATTTATCCTCTAAGGAAATAGTCCACCAAAAATAATATGTTGATTCCTTGGCCCCTCCCTGTCACTAATCACTCAGCTCTTGTAGCTACAGACTGACTTGGCCTTCAGCACCACAGTGTCCAAGTGCCTCAGTCATTAATTTTCAACTTACGACACTTCGGTGATGTAAGAAAGGGTTGTCCTCGTTTCACAGCTGAGGAATTGACACATCAAATAAGTGACTTGCTTTAAGTTTCACAGCAATACTGGCCATAGAAACCAATGACTTATTCATAGACTATTCTGTTTCTTGGAAAACCAACCCTGTGTTCCTTGTCCTTCTGCCTGCTACCCCAGATCTCCTCGGACCAATTTAGCAGGCTAAGGGTTTAGGCCTGTGTGTATTTTAGCCTCCCATAAGCTGGCATTGGCAAACAAATGCACCCCTCCCTTGTGTGAGCACAAGCAGCATCTCCGCAGTCACGTGGAGAATTAAGTCAGGAAACTGATTCAGGTTAAAGTTAATCCCCCTAGAACAGTTTCAACCTGAGTCGTTCCTCATTTGGCTCTCGAGGTGCAGCTGTAGAGGCACCACTGAAGGGGGGAGAGGGAGGGGAGGCGAGGCCAGCTCTGCTCAGTGACTGGAGGTTTCTGTTGGCTAAAATGCTTGTGGAGTTAGTGGGGTCAAGTTCATGAAAACCTTAATCAAAATAAGTTCTAGTTTCTTCTTTCTCTGGAGTGCACATCACATGCCTTGAGGTTTTCCCCATGTTTATAGAGCCCACCCAAAGCACAAGGACAAACTGTGTCCAGAACACAGAGGAGGTTTTTGGATCAGTCCTTGCTCTGGGGACATTTTAGATCTTTCCTGCATGGCAAGTTTTTTCTGTGTGGCTGCTATCATTAAAAATGTTTAATTGTGTATAACCTTTTTCTGTTTGAAATGAAACTATTTCTGAGTAGTTGCAAATGGAACCAGAGAGGAGCATGGTTACCAGGATAAGGACATTTGTAGAGGGAATAAAGTGCTGTAAGTGTGGAGCTTAATACCTCATCTCATCCTGCACCACACTGACCTATGTGAGCCCGCATTCCTTTGCCTTTCTGCCCTGAGTGGTTCCATAGAAAAGACAAATTGGAATTGCGTGCATGTTTTTTAGTCTTTAGGTGGAGCCTGTCTGCCATGACTTCTAACATGTGAGTCAGACACATGGGGAGAATCCTCCTATTTTGCTGATCCCTCTCTCAAAAGAGGTGTTCAGAGGGCTTCCCAATTGCTGTGCTGAGGTGAATGTCCAGCTTTGAAAACAAAATACCAAATCCTGCTGCTTCATTTGAAGGACTGCAGTGTAGGAGAACCTGTAACTGTGGAATGACACCCTCATCCTGACTACATCAGAAGTCCTCAAGAATTTATGCAGGGACCTTGGCATGCTAATAACTTGGTTGTTGATGACTAAGGCAGGAAGAAGGGTGCCAGTGACGTCTAAAAGGAGACTGAAAGGAGTTCTCGCACTTAAAAAATTGCTGCTGAAGAGAGCGAAACATCTTTTAATGAGTGCTGTTAGTATCTTTAACATGAGGATGATAACCTTTTCACTTGGACTGCCCCATGACCCCCTGAGAATCTTTCTTGCCATCTTTGTTGCTGAACACTGTTCCCCAGCTTTCCTGCTTTTTTATTTTGTGGCTGGAGTGTGAGTCCTGGCTGGGAGAGTGAGAGGATGTTGCAGATGGTCCTTAGCGCCGTAAACTTCTGTTGCAGAAAAACTCTGGTCTCTGTCAGCCACAGCCCCTGTTCCAACCCGGCCACCTCAAGCCTCAAAAGAAGCATGTGTGGGATTGTTGTATTTAGGGGTTTTTTGTTCAGGCCTTGTTCAAAGGTTCAAGATTGGGGCATAGATCTGTTTGATTTTCCTCCTCAACTGAACACAGATCATAACATTTAGAGCACAACCACTTTGTGTCGTAGGAACCTAACAAGAACCAAATTTTAACATAGTCACTAGTTCCTTTGAAGGAGGCAGTGTTAGCAATTATGATCTAGACTAGACGTTGGTAAAAACTTACCAAATAATTATAGGCTTCCTAAAGGAGTGTAGTATGAGTAATTGCAGGTTTAAAAATGTTATTATGAGGAGTAGTTTATACCGAAACTTCCTCCTGCTCTTTAAAACCAGAATCCATAACTCTCATCATGCCACAGCAAATGCTTGCCCTTCTCCACAGAAGAATGTAGACTTGCCTTATTGTACAGCTAATGTTCTGTGGTACATTATTTAAATTAGCATATAATAGAAACCTAATTGCCCACTAGGGCCCACAGCTTTAGCTGGTGGAGATCAATGTGCATCCACTGAAGTCAGTGTAGCAATGTTGATTTTCACCCTTGAGGATCTGGCTCAGCAGCTTGTTTCTATTCCAGGCATTGTTAAAGGAGATAGTGCGTTTAGAATATTAAACCATGGCATTGTCAGAGATAGTCAACTCAATTTATGTGCAAGTGAAGAGAAATAAAGCAGTAAAACCATTATTTTTATCTGAGGATTTCAATTTTCATTGTCAATTATTCATATTGACTGATCTGCTACAACAGGGAAATCATGAGCATGGGGTCATCTTGTTGTGGTTTTAATTTCCTACATCTGTAGTTATCTAATCCTCTCAGTGTGAGCAAGTACGATTAGTATTTATTTCTATTCTGTGTGCCAGTGCCCTGGGCCAGGTTCTGTGCTAAATCCAAAGTGACTCTCCTACTTAATTGGCATTAACTTGTGCTGCAGTAACATAAATAAGAATTTGTACTTTCTGTGTGAAGCACTCACAACTCCCCAGACAGATTTCTTCTATGTGGATATTCTCCCCCCATGTTAAGGCTTGTGATAAATCTGTATTTTTTACTCAGTTTGGAACTTTTTCTAGGAATGTTTTCCAAATAATACTTAGGGAAGCACAAATTTGGAAAGGCTTTGGCTGCTCATTAACCATTGAGGCACTACCAGGAGCATTACTACAGCTGTACCCCTGGTTAATAAATTGCTACAGTAAGAACAACAGCTGTCTCTCTCTGGAGAGTCAAGTATCAAAACGAACAATAATTTTTCACTTTGTCAAATGGTTTTTACAATCATTTGGAATGCTTGCTTAAAGAAGCTTATTTTACTTCATGAATGCTCCATTCAGGAATAGGGAAACTTTAGGCCTGAGCTGAGCCAATGGTTCTTTGTGGAATTTGTTTCCTCTCCTTTCACTTCCATTATTCTCAGAAGACCTCTGGCTGCTCCCCCACTTATCTCTGCTTCCAGTTGTCCCCTGGGAGCTTTGGATAATCAAAGTTATGCTGCAAGTATTCTTCAGAGAGTAGGAAGGGGCGGGGGGGTGAGTTCTGGTTAAATGTTTTGGGTCTTTATTGAGGGCAGTATAGTAACTGATTGTGTGAGCCTTTTGAAATAGTACAGTGTTAAAACTCCAACAGATTTGGAGTTCCCTGGTGTTCGTTGCTGTCCGTTTTCTGATGTGTGCAGAACACAAGCACAGGAAGAAACATCAGAGGGTAAAGACTGTCTCTAAAGGGTCGAGAGATTATGTTCATCACCCAGTAAGTTTTTGTATGGCTTCATTCAGCTCTGGTTACAAGGTGGTTTTCTTGTCCTGGCAAAGTGGTGAGGCTTAGCTCGTGAACTGGTTTGGATTGTCTTTGGATGAAATGATTGCAATCATACAGGAGCTGTTTCTATTATTTTCTTCTAACTTGTATCAAGCCTCCTTTTTTTGGGGAAACATAAATTGACATTCACTAATTGCCAGCTTCTACCTTTTTGAGTGATTTGGCCTTTAGAACATAGTGTTAACCATGTGAAGCAAGTTGGATTTTTCATTTTAATCTATTAAATGCACGTAGCAACACTTGAATCAGCAATCTTATTCTGTAGTCTCCTGTTCATACTTGTATTTTGCCCGTTCTGTGGGTCACAGGACTGTGTTCTCCTTATTGAACTGTCCGACTTGTTTGAAAAAGGTGTCAGTGTTTTCTCTTTGGGGGAATCTTTTTTTGGTGGCCATTTTGCAATTTTGTGAATTTTATAAACAGAAGTACTTAGGCCTTCATATAGATGTTGATGGTCAGTTCCATCAAGTTCCTTTGTTTTCAATACTGGGTTTTCCAGGTTTTTTGTGGGCTTTTTTCACTCGGAAAACATGTAACACATGTGACCAGAGACTTATATAACACGAGATGTCTCATGTTGAGGTAAGGAAACCATCTTCGAGCCAGATATCTGAGACCAGTGTTGTGTTATCTCCATTGCAAAGATAACAGACATTAAAATTCTAGAGTCTGGTAGCCAAATGGCACAGCACCAAACAGGATAGATTTTCTTTTCCCCCGAGTGGTAAATCGTGTTAGATAATTCATGATGCAAACTGCTGTTATTTCTAGAGTATGTGAGCCTCTGATGGCAGAGCAGATTTTCTTACCTCTCTAGGTTAGATGAAAAGCTGAACGAACTTTGAGAACTGCAGAATATGGCAGTAGCTTTGCTGCAGTAGATCAGCTGATACTTCTTTGCTTGTATCATTTTACTCCCCGGTGTCGTTGGAGTGGTGCAGCTCTTACGTTCTGCGCTTTTTTGCCTTTTTGTGAGGAACAAGCGGGATTGCAGATAATAGGAGAAAGCAGTGGAGCATTCATGGCAATAATTTCTAAGAGCTGGAGATAAATAAGCAGGCAAAGTTGAAGACTTATCTGGGTGGGGGTATTAGCATTTTGAATACCCTCTGCACAGATGCAGTTATCACTTAATTGACTTTACACTAGAAAGGCACTTGGCAGCTGTAAAGAAAAACTTCTGCACGTAGTCCACAGTGGTTCCTTTCTGCTGTACCAGACACTTGGGCTGCTTTACTCCCGGTGTCAGCTACGGGGGAAGGAGAGAGCCTGTTTGGGATCTGCCCCTCACAAGCTCCGTTGTGGTGTCCAGCACTGGCCCTTCCTTTTCGGGATTGCCCACAGTGGCTGACCCACGGCTGCGGGAGGGAGCCCTTGTTCTCCAGGGCTGATTGCTCCCAGGCCAGTCCTGTCCCTACAGGGGCTGGGGCCGCTGTCGCCGCCTTGTAGCACCAGGCCCAGTCACTGCCCTCGGGGTGAAGTCACTGCAGCTGGTCCTGGGTCTGTCTGCCATTCCCACCCTGTGTGAGAGCTGGGACCTGCCTCAGCGTCCCTTCCTGAGGATTTTGAAGGCAGTGGAGAGTTCTGCATTCGGGGCTGCAGCGATCTGTGCCACACACGGGGCCGTGATGGATGGCTCCCCGGAGAGGCAGCGCGACGGGAGCGAGCTGTTCTCCTGCGGCACACGCGGCTCCCAGGGCAGCACAGCCACCTTTTCCCCAGCCCCGTTCCGTGCGGACAGGAGGGGGAATTGTGGCAACCCGGAGAAGACAGCTTGTTCATTTTGTTTCTAAGCCGTCAGAAACAAAGAAGGTTGTTTTGAGTCTTAAAGGAATTTTGTGGGGAAGGAGTCGATTGTGTGGTGTTTGGAGAGGCTGCAGTCAGACCTGTCTCTGCCGTGCTTTGCAGAGAGCAGGCTGCTCTCTTGCAGATGATACCGTGCCTGTGTTAACCCAGCCAGTGCATTCTCATCGATTCCTTTAATAGACGAAGACGGGTGTTTGGTGCCTGAACACCTTAGTTTTCCCACCCTGATTTGCTGAAGGTTTGTCAGAGTTGCGCAGAAAACGTCAGCAACACCCTCAATTTAATGGGGTCTTTTTCTGTGGAATAGTTACTTAGTTTGCTTGTAGTCATTATTTTAAATTTTGCTATCTAAGCATGTTAAGGTTTTATTGGTATTATTCCTTCAACAGCAATATTGGTTACTCCAGGCATTGTTTAAAAGCTTTTTTTTTTTTTTTTTGGCAATTCTTAAAGAGAGATTTGGCTTAGAGCAAAATCAGTAAGGGGAAAAGAATTAGGAAATCAAACCCTTCCTTTCCCTTTTTGAACCTCTCAGTTTTCCAGCCTCGTATAAGTACGTGAAAGGGGTTTAACAACTTTAAATTGGATTTTGGAATGTCAGATGACTCTAATAGCCTTTGTACACAAATAACAACAGAAGAGCTGATTATTGTTTCTGGGCTCTGTGATGCATTTACGTAATCATTAATCTTGGCACTTCTTTATCTGCAGCAGATTAGGAGGCCACTGTCATTTTGAAGACTGCCATTAAGTAGACTTTGTTAGTGTTTAAATATGTGAAGCTTAACTTTAAGCTTCCTTAATGTATGCAGTGGAGGTATCCTGTGCCTTGAATAGAGCTGTTGGAGTAAGTTTCAGTCACATATCTGCTGCCACAGTCTGACCTCAGACATGGGTTTATGTAGTGTTTGTTAATCAGCCTCTGAAGACACTTTGAAAGCTTTTTAAAGGTAAAGCATTAATATATCTGTTTGCTATCAGCGAGCAAACTTGCTTTATCTACTACCTTTCAGTTGGTTTAATCATTGAGAGGCAGGAAATTAAATGCTATGAAACGAGTAGGCAGAAAGGGTGTTAATGGAGGTCGTAGCACCTAATCTGATGGTGGCAAAGGAAGAGCTTTTGCTAGACCTTTTCTTTCCACAAGCTTGTAATTTTCTGGAACGTTTTTGTGGGCAGCTACATTTTTTTCTTTCATGATCTTTGTCATGAAATGAAGATGGTTTTCAAATACTGGGTATATCATATATGGACATCATGAGAGTATAAAGAGGCACAGAAACAGAGCTAAGTCCTGGGAGATAGTGTGAGCTTGGTTGGTGGGGAATATCACTGTAATGTATGGTTTGAAGAAAATGTTTGGGAATAAAGCTTTCTCTGTGGCAGGAGTGTTTTTGAGGTTGTTTGACAGACTGATGGTACATTTATTTTGTAATGTAAGCCAGAGCCCGTAAGATTTCCATCTCTAGTGACAGTATCTTGTATGTTCTCCGTGGTGCAGTTTTTGGGGATGGGTCATAGTGTTTTCTTCCTGTGCTCTTTTCCAGGAGAACATCTGAGGAATCCTTCTGACCCCACATATACACTAATATTGCTCCCTCTGAGGTGGGACAGGGGCTGAATAAGGTGTCTTTCTTGGAGAGAAAAAAAAAGTATATTTGTTCAGCAGAGATTTGACCTTTTGTCATAAAAAAGGCTGTAAGCTTTCTCTAATATTTGTGTTTGCCAGTGTCTTAATATGTATCAGGAAACATTTATCAGCTGTAAACCATTGCTTGGTTTTGAACTTCAGTAATAATTTCTTTGAAATGGAGGAAACACGGGTGTAGTTAATCTGTTTTGTGCTCCCACTTCAAAACCTTGAGAAGTAGCTTCTTCTGGTGTCCCTCGGTTTTATTCATCCTCTGATGACCTCTGCAGAGGACTCACAAAGAGGAGCTGTGACAAAACCACACTATACACTGGAAATAATGGTAGTGGAAAACATCTTTGTATGAAAAACATGTGACCCTGTGTCAGGCTAGAAAGATGCAGAATATGGACTTCAGGAGAATTTTTTGTGTGAGGTTTGAGGGAACCTGGTTGTGATTTGCTTGCAATAGCCATAAATCACAGATGGAGTTGCAGAATTCATGCTCAGTATTGGCTGCTGTGTGATGAATCCAGGAAGGAGGTGTTGGAGGGAGTTAATAAATGAGGAGTGCAGCTAAAAGGCTTTTTACTGTTTAGACTTCTGGGGTTGGTTTTGGTTGTTATTGTTCATCTCTTAGATGAATCATCCGAAAATGAAAATTTAAACTAGACATTTAGAGTGCACCTTTGTGAGAAACTAATGATTCTACTTGGCATACAGCATCAAAGGAAGCCTTTTTAATGACATCATTTCATGTACAGCCAAAAAGAAAAAGAAAATATCTTAAAAATGCAGATGTAGTCACTTCAGAATGATGGAGTTTCTAGTCTGGGTGAAATACTTTTTTTTTTTTCCCTGCAACTTTTTCTTTTAAAAGTAAATTCAGGTTTTGAGTGGTTTTTCATCAAAGTGCAGCTCTCTTGTAGGGATGTGGTTTCTGCACCAGTCACATTTGTCTGGCTTTGACTTATTCATGCAGAGTCCCATTTCTCAATGCACAGTGACAGATCCTGCAATTTCTGCAGAGGCCAAACCCTTTATGAAATCTGTGCAGCCCAGCAAAACAGCAGGACAAGGCTGAATCATGGCAAACACTGTGAAGGGACACTTTTTGGGTTCCCTCTGCTTTGTCACATCTTCTGAGTTCATTCCACATTCCTCTTTCCAAACTGCCGTGCTCTCTCCGAGGAGCCAGCTGCTAAAGTGGAACTCGACTTGGCCAAATGGAAAGTACCAAAGGAAGCATTGTGTGCGTTGTGATGGAGAACGTGTGGTGGGGATGGGTTGCTAATCAGAGTCAGCCTTCTAAGGAGTCGTGTGAGGAATTGTTAATGCTTGGTCTGAAAGCTCGGTGCACATTTGTACAAGTGATGAGGCTGCAGCGGTACCTACCCACAGTCAGCTGGTGCTGTAGGCTCAGTGCATGTTCCCTCAGGTTCTGGGCCTATCACCTTGCTAATGAGTGTAGTTGAAATTGTAAATAAGTTTGACACTATGTTGCAAATGATTGTTTTTTCTCAGGTCTGTGTGGTTGGTTGGGTTTTGTTGTTTCCTTGTTGAATTTTTTTTAATCAAGTACTTGTGGCTGTCATCTGGTCTGTGCTGGTAGGCAGCCTAATAAGATCACTGAACTGAGATGGAATTTTGCAAATGGATAGCACAGGTGTGTGTAGCTTCTTAACAAATCCAGTGATGGAGCTTTCATGTTGTATAAAAGGAAGTCAGAGAGTGTTTACCACTGCTCTAAAAGACCTTTCCTTAGTGAAGGCTGCTGTAATTCAGGTACCAACTGAGTGCCTCTCATACTCCTGCATGCGGTAACTCTCTGCTTGGAAATAGGGGCCAGAATGATTGCCTTCCGAGAATTGGTCATTTGAGGCTGTTTGCAGCCTAGGAGAACTAACTCAGGTAAAGGTTGTTGTGCTGTGTTGTAGCTGACTTGCTGAAGTGCTGCTTAAAATTGGTGAGTGGTTGATAAGTTCTTTGTTTTCCTACTACAAGCGAATAAACAGAAATGTCAGATTTTCCCCTAAGCCAGTGCAGTCAATTAGGGAAAAGAAGGTGGGAGGACAGTGTTGGAGTTAACAAATTCTAGTCTTCAGAAGACCAGGTCACACTTCAGAGTAGGAAATTACATCAAATGGGGCTCTGTGCATTAATCTGTGAAAAAAATGGGGTAATTTGGACTTTTCACTCTTTAAAATGCTACATTTCTTCAAGTCTTTCTTTATTAAAGTCAAGTCTTTATTAGTTTCTTCTAGAGATTTAGGAAATGGGGCAGAAGTACAAATACATTTAAGCTTTTCAGTACGGGTTTCTTTTTGAAGGAAAGGGGGAGAGTTCATTTAGTATTGTCCAGCTAACTCCAGCAAATAAATTAATCCTATTCTCCTGAAGATTTCACATTTTGTTTTCCTCTCCATTAGTAGTAGAGAATGAAAGAGCAGCATACAGACACCAGGAAGGACAAATTGGTGTAGATTTGCTTTTCCCAATGCAAGAGAACAATAAGTTGCAAAGACTATAAGAAACCTCAGTGTGATTGAGCATTCAAGGCCACTTTGCTTCGAGGTGCACATACGTGTTGGCCCCCAGCTCCATTCTCTGTGCCATTTTTCATTTGACAGACCATATGCACTGGGTGGTTTGAGCAGCACAGGGATACAGGCTGGATCACAGTAGAACTCTGCTTGTGCCCTGCTGCAGGTGTTTGTCTTCACAAATGCTCCAGGCTAGTCATCATCTGTAGGAAGAAATTAAGGATGTCAAAACCTGAGTGAACTCTAGAATCCTGTAAAAACAAACATGATGGATTCACACAAACTCCAGCTTGCTGCTTACTGGATAAATGCAGCAGCACATTAGAGCAGCCAAAGTCAATGCTGGCAGTTCTTGGGGTAATAGCTCACACCTATGTGGCTCCTAAAACTTGTATTTTGTGTCATTTTATCAAGAGAAATGCTTTGTAGGTGTGTCATTAGACCTGTAAGCTTTGTTTTTGGAAGTGAAAAGGGAAAGTAACAGAAGTCAGACCACCAGCACTTCGCTTGCACAGCTCTGTAGGAGCTTCTCTCTCAGCAGTGCTGAGCGCTGCAGATTTGTGGGGCTGGAGCTCTGCTCATTGGTCCCTGGGGTCATAAGACCAAAAGCCGAGATGTGGCAGTAAGTACCAGTCATCTGAGGTAGCTGTAGGTAGAGATAAAGGATGATTATCCTGCTTACCTAGATAGAGGAAATGAGACACCAGCTAGCATCCCCATGCTCGCAGCATAGCAGGACTAGTGAGATTATAGTCTCTGTAGTACCTATTTCTTGACATGCAGTTCAGAGCTTTGATTAAAACTTTACTATATTTCATTAGAGAAACACATGATTTCAGTGTCACTGTGTTTTCTTTTCTTATGAAAAACTTCTTTTGAATTGCTTTATTTAACAAGAATTCCATTTAGCCTGGTCAAATTAATCATGCCCCAAGCTGTGTACATTGTAGCCAGTGTAACTCCTGTTAATTTTCAACCAGAGAAGAAGAGACAAATGAAATAATTAAATGTTTATTTGTAAGCACATGAGCCACCAAGAAAGTGAGAAACCAAAATGTGGCAGAAAAAAATGGTGTTTTATGAGATTTGGAAGTCTGTTCCGACCATGTGGAAATCATCAATCCAGTCTTCAAATGCTTTGGTTTTGAAATGCAAAGGACAGCATTGCATAGCAACACCTTTCCCTTTGTTCTTTGCCATTAAGTTTGTTTGCTATGCCTTGTTACTGTGTCTGTGTGTTGTGCCTGGTGAGGGACAAAAAGGGACCCTCCAGAAGAAGTTGTTGCAGTTGGACAGCTCTTGGTGTATATTTCTGCCATCTTCATTGTTTGTGTGTAAGTTCATGAACGTAGTAACAAAGCTGGAGCTTGAGGAGCTCCGTAGATTCCAGAGTGGGAAGATGTTAATTATATGCCCAAGATGTAACAAGGGATTGATTGTCCCAGGAGCTGCTCATCTGTGCTCCTGGACAACAGAACACCTCTGGATGTGGCAGGCCTGGCTATTTTGGTTGAGCCCAGACTTGGACTTCAGTGGTTTGATGTTACAGTTTGGTCTGTGGAATGGTTTAATAATGTGACCAGAGTCCTAAGCTGCAGTTGTCTCTACCTGTCATTCCTTCAACAAAGGAAATCAAATCATCTGGCATTAGCTGCATTCATTGCTCAGTCAGGAAAGAGTAAAAAAAAAATATTTCTGGATGGATAAAAACAAGATAGTGGAGAGACATGAGTGTTACACCGGAGGGAATTAGAATCATGTAGTGTTGTACACATGAACAAGAGGGAGCAAATATCATCTCTCTGAGTTCCTCTAAAAACCCTCAGATAAGCTTTTAGTTTGTGTTCCTAAACACTTGCAGAAGTCCTAGATTCTTTGTGTTGGGACTTTGTTTTGATTTTTCTTTATAGGAATTAAAAATATTATGATGATATTAGGGCTTTTCAGCAATTTTCTATTTGAATATAACATTAAAAATAGAGACCTCACCACAACAACTTCACTGAAACAGTTTTGCCTGTTAGAGAACCCAAACTATTTTCCATCTTGCCTTCTTCCGTTAGCCATTCGGGTGTCTTTGTTGAAGCCAGTGCTTCATGTAATAGCAAAGCTCTAGTTCTTTAAATTAAAATTAGTGTCAGTAAAATTTCTTGTGGCTTAAAGGAAAACAATAACCCTAAACATCAGTGGTCCTGGCATGGGAATATGAGCTCTTACTGCACTGTTCCCTCCCGTGTGCCCAAATCAAACAGAGGTTGAAGGAATTCAAAGTCAGTCTTGCAAGGCCCAGAAGTGCTCAGGTGGTGCCATGCTATTTATCCTGTATCTCCTTTAATATGAACATTTCCAGCATTTGGGAATGCTGAGAAATGTCAGTGACCTGCTGAGGGATCCAGCTGTGCCCAGGCCCACAGAGCTCGTCTTGGCATTGCAGCATTTCTGCCTTGTGTGTTTGAGGTGTTGCTCATACTTTACTTTTAATTAATACTTTGGTGGCCATGTTCGTTTCTACTCCACCCATCACACCCACAGACTTCAAAAGATTTGTACCAGTATAACCTCAGTATTTATTTTATTACCAGTGTGATTTCCTAAGGAAACAAGGCTTGGAGAGGTTGTTTGTGTTTGTCTGGTTTTCAGCTCATCACCCCAATCCTCCCCGTTTCCAAAACATTTCAGCCAAGCTTGAGAGCGTCAGTGGTTCCAAAGATGTGAAAATTGAAAATGCCAGAAAGTTCCCCATCTGATACCCCCCTGAGGGACAACTTGCAGCTGAGCTCAGCTGTAGGCAGGAGAATCTGTAATGGAGAGGAAGATGCAAAGAATATCCCATGTGCTGGGAAGGCTTCTGCTGGAATTTCAACCTTACTGGACCCCAGAAAAATCCAACCATGAGACACAAATCTCTTTTGTTAGTTTTTCCACTGGAGCTGTCTGTTGCCAGGTCTGTCACTGCAGTCTCCAGTGGGGCCTGCTCAGAATGCCTTTATGGTGGGGACTGTGTATGGAATAAACACACCTTCACACAAGGAATGGGCAGGCTCTTGATCGAACACTTACTGTGTGTTCCAGAATCGCCTCAGATATCTCCCAATCACCCATCATCCCCAGAAGCACACAGGGGTTCAGTATTTCAGGGTGAGTGGACAGATGGTCACTTCACAGAGTACATGAATGGGGTGGGCAGAGCTGTGCTGCCACCAGTGCTCAGTTCAGTCAACTGCAGCGTTTGGAAGCTGCAGGTGTTCGTAGGCGAGTAATTTGCAGCCAGCTCAAATTACTTAGGGTACATGACAGAGCAAATTATTTAGGTAATGAAGCTGAAAATGCAGGAAGATTAGAATATTATATAGTAAAATGATTCCATGTTAATTCAGTTTGTGATCAGATATCATGTTGCTTTAAATACCACATTACATGCAGTACCTTTGTTTGTGTCAATGAATATGTATGAATATGTCACTGAATATGTATGCCTCCTAATTTAATCAATATACTTACAAACAGCACTGGCAGGGATGTCTGGCACAAACTACATCCCTCTAGAAGCAGGTTGGCCCAATTTGTGCGTGGATCATGTTCATTTCAGAGCCCTTCTGAATTAGCTGCACAGTCGTGCACACCCAGTGAGGTGGACACAGGTGAGCCACATCCAGGGAAAGGGGTGGGAGGGGTTGCTGCAGCCAGGGAAGGGATTCCTCCTTAAGCAGTGCCCTGAGCCCCAGGAGGTCCCAGCTGCAGCCCTGCCTGCTGTCCGTACCCCTTGTGGAGCCTTAGTGCAGGTCCTCAGCTCCTTGGCAGCTGTGGGTCAGTGAGGGATGCTTTCCCCGGAAAGCCATGCAGCCAAGAAGGATGCACAGTGCCCACAGAGGTTTTAAGGAGTAGAGACTGGTCTGGCAGACTCATCAGTATCTGCTGAAGTCCATCCATACTGAGTGGAAAAGTGTATACCTGGAATTTCTGGGTATTCTGCCTCAGGAGCTGTGACTGGGAGCTCCTTAGGTGTGCTTGTGTCTCACTGGTGCCAGCAAACACAGGCAGCTGGGACCCCGCACACCCTGGGAGAAGAGAGCACCTCCTACACAGCTTTTCCTTTCCAGAAAATGCTGATTTTTTTAGTTCAGAAATAGTAAGAGACAGTAGGATTTACCTGACTTTCACCTTCTAAAAGTTAGGCTTGTAATTAAGGTATCATTAAATTCCTTCACTGCTGAGTGAAGAGGAGGCATCTCCACTCAGGGGTTCATGCTGTTTGTCTTGAATAAGATGAATCATGCCCTTTTTCCTCCTTGCTTTCTCTTTCTTCCTTCCTTTTCTCTCTTCCTCCCTTCACTCTAGAGCAGACAAGACAATTCATTCATTACCCAACTTTCTAGATCACTCAGGTCAGCTGGGTGGATCCCCCAAAAGACAGGAACGGGACCAATTTTTGCATCCACTGAAGAGCCCTTCCCAGGATACCAAATCTGAGGTCTCCTACCTGTTGTGAATTGGGGAAAAATTGTTATTTGTATGCATGTACAATTCTAAAATAACAGTGTGAAAGTAGAAAGAGGAAAGGAAAAGAAAAATCCTTTTTCTACCCCAAGACAATTAATTCAGTAGAAACAAACATTTTATTCAGAAACATTAATGGGGAGGAGAAAGTTTCTGTCTCTGGAAAATGATTTTTTATTTTAAAAAGTGTGTTCTCCGAGGTGGACTGGTAACACACTTTCCTGGGCTGAGGTTCAGTGTGTTTCTGTTTAAGTGACAGACCTGGGGAGAAAGGTGACCTGTGCTTTGCTTGGCTGTACAGGCTCTTGACCTGATCTGAGTCTGCCTCATGAGTTAGAAAGAGAGAAATTAAAGATTACTATGAGCTTGTACAGTGCATTCCCTTACAGATAGAGAATTACATTTTCTCCCTTCTCTACTGCACAAACTGGACAAGGAATAAAGCAACATTTCATTATGTGGGAATTAATAAAAAGGGAGAGGCTGTCTAGAGGGTTTGGTTGGGGGAGGGAGCTTGAAAAAGGCAGGCAAACCCAGTGAAACTGTTCCAGGTTTGGGGAATAAACTCCCCTAGAGCAGGAGGGAATAAGGGCATATTCTTCTGTTCCAGGTGCCAGCAGAAGATGTCATTGAGTGCTCTCACTGGCTGGCTGGTACGCATGTTCCCTAGGAATTAGGTGGAGGCGATGGTGTTATTTAAGCATACCAGAGCTACTTCAGACAGTTGCCATGTGAAGACGCGGTGGATGAAGGAAGAAAAAATGTTCGGGGGGAAAAACACTGGCTTTTTTCCCTGTAACACTTGGGCTCAAGTTCCTGTTCTGTCTGATTTTGAGCAGATCAGAGTCCACATGCCTTTTTCTGGAAGCTCATCTGACATTACAGCAGGAGGACGGTTACCAGACAGTCTGGTGATAGGAACAGCTGCAAGTGAAGGCACATTAACTGAGGGGTGTTAGTGGATGGCAGAGGCCCTTTGCTGTGGAGATGAGCGTGTTTGACATCAGTTTGTAGGGATTGCTGCCTCCAGCCCTGGGAAGGTCCCTTCTTTCTCTCAGGAGTCCTTTCTGTAGCAACTTATTTGGTGGTGGGTCTTGGTGCTGGAGCTTGCATTTGTTGCACTTGGTGGTTTGTTTGGGCTTTTATTCCTCCTCTTTGCTGCCTTTGGCACAGAACAGCCTTGGTAGGATTTTGGAGCACTGTTATTTCAGGGTGTGAAAGAGTCTTAGGCCTTTAATCTGGGAGTACAAACTACATCTGTCACCTGGGTATCTGTGGCGGTTCCTAAGCAACCACAAGAGTTTATTTTTTTCTGCAATTCATATTTAAGAAATAATTTGCTCATGCATGAACCAGCCTGAATCAGCCTGAGCACCACCCCAGGAGACAGAAAGTGTAAACTGTAATTTAGGCTAATTCTAGTCTAAAGCATGAATTAGAGTATTTTATGTAATCTTGAAAAATATACCATATAAATAAATGTAAGCAGAGAACAGGTACAATTAATTTGAGCAAGTAGGAAGCTTTAAGTAACTCTGGGAATGTGAGAAACCAAGTCAGAACATATTCTTGACATGTAAAAATATTTCCCACCTGCCTTGTTTGCATAAGAACAAGGTTTTAGCAAGTACATATTTGCATGTCAAAGTTAAAAGTGGGGAAAATATTTTCACCCTTGTAAGAAAAAATGCATAATCTTGGCACAGGCAATTTGCATTTAGTAAGTTTAAAGTATCTTAAGTCCTTTCATGCTATATGGGAAGTGTGTGAACGTGCGACAGGGGTTCCATTTCAATGAGTTGATTTGCAAAGGTACCACGTGGAGCAGTAATTGATCTGATCTCTCTGTGCATTAATTTGTACTACAATTGGTTGTGGCAGTCCCCAGCGATTTGTGCATCTGAGATTCATCCCATTGTCCTGCATCTCAGAGTGCAGCAGTAAGTTGGAGTTTTAAATGCTGTGTGCCTAATTGAAAGTAAGTACCTTGAAGATGTAAATTTGGGGAAATCAGGAATTCTGAAACTATACCTGATTTGGTGCCGGCGCTCATAAAAATGATGTTAGGGAAATGCTGGTACAGCTGGAGCCTGTGAATCTGTGGAGATTCTCTTACACCAGTAAAGCACCCTGGAAAATGCATTTGGGACTAATTATGGCACCTTTTAGACTATTACTAACCTAGCTTTAGGCCATCACTTTGAAGGCATGTTACATTCCTTCAGAAACACTCTGCAAATGTCCTGTTGCTTAAGAAATAGGGATTGCATAGACAGGCTTCATGGGTGATTTAACTAACATGCTGGAGATTGTAGATAAACTAGATCCAATTATATCATACCTATTCAAAATAAGGCAGTAATTATGTATATAAAAGTGAAATGTAAAAAATACATTGCCATGTAGCTGTGGAGATAAGCCTTGTCACTACCCTGTCCAAGGAGCTGCAGAAGGCTGCTGATTCACTGCAGCAGAGGAGAAAAATAATCATATGTTGAAAAGGCGCAACTGGGATTTGGGAGAGCTGTTCTGGAATTTGCCCACAGGATTGCTCTGTGAATTTGAACTGCACATGATACAAATCCTGAGTTTCTGTGAATTTCAGTCTGTTCTCCAATTTGTTGATGTGAATGGGGGGTTATGCCACCCTTCTGCTGCAAGCTCACAAACATGAGGCTTTAGTAATAATTCATGGAGCACATTAATGAAACAGCACACGTATTATTTTTCCCTTTTATTAGTTCACTTCCTGCTCCATTGTGTTTAATGTGTTAGCTGAAAGCAAAGTGAAATTAAAAACCATTTTTGGGGAAGAAGCATTTCCTTCCTTAGGTGTCCTAAACAGACCTTTTAATTTCAGCCTTTTATTTTATCGCTGCAAGGATGGTGGGGATTAAAGGTCAAGGATACCAAGGTTGTTATGATGGAAGCAGATGCAAGTGGTGTCCTGCTGTATGGGAATACTTAGAAAGCTGCTGATACAGAACTGCCTGGCAAAAGCCCTGTAGTCCACAGCTGTTGGGCACTGCCTTCCCCAGCAGAGCATTTTAGCTGCTCTTAGGTTCCTGGGAGCAAACAGGTCCCATTTGGGTGCTGCTCAGCTGCCCCATTTGATGTACCTGGAGAATATTTTGAAGTGATATTTTAGCACAGTGGGTGCTGTGCTGCAAGTCTTCTGGCTTCTGCTTGATAGTTATCTTATGCTTTGGGCCACATCCTGAGCTCTGTTGGGCTGCAATGAAATGGAGCACACAGCAGCACTGCAAGATGATTCTTGAGTAATAATAAGCATCCGGTTAGGGATTTAATGGCATGCAAAATGCAATGTTTTTAGAGTGGACATGACTTTCTGAGAACAGAGTACAACTGAAGTTAAGCTAATGCATTGTAAGACAGTAGTATTAGATGTGATTTTGTGTGTTGTCACAGACTGGATAGCCGTAAATTGGATGAAAGAGGAGCTCTCAGTCGGGCAGCTTGTGAATGGATTTGAGCTCCTCAAGGAGGTGAACAGCACTTGTTAATGTATCACAGTTACAGACACAGAAAGAGTTGCACTTGTACTGTTCCAACTAAGCCACTGCCGGAAAACTGGTGCAGTTTCACCCTAACACACGGCAGCAGAGCGAGGGCTTTGCTGGGATTTCAGTCAGCTACCTGTGTGTGATCTGTGTTTGTGAGCACAGCCAAGCACACGTGAAATGTGCCCTGCTGGTGTTTGATCACTAAAGCAGTGCCTGAGCACGGTCTGTCCAAATTTGCCAGCAAAATGACTGCAGCCTTGCACTCCAAAAGGAGTTGAGAGGTGTCCCTGAGCATGCAGGAGTCCCTTCTTGAACCCATGTATTCAGATGGGAAGGTGCTTGACTTAGAGGTAGTCACACACTGAACTGAATTCAGTAGGTAGGTCAGGGCTTTCATGCCTTATAACTGTACGGCATTTTCCAGACTCTGCCAGCTCCTTTGGTTTCGGTAAACTGAGTGCTTCTGTATTTTCCTGCCTTGTTTGTTCTGTGGTAGGTAATACACAAATACGTCCTGATAAATTCCCTTGTGATTCAGATACATAAGTTTTGGGTTTCCCATGCAGAATGGAGTTGCTCTTTGTCTTGTAACTTCTTGTTAGGGCTGGCCAGTCGTGTGTGCTGGGTGGATGCTGGTGGCTCTGGTAAGGGTGGTGTGTTCGCTTCCAGGCAGGGCAAGCTTTACAATTACCTGCTATGGTCTCACATGAATACAGTTGGAAGAAACCTTTCTTGTGTCATCTTAGCTCTTTGGCCAAAATGTGAACTCTCTTATTCTTTTTGGCTTTGAAATGCTGATTGTAGCCTTCTTGTGGGTTCTTAAACACCTTCTCAAATGACCCATTTTAATAACCCAAAAGCTATTATATAACGAGCAGCCATAATTTAGTCCAAAGCTCTAGGGGATCCTTGCAGTTCAGCAATGAATAGTTAATGCAGTATAATGTTTAGCAGGTTATTAGTTTTCACTGTACAAATGCTGATCAGGGAATGCTTTTATAAGGTGTTTAAAAGAAAATGTAATTAACTGGTTGCGTGCTTCTGTTGCAGCTCAAATTGAAATTATTCCATGCAAGATCTGTGGAGACAAATCATCAGGAATCCATTATGGTGTCATTACATGTGAAGGCTGCAAGGTAAGCTTCTGAAATATTAGGTCTGAAAAAAAGCATTTAGCCTTTTGATAGTGATTATTTTCCCTCTTTTTTAAAGAACAAGCACTGTACCTAAGTTGAATATAAAATCGTTGGGGATTCTGAAGTACTGGTTTTATTTGGGCTTTAAATAGGACATTTCTGTGACACACACAGTTACAGTGCTGCAGATTTTAGGACAATCCTCAAAATCACACAGTTGTGCTGGGTATGCTGTAAATTGTCTCTCTCTGCATAAGCAGAAGAGGTACAGAGAGATGATCTGCTTCAAGCACACCACCAAGAACCTGTTCAGTGCATTCAGCCGAGGGAGGGTGAGTCTGGCTTTCTTGAATCTCCCTGTCTCGTTTTACTCTGTAAATTGCTATGAAGCTCTGTCAAAATAGGTGGGAGATGTCCTCTCTGTTTTCTTTTTCACTCTGCTACAGTTACAAATCTATTCTGTTTGGCAGGGGAGATGGTGTTTCACAGTAGCACATGCTCCTGGTGTGTTCAGCATGCTCGGGTCTTGCTGGGAGCATTACCTGTTCCTTGTAGTGCAATCACTGCTGTGTAAGGTTTAGGCTTTGAAATTTTTCCTGGAATTGTACCTTTGGTAAATCTAATGAAAAAGAATTGCACTAGAAGCATTAATATTTTGTCCAGGGTGTCTGTCACAACCAGGAATTAAACTGGACAGTGCCAGCACCAGGCAGAAGTGAAGCTGATCACTCCTTTTGATCCCTAGTGCAGAATTACGGCGCTGGCTTGAGGTGACACAGTGTGCACAGCCATACTCTGGCTTGTTGCTCTCTTCATGTATGTATGTTGCACTCCCATGCTGATAGGTTTTCTCCTGTTAATCTATACTTGAGGTGTGAAGAATTGATGTTTATGATAGTTTTTAGTCTGCTCTCTTGACCTGCTTGATACTACAACCCACCTTCAAAAAGTAACTTCCTTGCATTCACATAACAAAGTTTTCTTTTGTATTTTTCCAAGGAAGATTTTTGTGTTTTCATTAACACATCCTCTCAGACTTGTGGAAGTATTGATAACAAGGAGGGAAAAAAAAAAGTAAGAATCTTGGAATTATATAGGAACAGCACTTTCTGCCCTTTGTGACTGCTGTTGCTATGGAAAATGCAAGAAATGCACTAAAAATGCATTGATAACAAAGTGGTGGCCTTTTCCAGCTTTATGTGGTTAAGCAGCCTGTATCCAATTTCAGCTGTGGGAAGTGCAGACATTTGCAGTGAGAATTCTGCTGTTTGACTGTTTAGTCAAGGATCAAGTTGTGTTCAAGGTCTGAGGCCTCTTTAATCTTTAAATGGTTTGGGACCAGAGTACCTGCGAGAGAGATCCGTGACATCCAACCCTGAGTGCAGACACAGCGGGGTTAATGTGGTGCTGATACTCGGCTGGGCCTCCCCACATGGGTCTTCTCCAAGAGCAAGAGCCCAAGGACAGAGAAGCTGCCAGCTGTGTTTTCCTTCCTTCATCTTCATGCACTTAGTGAAAAATGCATGTGCAGTATACTATGTTTTAGAACAAATGATTTTCCTTCAAATGCTGTATAAGTTGAGTTCACTTGGAGCTCTGTGCAATTCTCTGCTTCTGAGAATTCCACCAGAATGGTCAGCTGGTGGGAAGGGCAGAAGGGATGCTCGGCACAGTGAAACCCATTTGAATCTTGAAGGCAGAGTGTGAGAAGTAAGACAGTGGCCCAGTAAATGATTTAGGCATTTTCTCTTCCTCTTGAAGGAGCACAGTAAAGTTTTATAGCCATACAATTTCAGGCAGAATTTTAAAGCCAATTAATATCAACTTAGTTAACCAAGTTATTTTCCTTTGAGAAGCTCACTCCTAAAGAAACTCAGTCTTCTTTAATGCTAGAGCCCAGATGACCTGCAAGTGACAGACTGGAGCAGTGCTTGTGGGGACAAGTCACAGGAAGAGC
>NW_008236184.1:1222288-1252044 GCF_000691975.1 Corvus brachyrhynchos
TTCCACAGTAATGTCAACAGAGTCTCACCCAACAGAACTATTTTGGCTGGCGAAAAGGTTGGCATAGCTTGGCTTCTGCCAAAGCATCCAGGTGTGGGTTGGTGTGGGTTTCTTTTCCCAGCTTTTCTGTGGCTACGACTGCTGCAGGTTTGAGCATGCTTACATTGCACTTCATGTTATGCTAAACCTTCCTTTGTAAAATCTCCTTGGCTACAAAGACCTCGTTCCCAGTCCTGTGCCTTGGCTCCTGCAGCCGATGTCCTGCACAGTCGCAGAGAAGCCAGTGAGGTTCTGCACAGGTGCCACAAACCCATTCGTGTGCATCAGATGGCGGGACCAAGGCCGTGGCTGTCAGAAGGGAACAGCTGTGCTGCTGCCCTCAAGCCAAGCTGTCAGGAATGATCTACAAGCAGCAACAGCAGCAGCAAAGTCGGGTGTTTTCAGCTTGGACTGGTTTCACTCCACTTTGGCGTGAACTTTAATGTTACTTAATCATAATGTTAACTTAAATGTTACTCTCTAAATACTGATAACCAGCAGAAATATAATTTATTCAAAACTTAAAGTGAAGTTTTAGTTGCAAAGACCTACTGTGCAGTTCTAGTGTGTATCACAGATGAAATCACAGACCAGCTCTTGACAAATTGACTTTTGCTGAGCCCGTTGCTCTTCTGCAGCTTTGCAACCCTTGCATTTCACAGAGTTGAAAGTGTTCTGGCCAGGTTTTGTTGTTATATTGCATTTCACATAACTAGACTTGAAAATTTGTAATGAAACCCATTAGTGTTTCTTGGGAAGTTTTCATTTCCTACCTTGCTATGATGTTGCTGTTTTTATGAAGTTAGTGGCAGTGTTCTGCACAGGCCTTGAGTACTCCCAACCCATCAGCCTATTTAGCTCAATCTGAATCTGCCTTTAAAAAAGTAAATTTAACATCCCCTCATCTTCTCCCCCTAAAGTGAAAATTTGAGGATTTTAGCCAGGTTGTATTTTACACTTTATCTAGGAGGGCTTCTGTGGCTTATTACAAATAAAATAAATTTTTAAAGAGAGGGTGGTTGTAGGAGCCCTACTGACAAAACTGCTCTATTTGTGTGGGGCACTTCACTCAACCCTTAGTTGTGGGAACCCTTTAACAACCTTTTATGCTGTAGGAGGGACCATGCTGGGAAAGGAGAGTGGTTTGTACACATCCATGTTCTTTTCTCCTAGCTGAAAGTTGAACTCAGTTCCACATTGTCAATGAATTATGTAATTTAATTTGCAGATGCAGTTACTTGGTGTTGCTGTCAATAGCTCATGCCCAGCTGACACACCAATGCAGTAGTGATCCCTCTTGTTACCTGACTGCATGCAGCTGGTCTTACAAAACCATCCATGCAGGGCATTTCTGGGCATTTCAGACCTTTCATTTCAAAGGTTTGTCAGTACTGGCTTTTGCCTCGTGTCTTTTAAGACCTCGGATGATCTTGTTCATTGTAACTGCAAAGAACGTCCGGGTTCTTTACTTCAGGAAACAATACCTGGTGTTCTGTCCCTGCCCATCTTGCTTTTGTTCGTTGACAAACACAAGCTCACTCCTGTCTTTATTACCATGTAAAACTGAATGGTTTTGCTCTGTTTTCAGTGACACTGTAACTTTGTTATCAAATATTTTATTAACACTGTTTAATAAACAATATTGTCAGAGCACTCTCCTCCCTTTACAACTAAGATACGTGCTGCTGGTTATAAAAGGGTTAAAAATCCGATTTGAATGTTTGCCTGTCTTTTGTATTACAGTGTATTTTTCTGATGTTACTTTAAAGAAAATTTGTGTTGGTTTGCTTTAGAAAACAGTAAAAGAATAACTCCCCCCAACTAATTGTTAATTGCTCAGAATATTGCAAAACTTAATGATACGTGGAAGTCTTTAAGTATTAGCTATAAATCATGGGATTATGAATAAGCCTTTGTTGTCACAGGCTTGCATACAGTCATTCCAAAACGTCTGCCATTAGGATGCACCAAGGCAGCTGTCAGCTGTTTTCTTGTAATTAAACAGCCAATGAGCAGCTAATTAAGACATATGTGTATACAGAAGTGGAAGTGGGTATGTTAATGAACTGTAGGAATCAATTCATTAAATGAAAATTTGTCAAAAGACCAAACATGAGCTCAGCGATTCAGCCTGTGCACGGTGGAGAGGGGGCCTGTGTGGTGCCATTTGGGGTACAAGGGAAGCACAACTGGCTCAGGAGCCAGCTCAGACACCACCATCTCCAATGCTGAGCTGCTGAGCAGAGAAATCACTGAAACTATTAATAGGCTTTGCAAAAACTGCTATTTACATTTCAAAGTCTTTTTTAACAAGTTGTTATTCAGACTGACTTGCAGATGAAAAGTTCTTGCACCCTTTTTTCCCCAAACCTGATTTCTTGGCAGTAAATGAAAACCCATAGACTGTGTTGTGTATAAATAGGAGTCTGAAACGCAGGGACCAATCTGTGGCTTGTAATGTGCTCTGCTCTTCTTCTGGCACCAAGCGGATCCATCTGCAGGAAAAGAGAACGTGCAGAGCTCAGTGGCTGGGGCTGGATCTTTGCGTTGACTTCAGGAGGGGCCGAGACTTGGCCCCGATGTGCCGTGGGCCAGAGTGGTTGGTCCAACACTGGGGCTCCCTTAGTGCAGCACCAGCTTTGTCTCTGTGCTTGATCAGGAGGGGTGGCTCTGCCTTGGCCCACTGGGTCACATGAAACAATGGCTGTAAACATGTATGCAATTAAAGCATGTGGCCTGGGCTAGCTTGCATAAGGCTTGAACGTATACACGTGTACCAAGCATGCATCCACCTCCTCCTTCCTGATGGAAAAATTATAGCCAGCTCCGTGCCTCTGGCAAAAGCTAGGGAATAGAACAACAGGATAGAGCATTTCTCCTTTTAATGAGGGAAAAAACCTAGAAAGAAACTGTAGGTACTTACAGGTACTTCCCCACATGTCTTATATGTGAAAGCCCAAGGACCACCAAAAGCTTACAAAATTCACAAGTAAATGACAGTACCGTAGAACAAAAAATTCTCACATGACCTTCGTTGTCAATTCACTCCCAAATCTCAGATACCTGTGTTTCTGAGCTCTGGACAAGTTTAGATTAGTTTTTGAAGTTTGTGGAAAGGTTTTTTTGTTTCTTTAGCTACTACTGATGTTTTCTTTGGCTTGTTTTTAAAAGCACTCTACTGTATCTCTGGTTTGTAAAGTGCAAGTGCTTTTAAAGGCCTGGGTTCAGGCAGTTCTGCTCTACTGAAAAATCTAGCTTCAAGCTGTAACTTAGCTGATATATTGTACACTAAAATGTATTGAGCAGCTGTGTCTCTAGGGAAAATCTGGAAAAGGAAAAGGGCCAGTATTTTCTCCATTATAATACTAAAAATAATCCTCAGCTTGACAAGGCTATTCTTAATAAAATTCTTAATAAAAGGCTACTCTTAATAAAATACACCAAACTGGCAATTCAGAATCAGTATATACCTCAGCTAAAGGGGAAAACATATGGATCCTTGAGGTTATTGGGACACATTAGTTTCACATATTGATTAGGCTGACTTTCAGAATTGCAGAGTGGTAGAGGGTTTCATGCAGTTCATGTGTGAGAATGTCATTCAGTGTAACTAGGGAAGTGTTTGGAGAACTGAAATTTTCGGGGGCTGTTGCAGAACGCCTACCAGTCACTGGTCAGCTCAGTCCCTAATCCTGTTTTTCTGGTGAATGGCATTGCACTTGGAGTTTAGTAGTGAACCCACTTGTACTTGCACTGGAGTGACAGGCTCCACTGAAGGTGCTCCCAGAACTGGAAGTTAATCTATCTGTCTACCCAAGAGCTGGTTCCTCCAGAGGGATCAGTTGTGATGTTGGAATGGTAGGCATTTCCATGGTATTTCAGGTTTTCTTTAGGGTGAAATGCATTCAATTGGAGCTCAATATGTGCAATACTTTCAGTCTTAGTGAAATCATCTCACTATTGACAAACGTGAAAAAAATGGTTGAAAGTTCAGTCATATAGAAACAAAGACCAGAAAAAAAGGGGAAGAAATTATGTACAGGGAAACAGGATTAAAGACAGCATCTTCAGTTTCCTTACTTTTTTTTTTTTCTGTTCCGTGTTTCCTTAGTAAAGCTTTAATAAAAGGGATGTAATCAACAAAGACTGGTGCCCTTCTGCTAAGATGGAGCAGGGGCTTTGTCTCAGTGTTTTGCCATGTTTCTGTCTGCAGCCACTTTGATATGAAGTACTTGACTACTTGAGACTTGTCATGCAGAAGTCCTTCCTTTATTTGCTTCACCAAGTATCTGTGCGTGTACTGAGGGACTCCAGCATGAAACCTTTGAGTAAATAACAAATTGGTAAAAGTCCAGCTTTAATTAAAAGGTGCCCAGCCTTTCCAAGGAACTATTTTCTTTGCAGCGCTGTTAATTAATCCATTACGTGGCAACGTAAAACTAAAATAGTGTGCTCACTGCTCTCAGAGGCTTCTTTAGAATGACTACATCTTTGCAGAATCCTTGTGAAGTAGGTATTACACACACAGCAGCATATGTTTGGGCAGTCGGTGGCAAAAGGATGAAATGGACTTCAAAGCAAACAGCTGCGTAGTGGTTAATGACATGCACCCTTCAGGAGGAGACAATAAAGTTGTAGGTGTGCAGAACCTTCCAGCTCCGGCTTTCTCTGGAGATGGGGTTACTCAGGAAAGAGATCGTACATAAAACATGTTTTAGCTTTCCCCCTCCTTAAGAATCTAAATCCTGCAGTTGAACAAAACCTGGGCTGTCAGCATCAAACTAACTCACACAATAGCAGCAATAGGTGACAGCAGCACCAGTGCAGTGACCGTCCCTCTGTCCTGGGCACTAGTGAGGCACCTCAAGTGCTGTGTCCAGTTTTGGGCCCCTCAAGACAAGCAAGACATTAAGGGGCTGGAGTGTGCCCAGAAAAGGGCAGCAGAGCTGGGGAAGGGGCTGGAGCACAAGTCTGTTACTGGTTTTAAGTCTGATAAGGAACAGCTGAAGGTGCTGAGGTTGTTTATCTGGAGAAGAGAAGGCTCAGGTGTGACCTTCTTGCTCTCTACAGCTCCCTGACAGGAAGATGGAGCCAGGTGGGGGTCAGGCTCTTCTGCCATGGAACCAGCAACAGGACAAAAGGAAATGGCTTCAAGGCTGTGGCAGGGGAAGTTTAGATTGGATATTAGGAAAGAATTCTTCACTGAAAGGGTGGGCAGGCATTGGAATAGGCTGTCCATGGAAATGGTGGAATCATTATCCCTGGAAGTGTTCAGAAAGGTGTGTGGACGTGGCACTTGGGGTTTAGTGGTGAACACAGTGGTGCTGGGATAATGGTTGGACTTCAGGATCTTAGAGGTCTTTTCCAATCTTCATGATTCTATGAGTCTATAAAAAGCATGTTAAGAAATTGTTCTTTGTAGGAGAAACTGCTCAGCATCGTGCTGTGTGTTTTTAAACACATACACACACTGCCAAGGCTGAACATCAGAGCCTGCCACTGTCACTCCAGAGAGCAGAATAGGGTGGTAGCTGTTGAATCCTCTCTATTTTGGAGAACTATGCTGACCTGGGAAAGATAGGAAATCAAGGAAATCTAGGTCTATAATTAGTTTTATTTCATTTAGAAACAGCTGGTGTACCATATGTAATATGGAATCTGTAAAATCAGTGAATAAAAAGTGTAATTCCTTTATGTATTACAACACTTTTTAAATTAACTGTTTCTTGCTAGTTACTGTTTTTTGTTTGTTTCTAGGAGAGGAAAAAAAAACAACAACAAAACCCTCTTAACTTCCTTTAGTTGACTATAGAGCACTTGAACTTCATTTTCTGTTAGGTACGCTACCTTTCAGAGTCTTTATTTGCTCCATCAGTTAACAGCTTCTTGACTTGTATTTTGTAATTGCATCCCAGGGCTTTTTCAGAAGGAGTCAGCAGAGCAATGCCACATACTCATGTCCTCGACAGAAGAACTGTCTGATCGACCGGACCAGTCGGAACCGCTGCCAACACTGTCGCTTACAGAAATGCCTTGCTGTGGGGATGTCTCGGGATGGTAAGCTCTGCTAACTCGGGGCCTAGCTGCAAAAACTAACATAAGGTGTAGTAGGATGTATGGTAAACCAAAAAACATAGCATTTATATTCTAATTGTGCATTGGGCTGATAGTTGAGATCATCAAGTGAGTTTTAGATGTTGCTATATATTTTTCTATGTTATATGCTGTATGTTTTTAGATGTTGCTGTATATTCACATAAATATATATAAATCAGGGCATGTACAAAGTTCTTGGATTTATCTTTTTTCCTACTTATCTACTACAGTTCCCAATTAAGAGCTTTGTCTCTGGTCATTTCTTGAAGATGCAGTTTTTTGGTCTCAGGTTAATACTTCCTCTATGTGTTCATTCCCATTTAAGTGACCTGTAGTTGCAAGTAGCACTGCCTGGTGCATGGGTACAGATCAGAACTGCATCACAGTATCGACAGAAGTTAAATATGTGTATAATGAATAAGGGAAAAAATGCAAAGAGAAAAATAATGCAGTGTTTTTTAAAGGATAGAATTCTGAAGAAAAGATGTTCCAGTGCTGTTAATATTAAGCTCAAAATTGCAGCTCGAGTAGTGACGAAAGCCCGCCTCTGCCAAACGGCTGCTTATGTAATTCAGTCAGAACTGGCTTTGCAGCTGAGACTTGCACGCCTCCCCCACAGATGGAATGGAGCTGCCACCACTTACCCATTTGAAGATCTGACTCAGTCTTTTCCCCTGCCATAGTGACAGCAGCGCTGCGTGTTCTACAAATACATACACATTACTCTAGGTACATGAGGCCCGATCAAGGAGATTGTTTCCAGATTACATTTACTTCTTGAATTACATTGTCTCTATTTTTTTTGTTGGTCATCAGACTAAAAACCTGAAACAGTTGATCATTTTATGACTAGTTCCTCCAAAGTGGTTGCTTTCCTGTAGAGAAAAGCAGAAGGCAGTAGTTGCCTTTCTAAAGGATGAGGCTTTTACAGCTGATACAGGTCCTTGAAATCACATGCTGCGTCCTTGGAAATTCCCTGGATGCTGCAAACCAGTTGCTGCTGGCTTACAGCTAATATTCCTTAAAGTCATAGTAATGTTGTGGAGATACACATATGCACTTGTGTCGCACACATGTAGGCTTAACAGTTATTAATCTACTAAACATTTTTGCTTGTCACAGTGGCACTGAAAGCAGGTTTGATGGTTCTTCCCACGTGCTTTAGTCCCAATATCAGTAAAGCCTGTTATTGATACATTGAGATGGACCCAACATGTTGGCACCACGCTCTAGGTTCACTCTGCATTGTGAATGTTCAGCTGGTTGGAACTGGACAGTTGTCTCAGGTCACTGTGTTCTACTTCAGCTTCTACTTTTCTAGGTAGGGTTTGAATGCTGAAGAGATGCATCTGTCAACCTCAACAGACATACAAGAGAAAATCTTTTCAGTACAGAAGTGGAAAGTTAATGAATTGAGCTAAACCAGTGACTTCTAATGGTCCATTTCAGTGGCATGTCAAGACAGTCTTCTAAAGAGCAGGTGCTGCAGCTGTGTACCTGTAACTGAGAAGTGGTTCTTAGGTCTGCCCATCCTGCACATTTGGGGTTTGGGCTGTGTCCTTCCATGTAGAGTTTAAAGACTCAAAACAATTAAAAGGCAGTGGTGGATGTGCAGAAATGTAATCTATTGTGTGTCTGTATTTCAGCTGTAAAGTTTGGTCGAATGTCAAAAAAGCAGAGGGACAGCCTGTACGCCGAGGTGCAGAAACACCGAATGCAGCAGCAGCAGCGGGATCACCAGCAGCAGCCAGGAGAGGCAGAACCACTCACACCAACATACAATATCACCACCAATGGGTTAACAGAGCTACATGACGACCTCAGTAATTACATTGATGGGCATACCCCTGAAGGTAGCAAAGCAGACTCTGCAGTTAGCAGCTTCTACTTAGACATACAGCCTTCTCCAGATCAGTCGGGTCTTGATATTAATGGAATCAAACCAGAACCAATATGTGACTACACACCAGCATCGGGCTTCTTCCCTTATTGTTCTTTTACAAATGGGGAGACCTCTCCAACTGTGTCCATGGCAGAATTAGGTAATGAGAGAGAAAAGCTTCCATTGTAATTGTCTTAACAGTACCCTTTGGATTAAAGTGACACATGTAGCCAGGTGATAGCAAGAATGCTGCTTCAGTAGAGCTGTGGGCATGTATGGGCATTCTTGTGTGAAGTGCACAGTAAATACCCTGATCTCGGGGCACACGGGGAACTCCTTACTGCTCTGGACTAAAGCTCCCATGAGCCTGTAGTTGATCAGCTCTACCAGTGATGCTTTTGCTTTCAGTCCTTGTAATAGAACCCTTGGAATACTGATTAAGAAGCTAATTTTTAGTGCTGAGTAAACAGACGGGGCATTTCTTTATTTGTAGATTATTTTAAACAATTTATCTCCTTTTTCATTATCTCAGTACTGTCATTCCCAACAAAAAGTGGTAAGACTGATTTTCTTCTGCTCTTTACCTGGGAAAACCACTAGGTTAATCTGAGGGCAGTTCTTGTCACTGGCTGAAGAGGATCTGGCCGCAGATACTGAAGGACATTTTTGAATGTAGCAAGTTTTGATAATTTCTCTAAGAGCCTTATAACAACCACATTAATTAGCACATTTTACTTTAAACTCTTCCCTTAATGATTACACTAGGGCTGAATTCCACAAGTATGACTTGTCAACAGCTGAGACTGGTGTTAGTGTGCTGTGTGAACTGGTTATAAACAAAGTGGAACAGGACATTAAAGAAGTGGTTTCATGATTCCATTACTTATGTAAGCAGCCAGGAATTTAGAACTGATTTTGCTTCCTAAAGCAACGTTTTTTCTAATTATTTTGTTATGAAAACCTAAAAATAGTTTGAAAAATCAGGTATTCCAAATAAAAATTTTGTGTGGTTTATGTTTTTTTGAGAAATTTTGCAGAGACGAAGTCACAAGAAGCTTACTTTTTAACGTCCTTATGTTGCAGAATGCTGTCCTCTGCAATATAATTTGTCCTGATAGCCAAAATATTGTGTCTGGCTTCAGTTCAAATAATTTCAGATAGGTAAAAATCAGAAGAAAAAGTCAGGGCAAACGCACTGCTACCAGCTTTGTCTCAGTGGAACAATTGCTAATTTTCTCATGGAAGGTATTAAAAAGATCGATATTAAACCCACAGAAAAAAAAAAAAGGGGGTTTTCCTTTGTAGGTTGGGTATTGAGTTTGAAACAGTGGCCTAAACTAACTTTGTCTTGCTGCTTACCTTTATTTACATAGTGCTTCGTTTAAACCCTGCACAGCATGATTTGGGTGCCCAGCATTGACATTACTGAGCAATGTTTGAAGAATGTTTGTCTGCCAGACGAAGGTTTCAATTTAGAAAGGTGTGGCTGTTCAATGAAAGTATTTAGGTGTGTGCTGAAATACAGTCCTGAAGTGAGGCGGAGGTTTGTGAATAACATGGGAATATTTTGCCTCCTGTATCCTGCAAGGGCACAGGGATCATGCTGTCAGCTACTGCTACCAAGAACAAGTGTCTAAGTACACACTTCTGAAAAAACCCAACTGCTCTGAAATGCATTAAAGCTATGGTGACAAAGTATAAATTACCTTGTGTTTTACCTTACTGATTGCTCAGGTAGCACATATAATCTGATTTTACCTCAGCTGTATGTTAAAGACTTTTCAGGTGATACCTTACATCAGATTACCAGTGCATTAACCGTGAATCTAAACAGACTGATTGGTCCAGCAGCTCAGTTTGTGAAGAGCTGGGTTTTATCATTACCAAACAAAGCCAATTTCGCAGAAGACCCAGTAATGCAGTCCCTCAGAATACCTCCATGTTGTAGTGACCACCATTCCTGTTTGGTCTGAGCCTTCATTTTCAGTGGCCTAACAAGCAAAGTTGTGTGAGACAAGTCCCCAGGCCTCTACTTGCCCCGTGCTAAAATAGGAGAACTGGCCCACCTGAATGGTCAGGGCAGGAAAGATAAAGTGGAACTCGGGTATCTAAATTCTATTCAGGCTTTTGAAAGTGGTCTTAAAGGTTTATGGAACCAAGTTTTCCTACTAAATGTAAATCTGCTTTATGGGTCTTTTAATCAAGTATAGCAGCAGAAAATAATTTTATTTGGAATTAAAACGTTGTATGGAAATTTAAAATCACGTGCAGTAAACTAGGTGACTACTCTAAAGCTAAAGGAAAAAAATTCCCTTAGTGATTTTTTTTCGTGTGTTATCTTAATCATCTGGATTCTCTAATAGATGCATTTTCCTGATATTTTTTTAATTGTATGAGAGTAGGAAAAAAAAAAAAAAAGACACTTTTCCCTCCCAAGAGGCCTCATAGGACAAGAGTCCTGCTTGAGAGAGCGCTAGATAGGTGGTAACTGTATTTCTCTTTTGGAAAGCCTTGGCTCTGGCAGCTCTGCCTGGCTGGGAGTGCCATTTTGTCCCCAGTCCCTGACAGCGTCCTGCGTTCAGCGCGGCCGTGTCCGTGGACACTTGAGTGCCCTCACTCAGGGGTCCATCAGCCCGCTTCTTCCCTCAGTTTCCTGCGGCCGTACTCCATGGTGTATGTCCGAGCCCGGGTGTCCAGTGACGGACGTGCCGCTGAGGTTTCCGTGTCCCCCCTTGTCCCTGCCGCTATTCCCGAACTTTGGCTCACTGGCGCGCAGCGCTGCGCGTGCGCCGCGCGCCCTCTGCTGGCGGCTCCGGGCACGGCCGCGTCCTCCGGCCGGGCGTTAAATGGCTCTGCGTTCCCAAAGCCAGTTCCAAGGGGACGCGAGTTAAAGCAGTTTTCTCTCTCAGCTCACCCTCTCCCCTCCCCCTGTTGCATCTGAAATATATGAGCTTTTCTCGTGTCTGAAGGTATAGCTTTGCATTTTTAACGTGTGTCGCTTTCTGCTCTTTCTTTTAGAACATCTTGCACAGAATATTTCCAAGTCACACATGGAAACTTGCCAGTACTTGAGAGAGGAGTTACAGCAGATAACATGGCAAACTTTTCTGCAGGAAGAAATTGAGAACTATCAGAACAAGGTATAAAAGCATGCCAAGCTATGGCATGGTTTCTTTAAAGCATGGTATTTCCATAACACACTGCAAAATTCACTTTTTCACCGCTTTCTCTTTACTATCAAGAATGTTTATTTCTGTGTGTTTAAAAAAAAAAATACACTAGAATCAAAAGCAGCAAGATGGTCAGGATATCCTTTGCATTTGTCATTTTTACAGGTATAGGAAAAGGCCAACAAAAGCCAAAGCCACCGAGTTTTGTGATGTTACATGCTGTGTTTCATTTTGAGTTTATAAACAGAGCTCCATCAGATTTCCAGCCTTTGGGGTTCACTAACCCTGATTCATGCTCCAGTTGTCCCTCAGTGTTTGGGTTTTACCTGTGGAGTAGCAGCACAGTGCTGCCATGCCACCAGGGTATTGTAAGATCTAATCAATGTTATTTCCAACATGCCTTCCATCCACAAGCTACTACCAATTGGCTACTTTTGGAAAATGGCCTTGGGAAGCACTGCTGAAGCACACTGTTCTTTGAACATATTTTTCATTTCCACAGAAGAATATTTAACCTTTAGGAATATAATTTTTTCTACTTTAGGTGATTTCATTCTGCATTATTATCAACATTGGAAAAACTCACTACTTGCATGCCTTCTTTATGTTGTTATCAAGGTGATTTTCACATATGAACATCTTTATGTGTATCCTTCTGAAGATGAGTTAGGTTGATAATTTACATTCAGTACAAAATAGAGAAGCTGATAAGAAAAATATGATCATGCCTTGCTGGTGTAAATTGGCATTTTATTTTCATGCAGTGAATAAAATGCCCACTGAAATGACCAGAATCATTACATTTCGACATTTTTGGCCTATGAAATAGAAATACTCCAACCTGGATCTCTTCTGATATGACTGAAGAAGTCTTCCATGGTTGCATTGTCACTTATCCACATGAGGCTCTGGCTTTGAGGTCAATTCCCCTTGTCTTTTAAGCAGACTGTAGCCAGGAGTGTTGGAGAAAATTTACTCCACTTTGTTGTTTGGTGTTTTTTAGCTCAGTTTTACTTTCTGACAATGAGGTTTCCAAAGCTTGGTTAGTAATTTTTGAATTTCTCTTCTCTCTCAAACAGCAAAGGGAGGTAATGTGGCAGTTATGCGCAGTCAAAATAACAGAAGCTATACAGTATGTAGTGGAATTTGCCAAACGCATTGATGGTTTTATGGAACTGTGTCAAAATGATCAAATTGTGCTTTTAAAAGCAGGTATGTGGGTCAGTTTTAAGGTCTGCTTCTATTAGTTTTGCCTAAGGAAGGTATTACATATAGTGGTTGCATACGCATATATTCATATGTAGTACAATGATCATTTAAAATTAAATAAGGGAAAACCTTGCAAATTGTCTGTCTTTGAAGTAATACCATCTTAGTTATTCTGGGGAGAAGGAGTTCAGGTCTACCTATTAAATTTTCATTATTGACAAAGGGAGTAATGAGTGTGTTAAGATGTAAAAGTTGGATTTTTTTTTTTTTTGATTGCTAATAGTGAATATTTCAAGGTAAAAATCAAGATTTTTTTTTTCTACAATATTTTTGCAAGATATTGTAGAAGTAATGCAGGTTGCAAATACTGGACCAAGTTGTTAAGGCTTTGCGAACATAAATTTAAATGAGCTGCTTTGGCTTCGGAGACTTCGTTACTCTAAAAACATTACTAGAGTTTATTAGCATTAACTAAGTTGCTTTAGCAAAAACTTGTTAAGGGGTTTATGGGAATCCTTTTAATTCTACCAGCAAACCAAACTATGCTCTGTTACACCACAGCAACTTACTACTCTACTCAATTGATAATGAATGCAGAGCATTATTTTTAAATCCTCACTTGCTCTTTGCAACTGAAGTCTCTCCTTCCGTAGTCAAACATACGTTGTTTCTGTTTTAGGGTCTTTAGAGGTTGTGTTCATCAGAATGTGCCGTGCCTTTGACTCCCAGAACAACACAGTCTACTTTGATGGCAAGTATGCTAGCCCAGAGGTTTTCAAGTCCTTAGGTAAGGAAATGTCAAGTGTTGTGTCTTAAAAAAAAAAAAACAACAAAACCAAACCAAAGAAAACAAAAAAAACCAAACCAGAATAAAAATAACAAGGTGAAAAAGCAAGGGAAAACATCTGCTTTGAAAAATCAGTCTATAGTATTCAAATAAAAGAGTTCTGGAGCTCAAACTACTGTTTTGTAAGCTGTCATGCTGGCTCTGTTTGAAGCCAAGCTGATTTCAGGAGGTAAAAGTGCTTAACTCTCTGTAGTAAAGGACTGTTGGTGCTGAAGTTCAGCATTTTGATTAGGGTAGAGCAGTTTGGACTCACTTGTTGAGAAGCCAAGATTTCATATCTGATATAACACTTCATATATCCTGTTGGAAAAGGCAGCAGATTTTAAGCTTACTTTGGATATACTGATGTATAGTGACATATGTGTTACTGCTCTGAAGATGTTAATGGTGTTTTTAAATGTGCTAAGTCCAGTTATTTGCAGGTTAAATATTGTAAATAATTTTTTTAATTGAACTACATACAATTTTGAAATTTTTTCCCATGTATTTTTGCTGATTTTAAAAGGAGGTATTCACTGGGTCTAGATTTGGGCTGTAAAACATTTTGGAGGGCAGTGAAAATACATCAGTGGAGAATGCTGGACAGTTACTGAAGTATTCTCTGCCTTTCTAAAACACCTCAAGGTACAAGGTCAGAGTGCAAACAAGTCTGGGTTCTAGGGAAATATAACTTGGATCTGTTACCAGCTGTATCCAAAAGTTCAGGCTGGGGAGGCTGAGGAAAACCCTCTTCTCTCAGGTTGTGGTCCTCTTCAGAGCAGGGCTCACTTTAAAGACTGTGTACCTGCATGTGTGACAGCAGCAGTAACCTGAATAACACCTGTGTGAGCAAGAGAATGGATGGAAGGAGACGGAGTTCCTCTTCTGCATGAACCATGTTCAGTCAGACCTTGGCTTCTCCTTTTGCCTCCTGCATGTGCCTTGTGTGCCTCTCTCTCCCCCCATTCTGTGTGCTCAATAATCTTAAAATCAGAACTTAAGTCCACTCTTTGAGCCTTCAGTCCACACTGATGTGACAAAGTTCTATTTAGAAGAGAAACAAAGATAAACCAATTTTGAGCTTGAAAATAAATAGCTTGAGATTTATCCATGTTTACCCCACAAGAACCCAATGTAGAAAAGATACAGTGTGCAAAACCTTCAGAATCTTGGCTGCCAAGATGTGGGAGCTGGGGACTTGTGGGAGTGGAGTAATACCCTCAAGGATGAGTGAGATCTCACTGCCATCACTTCACAGTCCTTAAGGAGACCATTCACCTATGAAGTGTTTTATAGCTATTTCTCATCTCCATCAGAATAAATCAACAACTCTGTAGCTCTGAAGTAGTTTTAAACAATGTAACAAGAGCTGTACTTTTTTTGGCAGGTTGTGAAGACTTCATTAGCTTTGTGTTTGAATTTGGAAAAAGTTTATGTTCTATGCACCTGACAGAAGATGAGATCGCTTTGTTTTCTGCGTTTGTTTTAATGTCAGCAGGTAAGAGATGGTTTCCTCTAGGTTTATTTGGTAGAGGTTGTTTCTATTTTGAGGTCTTTTTAATGATAATGTTAAGATTATTGGACATTGTGGCAATGTCACCATCTTTTTTAGTGTCTCCTCACCAAAATTTTTATTTTAATAAACACATTTGAATTTAGGAACCAATTTGTTAAATTGGAAATCTTAATCTGAGCCCTTGTTCTCCACATTTTCACCTTGTTGAGGACTCAGCTTCTGTGCAAAGGCTTAAATACATTTGAGTGAGACCTGTGGGCCAATCCTGGTGAGACAGGCAGTTACTGAACTCCCACAGTCACCTTTCCATGTGTGGGAGCTTGCAGCTGCAGCACAAGAGAAAACCTCAGCATTGCCATTTTAGTGTAGTACAAAGACACACAAGTAATTTAGGTATCTGTCCCCACTGTGTGGCTGGGGACACTGAGAATTATGGTGCCAAACATCCAAGTCATCCCAAGAGTCAGGCTGGGTCTGCCATGCCTGCAGCTAAATTAATAATCACAGGTTGATGTGCACAGGGTGCTCCAGGTCCTGGGAAGGCTTCTTAGGTGAGGAAGAGCAAGATACTGGGGCAGAAAGTGAGTTTGTGCCTGGCCTGACACCCGAGGAAGCACACTGTGAGTTCAGACTGCAGCACAGTAGACTCAGGAGTGGTGATGGAAAAGTCTATTAGCAATGGTGGATTTATTGAGTCTATCACAAATATGTTCTCATGCTGTTGGCCAGACAGGAAGTGTGTTAGCCCTTTGTCTTAGCAAGCCACAGAACCCTACAGTTCTATCACACAGAGAATGTAGCAGCTAATACTACTTTTCTGTCAGGAAGTTTAGCTGCTTTTTTTTTTAACAGCCGAATCTTTGCATCTGATTTATCTGTAAGTCACTCTAAGTTCTGTAAGATCTGTAAGTTCTGTTGGTTTTCTCTAAATTCTGTAAGATCTCAGCAAGAAGATCCTCTCCAACTACTTGTTCATTATATGTTCTATTCATTTCCCAGTAAAAAGTTGCCAGCCTCATTTTGTAAACACCCTGCATTTTACAGATTTTTTTTAGGAAATGAATAATAGATCTTAGTCAGATACATTGTAGTCTCCTAAATAAGGGCTTTATAAAAATAACTTTTAAGTGCATGTGATAAATGTATTTCAAAACCTATTAATTATGAAACCCATTTTCTATATGAAAGTATATAACAAGTGGAAGGAAGATTGCAAACAGGAAAAATGCATCTGTAACAGACTTAGTACTTCCTGGTGCGCTGTGATCCATATGTGCATTACTAGAGGTTTTAACTCCATTTATATTCAGATCGCTCATGGCTTCAGGAGAAAGTAAAAATTGAAAAACTCCAACAGAAGATCCAGCTAGCACTTCAGCACGTCCTACAGAAGAACCACCGAGAAGATGGAATTCTAACAAAGGTAAGAATCATCCTGTGCCATGTCACAGGACTGTGAAAGAGTGGCTTCATCTGAACATTGCCCCGATTCTGGGGTAAAAGCTCATACACAGTTAATTTCATTTATAAACCCAAAATTCTTTGTTCAAAATTGAGCTGCTCAGCTGGGACTATTTACTTAAACCTAGAAGAGGTGAAATGATGATGTTCTAGGAAACAAGGTTGATAATGGTCTGAAAGGGATTATTTTTATGTGGAACTTCATGAAAAGCGATGAAGGTTTTTATCATAGTTCTCCTATACAACACTCCTATTCACACAGAATAATACTATTTCAGTGCTACAACATGCATGCCTTAATCCTCGTGGAATCTCTGCCTGCCTGACAATTAAGTTGTTAAAACATGCGAGACACAAACGAAACTTTTTCAGTCTTCCATGAGGACTTCCCCACACAGCCTTTTTCTCAGTTCTTCCAAATACTGATGCCTAGGAAAAAGAGGCACTACCTACCGTTATACTAATCTGAAGTATCTTCTTGTAATTTCTCAGAAATGGGAAAGTGGTGTGATGTTACAAGAAGTAAATCTGAAGAACTGGGGAAAGATAGGCACTTCACTTTTACCTTGCAGAGATAGTTCCTTTTACACCGCTGCACAGGCAGAAAGCTTATGCTTCATTTCACACCACAGAGTTAGTTACAATAGAAGCAGGATGGTCCAGCCTGGGCTCTGCAGATTTTCTTAATTTCAAATCCTAGCTCATGTCATTCTTCTCTTAGTGCATGGAAGAAAGAGTCTTCCATATGCTTTGACACAAAATACTTTGCTCAGTAACTTCAGGGAGTACCTTCATGATATTTTTGAAGTACATATTTTTCACCTTATTTGGCTTGAGGTAAATAAGTCTAATCTATTGCATTGCCAGTTCCTTCCATAATAGTCACAGTGGGTTTAAAAGCAATTGGGATTGCCTTCTTCCAAGAGGATAATTTAATGAATGAAGATCCAGCCCTGAAATACTTGTTTATCAATCCAGCAAGGAAATCTAATGCCACATTTTCCTAAGAATTTAAAAAAGATTATTTCACAAATAGCTGTGAGTCCATTACTATAATAGCTTTAGCAAATATCCGTGACTGTGCATCTGAAATGTCCTTGTTAAGGTAAATAATTTGGTTTGGGAGAGCTTTAATCCTTACAGCAAGAGTGGGAGGCCTGGTTCCATGTATGACCATATGACTTGTGTTCATTTTTTTACAGTTAATATGCAAAGTGTCTACTTTAAGAGCACTATGTGGACGACATACAGAAAAGCTTATGGCATTTAAAGCAATATACCCAGACATTGTGCGACTTCATTTTCCTCCACTTTACAAGGAGTTGTTCACTTCAGAGTTTGAGCCAGCAATGCAAATTGATGGGTAAACGTATCACCTAAGCACTTCTAGAATGTCTGAAGTACAAACATTAAAACAAAAGAAAGGAAAAAAAAGGAAAAAAAAAAAAAGAAAACCAAGACACTTTATATGGCCCTGCACAGACCTAGGGAGCCAACACACTGCACATCTCTTGGCAGTCGGGGTCAGGCGAAGGATGGGAAACAATGAAACAAAGTTGAACTTGTTTTTCTCATGCATATGATTTCCATTATGCCTACAAATATGGACCCTTTTTCTGTCTCAACTTCTCAATCCTTGACCTCTGTTTACACAGACTGAGGGTACTAATGTCAGAAGGTTGTTTTCTCCTGTAGTTCACTGCCCAGATTTTTGACAGAACAATCAATTTGTTGGTCAGAACAGAGTCCACCTAGTAATCAGCGACTGGTGTGCGTTGCAGAGATTTCAGCATCAGTTTGCACAACTTGCTCATTGTTTCATGAAGGACGATTTTTTTTCACCTACCACTGTTTGCCAGTAGACAGAATGGCATGAAAAGGGTCCATAGCAATAGCAACAATAGCATTATAATATATTACAGGGTAAATGGGCATGAAGACTATATATAGCAAAAGAGATATTGTTTATATATTGTTTTAATTAATATAAAATGTAGTTACTGGTATAGCTTTTCTTGTTGAATTGATAAGGCACTTTCATTTTGCACCTTTTTCTTTAAATTAAATGCTAGCGTGTTCATTGTTGTGTTGCATGTGCACCAGAAATTCAAGTTTAACTGAAAAAGGTTTGGCAGGTACTGGTACATTGGGAGGTATTTATGCTGCTGTTTTCCATGTTACTTTTAAAGAGAGGCTGGTCATATCCTGAAATGGTTACAGATTTTTTTAAAGAGTTGAAAATAATGACAATTTTCTACATTAAAAGTATTCTTTCAGAAGTTAAATTCAAAGGTACTTTTATTTTCAAATCTTTCAAACCTGGATGCTTCAAAGTCAAAAGCCTTATTTTCAAATGTTCTGAGTTTCCACTGTCAGAGTTAAACTAATTAATTACAAATTATTTACAAATGAGTAACAGAACATCTTTGAAAATCAGGCTATTAAATAGTGTATTTCTGCCCACCATAAATCCAGGTTTGAAAGTATTTATTCAAGTCTGTATCTACAGTAAAAGTATGTGTGTATGACATGTCTGCAGAAAAGTAGTTTTTATACATGATATTACATACTTTTTTACTCCATATTGTAAACAATGTCTTCAAATGCCAAGCTGTAGCCTGTCAAAATCTATGGGTTTGTCTTTGATTTCAGTGAGTTTGAGACACGGACCCCTGTTCTTCCAGCATCCAGCAGTTCAGTTTCAGGGAGCTGAACAGAGAAGTCTGTTCTCTCCTTGTTTAAAAAGACGCACTTTAAAGTTGATCAGATGGGGACAGACTAAGGAAGGAAAGGCACACTTTTGCTAGAAAGCATTGGTTTGTTCTTGGTACAAGCCTGGAAATCATTAATATCAGAAATCTGCATTCTATGATTCTGATTCCTGTATTGCATAACCGACCAATAAGCTGAATCTTGCAGTGTTACTAATTACCATTCCTTTCAGGAAGAATTCTGTCTCTGAGCAAAGCTGGCAGTAAATGTAGTTCTGAAGGAAACAGATTCACATAAACAACATTGCAAATTAAAACTGTAGCTGTTTGAGCCAGAGGTGTATAACTGGGTTTGCATGAGATGAAGATGCGTAACTGGATGCCCTGTAGGCCAACGCAAATGCAGTTTCTGATGAAGTACCTAAGAGAAAGCTGGGAACTTCAGAAAAGGAAAAGGAATGAGACAGAATGTGCCCTACTGCTTTAATTTCCAAGGGTAAACAATCTCATATAGGTTATAGTTGTTGAGAAGTAACAAGCAAATAGAAGCACACTGAAACCTAAGTATCTTAAAAGGAGAATCAGTGGGTTCTTATTAGCAAAATACAGTTTATTCTATGATTTGAACATGTTTCCTTTGGGGTCAAATTGAGACATTTATCTATGACACTTACTAAAACCGTTCCAGTCTAGCACATCAGGGAAGGTTACAGCTATCATTCATCTCTAGGGTTTGAAAGGAGGCCGAGAGGAGAGCATCACGGTTCTTCCTCAGAGCAGTGTGCTCTGGAGTGTGGGAGGGGAACACCTGCAGCTCTGTGAGCACTGGGATGGAGGCAGGAGAGGGCTTTTGGATGAAGTCCATAGAGCTGTCTTTTTCCTGCTCCATCCTGCCTGCTCCTGAAGAGGTGGCTCACAGCCCAGCACGTGCTCTCTCCACTCCCACTGAAACGCTTTTCCTAGGATCATTGTTTACTTTATTGGAGTAACTGGCATGATATGGTACTTGCATTCTAATGTGTGTTCCTATTTTTGAAGCACCCCTTTTAACTAACAAATGTTTTCTGAATGTGACCAGCCTTAGGTGCTAGTCCTGTAAAGATCAACTAAACTTAATCTCAGTGTCAACTAATGAATAATGAATAAGACCTGTACTTTTTTAGAGAGCGAGATACAACTCCTACTTCTGACAATGTAGACTACCAGGCAAAATATTTGGGGATTAGTTTTCAGTCACATCCTGTTCTTACCTTTTTATGATGAATATTAGTACTTTACCAGGCATCTAGGTGCCAGTGATTTTGTTTGGAATCTGTTTAGCATATTTACATTCATAAATCATTGACAATACAAGTCTTGGAGCATTTACTAATAAAATACATAACGATAAAAAGGTTTCAAATAGGGCCTTAGCTGAAAGTGATCTTCCAGGCCAGAAAATACTATCATTTTTGTTTGTGGGAGCTCATGTGTACTGGGACCTTGTTAAATCAGGCTGAGCATACATACCCCAAGTAACTTAGCTTTCCTGATCACAGTTAACAGCCACTTGGCAATAGAGTATAATTTCTGGGTTGCTGTTCATGGAGAGGGGAAAAAAAGGGATACGGCACAGCAGATGTACTGATAAGACATCTGTTGCCAAGGAGGTTTTTATGCAAGGGGACTCAGAATGACACTGGAGTGGCTGCTCAGAGATGGCCATGTGAGAACCCAGCGCAGCAGAGGAAATTGCCTCTGCAAAACACGTGGGACTGTGGCCTGGTATCAGATGATCAACCAGTTAAAAAACACTGGAGGTCAATGGATATTCACATGAATATTTTCATCATGTGCCCAGTTCACTACAAATAAAAACACTAGGATAGCTGAACGTAATATTTTAAGTTTTGATTACCTGGTCCTTAGAGTCTGCAAAGATATTTTCCTTGGGAGTTATATCTGTCCCTGGAGATGTTTTCTGGATTTCTAGGAAGAGCTACTAGACTTATACTGTCATCTGAACCACCCTAACATATGTCATCACCTCCCGCATTGTTTGACGTATGGAATTAGGTAAAAAGGGAAGCTGTTTTTAAGTTTGGTTGTTCTTTATTAGCTTATCTATCTTAGTATGGATACCAAGATATCTGTGTATGTGCACCTGTGTGTGTGTGAGAGAGTCCATTGTGTGCGCACATGAGTGTATGCGTGGGACGTGTGAGAGGCTGCTTCTAGGCTGTTAAGTGTCAATGGAATAAAGAAAATGTATTCAAAATACTTAAGTCAAAAATAGAAGGTGGAAAAAAAGATTTATTCTATACAAAGCCTTGTCTGGACCACTTTAGAGAGACTTCTATTTTTTTAACCCTTCTATAAATGTTTGATGGCACTTGAAATATTCCTGCAATAAAATGTGATTTGTGTAAACATTAAAAAAAAAAGATTTTGTAATGTGAAACAATGAAAGAAAGTAATGTAATTTTTCTAAAAAACAAAAAAAAACCACAAACGAACGAACTTTGTATTATTTTCTTGATGGAATTTGTCTATTTGTCTTTGGAAAACTTTTTATTTCATTGAATGTGCCATAGTAGAGGTGTGTTTTTCTTTTTCTTTCTTTTTTGTTTTGTTTTGGGGGTTTTTTTTAACATTTTAGATTAAAGGAATAGCTGTGTTCCGACATTCCAAAATGCAAGATGACATAGCAGTCATGATTAAAAGGTTTGATTAGTAAGCTTCAATCATTGTTGCTTTTTTTGCACATGTTCTTCATTCCTCTACAGTGCAATATGTACATAGAGCACTTGCGGGTGTAACCTTGATCCCTCAGGGAAAAATACATATTTGTACAGGATTTTTCTTTTTTTTTGCCTTTTTTCTTTTCTTTCCTTTTTTTCTTTTTTTTTCTTTTTCTTTTTTTTTTTTCCTTTGCTAAGGAATGTCGATTGAATCACTTGTCTGTTGTTGAGGGGCAGCCAGATAATAATCCTAAACCACTGTCACAAAACATTGATTGTTTAAATTTTGTGCCCTTTTATTATTTAAAAAAGAAAAATAAAAGTTATTTTCTGACAGTTCTTTGTGCTGATTGGTGAAAAAAAGGGTAAATAGATAAGCACCTTATGATTGACTTAACTGTGAATGACAATCCATCTCGTTATCAACAAGAGAAGCCCTATCATTTTGGAGCTGGGGTTATGAGTCAGAAACTAATGTGCTCAGGGATCTTCTAAAACTCTTCAACAGGGTGGCCAGCACTGCTGGTGGAACAAATTACTTTTTAAAAAATACGCTAGTATTTCTTCCCTTCCCCCTGCCCCCAGGCACAAGAGAACTGGATTTTTTTTTAACTCAATGTGTGCCTCATTCTCTTGCTCACTTTTGTAGTAGAGCTGCTTTTTGGTCGGTATTTTGCTCGAAACAGAAGTACTCCAAACAGTGCAAAGATTTTACAATTATATTTTAGAAAATAAATGCTGACCCACTAAATAAATGATTGAAATTAATTTCAGTACCCTCTGGACATTTTTATAATGATAGGACTACTTTTCCAGATGAAATTCAGTGTTCTGCAATAGAAAACAGCTTTTAGTATTTAAATTATTGTCAAAGAAAATGAATCAGCTTATGAGAACACAGTAAGAATGAAAAGGTCATGATTAGGTTTCAGCAGTGAAGTCACACAGAAGGGAACACAGATCTGCAGGAATACAAGAACAACACTTCAAATGTTGTCTGTTGTTGTTGCAGATGTTTCATGGTAAAGCCAAAACCTGACTGGAAAGAAGCACTGAGGCTGAAGACATTTTCATATCTAGTACATCAAATACAACAATTCCAAGTGATCTTACAATGGCACCAAAATCCACCAATGTTTAGGAAGTCTCCCAGTGCCAAACTATAGGATGCTGGAAGCATGTCCCAATTAGCTTTGTTTTATGGTTTCACATTCTTTTGAAAATGCAAGTAGAAAAGCAAATAAACAACTATGAGCAAAATGAGCAAGGTGTCAAGACTTTGGTTACGTTGGGGAGAGAGTGAATTTAATTTCTCCATCAAATCTGTCTGCTTGCAGAAAGCCCCAGTTTTCCAGTATCTTTGATGATTTTTTCACGGGGTATACAGCTTCCAGTTGGTTACTTTCGATTGCTTAATAAATAGGGAAACTATTTACTAGTACTTAGGGTTTCACAAGCTGACAGTTGAGTTTAGCTAGGAATGGCTTTCCAAGGCAGACGAGTGCTTAGCAAGTATGATCAGTTGGTGTTCTGGCATCTTCAGCAGAAGAAAACTCCTATTGCTGATTCACAGTGGGCCCTATTCTTTACACACTTGCACATCAATTAAACATACTCTTGGAATGGACAATCTATAAGATGTTTTAACTATGTAGTGGGATGATCCAAGCACTACAATATCTTTTTTAGGATTGGCTAGACAGTCCCCAGTCTGTACTTGATGTACAAAACAGGTCACACAGTGTAAGCTGTGCAAACAACATGTATTTTTTCCCTAGACATTCCTAAACTCCCCAATGTAGATAAACCTATTAATATAAATGTCAGAAACAGCACTTACTATACAATATCCAAAAATAATAAGCAATTTTCTCTTGATTATTCATTGTATGAAATTCTACCTGTGCTAGCTGATTCAGATTGCACAGAACATCTTTATTTTCCTTAGCTGAATATAACTATTAGAATTACTTTTTAATTATTAATACTAATATTTATTACTTTTAAAGTTTCATCCATTAATATATTTGAATATTAGCCTCTTACTTTCTTTTTGTTTAAATATTCCTGTCAGTAAATCATTTGGTGGAAATGAGGGCAAATGCATACAAATACCAAATACAACAACAAAAAGTAAAGTTTTAAAATACAAATTAGTTTTTATTTAAAAATTCTTGCAGTGTGTGCTTTAATTCTAGTACTGTGATAATGGCTTGCTACATAATGCTAAGTCACTGGACTTGAGGGGAAAAATACGTAACATAATATACAGTCTATCTTTGGAACTTTATTCAGGTACTAAATAGAATTTTAACATCAAAACAGAAGCTGTATTCTACCTTTTCCATATGTAATGTTGCTGTTTGTCTTTTTTTTTTTTTTTTTTTGCCTTTATCATTGGTAGAATATAGCAATAACTTTATAGCAATAAGTAGGCTATCCAAATAAGAAACAAAACATGATAAAGGCTTCAGATCAATACTCATAGGCTCACTTCTTCTGCCACAATATTCACTTGTGTGTCTTCCCTCATAATCTTAATACTTCTTCAAGCTGAACTTCACAATCAAGTTGTTCAACTTGATGTGTGACATCACACTTTTTGTTAACATCTGCATGTTTTCAGTGTTCACATGTCCTATGTATACTTGTGTTCCTATGTTAGTGTTTCTCAAGGTTTCTGAAAGCACAATATCTGTGGGCTATAATTCTGCACAGGGCTCTCTGTGTTGGAATTAATTTACGTTTCTTGGGGCAGGGAGTGTGAATCAGCTGGAATTATTGGCAGCATTTCCTAACTGAAGGAACCAAGCTGCTGCAGGTACTTGGGAACTCTCCGGCCACTGCAAATGCAAAGTGCAGCCCCCAGCCGGCTCTTGCAACTCCTCCAGGCCGTGGGGCTGAGCTGCAGCTCCCGAGTTCCCTGCCCAGCACGCTCCTGTAGCCAGCACAAGCACGTGCTCCGCGTTGCAGGAGCTGCACTTCACAAAGAACCGAGCTGGGTGTGCCTGGCAGGGTGTTTCGATTATAATCCAAACACTTGAGCAGCGTTCAAAGAACCAGTTGTGACTTTCGGTTTGAGAAACACTACCCTGAATTACCCTACAAAGTCTTAATGTAGATGCACAAACTTTACAGGAACTTGCAAACTGTAATGCTATCTATATCTAATGCAGAGAATTCATAAGCAATACAGTGAATTTTATTTCACAAAAAGGCATACGTACTGTACACCTTTCTAAATCCAAAATGTTCCTCATTTCTACATTGATTTAGAAACAAGTTACAGAACAGTGGTTAATATTTGAAGTATTAGGACATTAACTGGCTGCTTCTTTATATGTAACTGTATTGTCTGCCTGCTCCTTTTCTGGAGATGTGTTTTTGTATTGGATGTTTGGGCCAATGGGAGGCTTCAAGCTACAATGTATTTTCCCAGATTAAATATATTTAACATATGACAAACCCCAGACAAGGCTTTTGAAAATGTATTAAGAACTGCAGTGTTAGGTGGTTTATTTGCAAACTGTTTTCAATGTTGTCCATTTTTATGGCACCTTTAACAATATTGTTTCCAAAGTACAAAAAAAAGGTTAAAAATATTCTAGCCATAACTGAATGTCAAGCAATAAAAACAAATGACTTTTTGTGCATAGATTTAAAAGAAATACAAGTTTTAGACATCTGCATGTAAATGCAATCTCTTGTTTACTGCTTTCTTAAACTTGAGCAACTGATTCCTTATTTTACTACTAATTTAAGGACTTGTAATGGCCTGTAAACATTTTATCTTGCTCTATTCTTTCAACTCTAACTTTGTCTCTGCTTTGGAGTCATAATATTTAATGTTGTTCTGCTCACCTCTATACAGTTAACTTTTTGCTTTCATTCTGTATAGATAAAATTATACTATAAACAGCCTACACAGTGCAAATATTTATCTGTTTATCAAATACCACATTATGCTGTATAATATCTGTTTTACTATATAATCTATTTTAGACATAGCTGTTTAGAACTAGAGTGTGCTATTTTTGTGTTTTTCTGATGTGTGGTGCTAGATAAGTTACTTTTGTGAACAAAAACAAACAAACCCCTTTTATTCCGAGACAATACCACCTTTGGGTCTTGTTAATTTCACTGAGTATAACTATATATAAATATATATATTTGTGTATATATATATATATACACCAACATATGCCCAACAAGTACCTGTATCAGAGTACAAGATTTGGGACATGGTTTTCTCTTTAAATGCATAGTGTCATTATATAAATTATTCTATAGTATATTTAATAAGGAGAAAATTACTTCACCGGTACAGATACTTGATATCAAATGTAGAATTTTTTTCTACATTATTAACATTATTAATTATTAACGTTATTAAAAATGTTCTGTCCAGCTTGTTATCCTTTTGGTTACTAAAACAGTTTGCCTGTATTGTATCAAAAATAAGAAAAACATCTATTCTATCAGTATAAAATAATTACAATATGCTGTCTGTCTGAAAGGGAGGTAGTTATTTGGCTTGTTGGGAGAATTCTATCCTGTTGTTGCATCAGAAATTTATAGATGTTATTCTGCTGGGTGCCTTCCTCCCTCCTCACTTTAAATAGGATCTATACACACTCAGACTGCGGATGTTACTGGGCCATGCCTACACACTTAACTCCAGTTACTGTAAATAGGAATGTTCTGTAAATCTGCCACGATGGATGGCTAAATTCAGTCCCTGGATATGCTTTATACACCATGAATACATATCCAAGGACAGCCAGTAGCAACTGAAGTTCATTAAGAAGTGGAATTTGCAATGTTTTGTCAGGTATGGGGGTTTTGTTTTTATTTTTTCATGTATACCTTAATTTACGTAGTCATATACCCTTCAAAGTATTCCTATCCCCTGTTCCTTTCATTCTAGATACTGTTTTCATGTTCATTCTTAAAAACTGATGGATATCAAATATCTAACTAAGGAGGTAATTAACCTTTTAAATATTTATTAGAACTTTTCTGTAATATTACTGAATTTATAAGATCTTTAGCAAAGATTTTTGAGCAATTTATTAATAACAATGCTTCTGTTTACTGCACTTTTTGATAATAGAAGGTAGTGAATTTTAAAGCCATGGTTCTTGGCTTCCATGCACTGCTTTTATACCCTCAATCCAAGGAATATATATATATAAATAATTTTTTTTAAACAGCAAACATACTGTTGACCTAAAAACAAAAACAAACTTTACTGCACCATGGGTATATTTTCGTAAGTGGAATGTTTAACTGCAAACACTATCAGGACAATTATAAAAACCTCTTGAAGCTACAATCTTACTTAAATATAAGCCATGACAATTTTGTTTTCCCTTCTTGATTTAAGTCACCTTTTGATATTTTCAAAGAGAACAGGACTCACTCTTAAATTTGTACTTACCAACCTGTAAGTAATGCCAGGAACGCATTCTCCCTATTGTTTTAATAGTTTGATATATTTATGCAAAACCATTTGGTTAATATTTATCCTCCCTCTTTACTAAATGTTCAACGTACCAACACCAGAATAAATGCTGATTACAAATACACATCGGATTGAAGATTAAGCACACAGACTTAAAAACCTCGTTGAGTGATATGCTCAAATTTCTGTAAATACACACAAGTTTAATGCAATTATACTGTACATGTAAATATGTGCTGTCTGTTATGTGTACAGTATGTATAAATTCCTTTTCTAGCCACAATAAAATGTAAGCCATCAAGAGGAATACTAAAGTGGTATTGTACTAAACCTTTGCTAATGATCTTTACCCAGTCACTTCACTTTTCCCTTCCATGGACCTTTCCAACTCACTCTTACGATAGCCTACTTATATTCAAGTTTGTTATTTTACTCGGTCCCAAAAAAAGTATTTTGATTCATTTTGTAAATATGACTGTAAAAATAAGAGATTTAATGTTGTCTTTTAAATACTCCAATTTTCATTCTAATATGAATGTTGTTATATTGTACTTAGAAACTGTACCTTTAATATTACATTACCTTTATTAAGTGCATTGAACACATCGATTTTAGATGTGCTTTATGTACTGTTATCCTGTAATAAAACTTCAGCTTCTAATGGAAAAAATCTGTCTTAATTTTTTGTCAGCAGCATCTTGCTTGTTCTTCTGAATTGTGGTTTATTAGGTTTATTCCTTAAGGAATACACTGATACAAAATTAGGCTACACATATATTAGAGCTGTTTTAGCACATACGTCATGTTTCATTCGGCAGCAGGGAAACAAGATGACCCCCAAACACCTTTTAAGCTCCCCTTTTGGCCAACAAGGGCTTTAAACCTTCTCAGAATGAATGTAGATTAATGTAGCGTCCCTCTACTTGCAGGTGTCTTGTTTGAAATCACAGTTCCCTACATGAAGTGCAAAAGAAAAGAAATCTGGCACAAGGCCCTCCCAGTGAACTCTTGCAGCAGAAGTACTACTTCAGGATAGATCTAAATGAGGATTTGGGTATCAAAATTGAAGTTTCAATACAATTTAGGCATCAACAGTCAAAAGTGCAACTCCCCTCTGCTGTGCTAACTGAGAACACCTGAATGTGTCAGCAGCATGCTTGGTCTTAAGGCTTCAGGCATGTGAAATTCTCCTTCTGCACCTACTCAGAAATGCCTCAGTCTTGACAGAGCTTTTAACAGCTCAGTATCTATACGCCTGACCATGATCCAGAAATAGATTCTAGCATTCATCTTTGAAGCACTGTATCTGGAAGGAGCCATCACCTCCAGATCATCTCTACAAAAAAAGTAGTGGAAGTGATAACTCTTAGGACTGTAGCACTAAGCAGTGCCATGTGTTCTACAGCAGCTCCATGTCTGCACATGAAAACACAGATTTAATTTTCTCATACTCAGGACATGATTCCTGCCCAGTCTTCCCAGTCACCGGAGAGTTCCTAACCAAGATAGAGGTTAGGGAACAGCTTTATAAAGAACCATATAGTTCACTATAAAACACAGGAATTTTCTGAAGTGAGACACTGTTAGGGAACAGCTTTATAAAGAACCATATAGAACTATAAAACACAGGAATTTTCTGAAGTGAGACAAACTAAAGACTCCTTCCTGTGCCTGCCCATAAGGAAAGCTCAACTGTACGTTAGCAGTTGGTGGTTTTGACCTCTGGTTCAGAACCACAGAATTGCTGAGGGTGGCACGGACTTCCAGAGGCCACAAGCACGGCCTCCTTGAGCTGGTTGCCCAGGACCGTGCCTGGCTTTTGAATATTTCAAAGGATGGTGACTCCACAGCCTCCCTAGGCAACCTGTGCCAGTGTTTCATCACACAGTGGAAACGTGTGTCCTGATGTTCATGTTTATGTCATGAAAGTACAAAGATCACTGGTAGGAAGTAGCACTATTTTATAAAAAAACCCCAGATACTGCAGGTTTAGAGAGATGCAGCCTGATGTAGGACTTAGGCTGGTACATTCACCAAGATAAGCCTTCTCATCATTCAGCTATATAACTGTTACCATACCTGGGTTGGGAAGTAAGATCACTCCTTACAAAGGGGTAATTCCACGTCTGGGGCTCTGGGTGGGCCTATCCAAAGGGATAAAAAACCTTTCTGCTTCTCTAAGATAAATCAAGAGGGCAGAATTAAAATCAGTGTCCTTAAAATTGATCTGCAAGCAAGCTGAAGACTCCCTTGGGGGGTTTGGAAATCATTCTGAATCATCTCTGTGTTTTCGTGTATTTGTGTAATAGTCCCCAGTTTTAATCATAGGACACCAAGCACACACTCTGCCCTCATCATTTGCCCCATCTTTAGAGCAGTGACGGGCATCACCTTTTCTTGTAACACCACAAGAAAATGAGCTTCCATCACCCAGACCGATGGGTTCTGAGAATACCCGAATTCCACATCTTACCACACGGGGAAGCCTGCCCATCAGTAAAAAAGGCTTTGCGGCTCTGCTCACGAGAAGTGAGCCAGGGAAACTGAACGCCCAGGAGAGGAAGGAAGCTGATGAACGCAGCAGCCTCCTTGGGCATCTCAGCCCTCACACGCAGCTCCAACCCCTCACTGTCAGTGACAGACCCCACCTCTGCACACCCGA
>NW_008236184.1:1252450-1268453 GCF_000691975.1 Corvus brachyrhynchos
GGGGGGGCGTGGCGCCCGCGCCGCGCGCGGCCCCCGCCGAGAGCAAAACGCTCCGCGGCCCGGGGGGAGGGGGGCGGGCTGGGTTCCCGCCCCGCCGGGTGCCGCCCCGAGGGCGCGTGCTCTATTCCCTCCCGCCGTGGATGCGGCTGGAGTGCGAGCGTTCTGTGGGGGAGCGCTGGGCTGTGCGTGGGTGTGCTCCCAGCTGAGGGGCTGTGAGGTCCTGTAAATCCACGGTGTGGACTTAGGGCCGCGATGTTGATCGTGTTTCTAATACGAAAAGCCCTGCAAATACGTAATTCGGCTCTTTAACCCTAGAGAGGCGAGGTGGGTTAGAATTAGTTTGTGAGGTAAGACGTAAATAAAATCTTTGTTCGTACCTTTCACAGTAGCTTAGGGAGGTTGGGATTTTATAAAACCTGTACACTGGAAGGACTATGTTTAAAAAAAAAGAGAAGACAGTATAGAAGGTCAGATCAGCATAGAAGACAAGAACAATTCTTTTCTGAAAAATTAAAACCGCTGTATTTTTCTCAAAAGTTCCAGCGATTTCAACCCAAAGTTTGTTTTTGATTCATGACCATGTGAAACTCATCAGAATTTCTCTCACCATACTTAGAATTGATATCTTGTATTAATGAAATTCTTCTTTTGTACTGTGAAGAATATATATTTTACTGTTGAAAAACATAAGGGTTTCTTACATAGGTAATTTCCGTAAAGAGGAAATCTGGAACCACTGTGTAGGTAGCCTCTTTTTTTAATATAAATGAATTCTGGGTTTTTTTCTCAGGGGCAGATGTGGCCTTTAACTTTTTGGTTTGTTTTGCAATATATTTATTTTATATTTTTTTTTATTAGGGATATTACACCAAAAAATGGCCAAGAAGTATTTTTCTCCCATGAACTTTATGAAAAATATTCCTTGTCTCCGAGCCTCTCTGAACTCTGGCATTTATCAAACAGGTATATTATGTTATGTTATCATTTTGTGTTTTTTGTTATAATCCTGTGGATGCATACCCATACTGTTTTGGGGAAAGCTGCATGGTGTCTGGCACACAAGGATTTGTTACTGACTCCTTGGGCCAGCTGTTGCCCTGTGCTTTATCTGTTGTGAAACCTCACAAAGCAGGAGTCTAGGTTGAGTCCTTCGTTATTTTGTGTCTTATGGGAGGGTGTTTGGGGATAGAGGTTGGGTTATTGGTTTTTTGGGAGTAGTACTTGTTTTTTGCTTTCTCTTACATCCCAAAGAGGGATGAAGTTTCACCCACACTCTTAACTGGTCAGGGTAAGGGTCCTGTAACCCGTGAACCAGCCCTTGTTTTGTTCAGAAATTCATGGCTATCTGTCCATCCAGATCTTCTCAAGCTTTAGAAGGGCAACAGTACTGTGCTTTGAAATCCTTTTTACTTTTACTTTTACCTTTTGGAAGTAGCCAACACTGTTTGCATAAACCACCAGTGTCTTGAGTGCAGTGGAAATGTAATTAATTCCTTGAGTAATGAAGAAACTGTATAGAACGCCAGCTGAAGACTGGGAAATGAAACTGTGAACCCAGGTGGTACAGGTTGTGTTGTTTGTGTAGTTTTGATGTCCTTTTTATATTTTCTTAAGTTGAGGAAGTAGAATAACATTTATTTCACATAGTGAGAAGTGTGTCTCATGCTGGATTTCAGCATTTGGAGGGCTGTATTTAGACTCTTGGCTTAAGAAGTTATTAAGCTGATAGGAAGGTGAACATGACTCCTGGTGCATGAGCCTTCACACTAAGGAATGTGGATGGGAAACCATGTAAGTGGGGAATTTAGCACGTGGGGAAATAGTTTGTTCAAAAGGGGAATTACTGTGTTTTTATGAACTGACAATGAGAATGTGCATTTGAGGGGGATACATCACAGGGGTGTTACATCACATGACTTCATCCTACATCTTTAGCTAGAGAAGGCTGTTCTGGTTAATCTCTATTGGAGCAACTTCCCTTGAATTGGCAAGGTATGAGCTTGTTACTAGTGCACCTGATACTACTGTAGGATTCTTCCTTAGAAGAGTTTCTGGAGTGGACACTCAAAAGAGTGGGATTGTGGTCAGCTGTGTGTGATTCGAGTGGTTTTACAGCCAGAAGAAGCCAGAGAGGTTGCAACTGGAAAAAATCAGAAATTGATGGAACTGGGCTGTGTGGACAGAGTCAAGAGGAAGAGAAATTAAACCTGTTGGAGCAAGTGTGAAAGTAAAAGCTGGAGGAAATTAGCCAGTTTGGGGGGATTTCTCATAGATATTTACTAAAGTGTATGTTCTCTTGGTGTAGAAGCTGTGAAGGCAGGTTGCTGATAAAACGAAGGGGTAAAATTTAAGCCGTCAGCTCAAATAAAGTATAATGCTGTAAATATGGAGAGAAAGGCTCTGTCAGATTATTTTGGTTTGCACCCCGATGAAGACTGTGACAGCACTGCATACTGAAATGATCTTGATGTGCTGCCATTTCATTCAGTGCTGAATATAGCCAATTTAAGCTGCTAGAATTTCTTGATGTTCTTGCATTGGCATATCTGAGTCAGCATCTTGTTGCTGCTACAGCTTAATTAAATTTGCCAGTTTGTGCCACAAGGATGGACACATTCTCATATTTAGAGAGACAGCTGTGAAGTGTTATTAAGAACTGTGGATGTGATACTGCTGGGTTTGAGTGACACTTGAGATGTTTTCTGCTGCTGAAATAGTATCTTAAAAATATGCTTTTTCCAAGATCAGCAGTTAATGTTCATTTTGTTAGCCTTAAATATTTTCTCTCTTAAGTACAATTATTTTAAATAGACCAAGGCTAAGCCGGTTGGCCTTTGTATACTGGAGTTGTTTTAAGAACCAGCCTTAACGTTCCTTCTTTGTTGTCAGAACAGCCATGCCCCTTGCCCTAGCCTACTACTATTTGTGGTGACTGCTTCCAGCATTGTTTTGAGTAGAAAATAAAATGCTTGATTTGTGTACTCTGTAAGAATTTCTTCATTGAAATCTGGAATTTCTATTGTTACAATGAAGTAGTTTTAATTTCCTTCTTCTGCAATGAAAGAAAGGCTCTTCCTAGTCAAGTCTTTCTCCTTCACTATCAGAACTGACTTACAAGTCTGACCTTTCTGAGTGCAGACAGTTTCTGATCAGTGGTCATCAGTGACTGAAATGTGGAGATTCTTTATCTTTTCATTAAGAATGTGTGTTTCCAGAACAAAGAATCTGTTTCATATTCATGTTAACACCGTTTTGTTTTTTTAAAAAAAGAAAACCCTACCTTTTTTTTGTTTGTTTGTTTTTAAACCAGTTGCAGACCTGCTGGTGGCACTAAGGGTTAGTTTGTAGGTGAAGTTTCAGAATGAGAACAGTCCATTGGCACAGATAAGAATTGGAATAGCAGTGTCTCTCAGTGCAGTTTAGGCTTGCACAGCTGCCTTTATTGTTTCTGACTAATACTAGTATTTATGTGAAAACTGCAAATTTGTTAATTTGTTACTTTTCTTTCAGAGAGGCAAAGAAAAATGTGGAGGCATTGACAAACTCTTCAGAAAACAGACAGACTTGTAGCATGCAGGCTCCAGATTCATTTGAGGTGGAAAAAAGCCCAGCTAATGATCATCCTCTTCCAGAACCCAGATTCCCCTATCCATTTACCTCTTGTTTGTCTGAGAAGGAGCAGAAAACATACTTGTATCTGATGACCAAGTTCTCAAAAAAAAGAAACCATTTCCAGGTTAATGCAGCAAGTCAAAGGGAATTTTTCACATATATGGTAAGATATGTACATATGAACACCACAAAGGGAGTCACACATTTTCTTCTCTTACAAAGAGTAAAGGAAAAGGGGAAAATTCATTTTCACTTCAATTTGTCATAATTAGTCATAGAATTCATGGTATTATGAAAGGTAGTAAAGGTTGGAAGTATTCAGGATGATAGTATTTTAATATTTTTAATAGAAATAAAAAGTGTATTTGGTTATTTCATTGAAATTGGGGTTTTGTGGCTTTTTTGTTTTGTTGGGGTTTTTTTAAGTGATCTAAACAACTGAGGGTAAGTGTAGATCTTTGACAACTGATTAAACAGCCCCCCACCCCCCAAAAAACCCCTTTTTTTCTGAGGAGGAAGTTAAAAGTTGTCCTTGCTGTGATTTTAGCATTTTGTACTGGCATATAGCAGTCTTAGGTAGTGTTAGGCCGTGGATACATTTTGATGTGATCTTTGCCAGCTGTGGGAGCTTTGTTCATTAGCGTGGGAGGGCCCTGTGTGCTGCCCTGCTGTGCTCACACAGGAGAAAGGCTGAGTTCATTCCTGCTGTGAGTCTCAGCTATGCATTTATATAGGCCAGCTTCATGTTAGGTGGGAGAATCATTTTAGTTGAGTCCTGTAAAATGTAATTAATCAGCAAATTGTTTTGAGCCATTGCATTTGGTTTCCCATGCTTCCTTATTAATGCTAATTTCTTTGTTTTATGCTGTAACAATGGAAATATAATTTCCAGGCACATCAGTAACTACTATGTTGTTGTTACTTAGGTTATAATTTCTCACGAAATCTGAACTCAGATAACTGTGACTTTGCCGTGTAAACTTCATCAGCCGTGTCTTGTAACCTTTCTGTTTATAAATCACCGCATCAAAAGAAACTTGCTGATTTCTGGGGATAGTGTTTTGTTGGTTTGGGATTTTTTTTTAAGGAAATGGGCCTTGCAAAATTTTTTTTTATTTAATTGAAACTGAACATTTGCCAAATTGAGCAGCAAGTGGAATCTATTCCATCCCTCATTTCATTACTTGTACTGTCTCTCTGGAAATTTTGCTGGTTAGATATCTAGCATAGAGGACTCTGTTTTGTCTTAAAAATAGATTTTTCCTTCCCCCAGCAAATGAAAGAAGTAGTAAACAATGAAATTGCAGAATTTATGAAATTTGCCCAAAACGCTGCAAAAAACTGTGCCCAAGATTATGATGCCATCTCTGAAGATGCACTACGTTATACTGAGGTAATTACCAATGGCATGCTTAATTCCAGCCCTTCTTAAAAAATTGTCTTGGAATCATGATTAAGATACATAGAACTGTTCATGGGATGTGATGTTTCCTGACCTTCTCCTGATTTTATATTGGGATGAGATGGGGAAGTGGCCATTTCTCTTGCGCTGTGTGTTGTGGCTTGGCCCGTGGTTCGTTGGTGCTGAAAAGATGTAATAGAAGGGAAATCACTGCTTACAATACTGCAAAAATATTTATTCATCAAATAAATAAATAATTTCCTTATGTTTGGGAGGGGAGAAGCTGCGTTTCAAGTGTGCGTTTCCATTAACAAGTTGCTCCTAGATACACGGTGCTGGACAGAATGTTAAGCTTTCCTCCACAGGAAGGCTTAGTAGCGTGTTCTAAAGTCATTGTAATTAGGGATTACTCACACTTTAATCATAACCCTCTGCAAGTTCATGCTGTGTTAAATATCCACTTTGATGATTCTGAGATCAAACATGAATTCAACTTCGTGTATCATTCTTGGGTTTAGAGCACATTTTAATGAACCTAAAATCTGGAATTTTTTCCAAACTTTCCCATTAGGGGGTTAACACAGAGTTTGGGCACATGTGAAGACAAACAGCTTTTGGGTTTTTTCCCCCTAAATATTGGGATCGGCTTTGCAATTTTATATCTTGTCATCTGGTCACAAAATGTGTCTCCAGACTTCAAGTCCTATTTATTGTTAATACCCTGACTTAAAAATGAAATAGAGGCCCATATTTTCTTTTAACCAATACTTGCAGAAACAACTCATTCTAGTGACTAAATAAAAACTAAATATCCTAAATGCCTAATTCAGGTATCAAAAAAATTATGTCAAGTTGACATGATAGCGAGTTTTAAGGCAAATGGAATCATCCTATGCCTTTACCTTTGTGACTTCTGCCTAGGCCTAGTGTAAACTGGGTAGTAACACAAAAAAATACTGGTTCCTCTAAAAGCCACAATAAATAAGCTAAAAAGAAAATAATTACCTGGTTTAACACAGTTCAAGCTGTACTCAACTGCATGTTTTTAATGATTGGTCTGAGCTGTGTGCATACATTGTCAGCCTTGCATATGAAGGGCTGAGGAGAATCTGGAATATATTGCAGTTCTCAGACCAGCAACTGTAAGAGTATTAAAGATCTCTACTGGTATCTGCAAGTTTTTAAATGCAACTTGCGATTGCAGAAAAAACTTTTCAAAATTAAATTCTTATGAAAGATTCAAATGCATAAATTATTTTTCTTTTTGTGGTAGGAATTGCTGCGTGTGTGTATTGGACATGTGCAGAAGTACCCAGAGTTTTACACCCTCCAGGAGATCATGAGTATCATGGGAGGAAAGTTTCATACACAGCTGACCTTTAGGCTGGAAAAAAATCTTCTTGCAATGGTAGCACCTTATGTACACATAATGGGTTTGTGGGTTTTTTTAAATAAGTAGAATTACATTGGGATTGTGTCATGCAAGGATTAGGATTTTTGCAACTATTACTCAGTTCTTGAGTTAGGGGTTATAATTTAAATTATTAATTAAAACTTAAATAAAATTATTTTGGTAGTAAGGCTGTTAACCCTTTTCACCAGATGTTTGCCAATAAAATGATTACATTAATAGTATGTTTTCTTATATCACATAACTTTATAGTGCACTTTTGTACGTTCCTAATATTTTTCCTCGTAAGAAGTGCTGTGAAAGCTGTTTTCTGACACTGCTTGATTTCCCCAAGGGTACAGCAAGACATGGTAAAACAGATTTCCCTTCCATGCCTGTTCAGCTGCCCACAGATTATAGCACTGTTACGTCTATTATAACCCCAGAAAAAAAGGCTCATGTTATGCATAATGTAAGTAACCTTTTATTGTCATCTTTAAGGCATATTTTGTACAGAGTGCAATCTGATCCTTTTTACATGTTGAGCAGTTTTTAGATTGCATTGCACCATTAAATAGCTGGTATTTCTGTTTGTGTTCTTCCACTGTGAAAATCAGGGAGTGTTTGTTCTGTAGAACTGAGTTTTTTGACTGTTTATTCCAGATAATTTTTTATCAGCTAACTTAAGGAGTTTTTTCACATATCAAAACCCAAACTTTCAACAGAAGCACTGTAATTTCAAAGACATTTGCTGAAGAAAGGAGCAGAAGTGATGCAGGAGAATGTTATAAGCCTCAAGAGATGTTAGAGCTATAAACAGAGCACTTCTGATGGTGTCTCAGGTGGCAGAAGAAAGAACATTGCTGGTTTTTTCTTACTTCTCTCATGGTCCTCAGTGCTCCTGGGCTCCCATTATCATCTTAGTCCCTGATGATATTCTTCAACCTTATGAGCATTGCCAGCCTCCTTCCTTCATGGAAATGTGTACTTGTAATATTAAACAATTCTATCATTTCAATTTTGAATTTGTATTCTTGATGGTTTTATATTTGTTTTAAGGTTATTCATATGTAACTGGTATTGAAACAACTGTGCAATTTCAACCATACTTCAATATTAGATGTCTCTTTTGTGCTGTTACTGAACTCATAAGAAGGTCTGTAATATATAATTGTGAGTTAATCTGGTTTGGAGGTTTTTCTTTGCTTCAGTGCACTCCCATATTTCATGATTATCTAAATTCCTATTCAACCTAGTAATTCAAAGGTATACAAATTAACTGAAAATACAAGTTAAAAAGACATATTTTCTCACGCTGCAATGTGAATGTATCAGATGCAGCTGAAAACCTTCAGAGGACTTTGCTTTTTCATTTCGAGTCCTGGCACTGTGGTAGTATTTGGACTTTTGGGGGAGTAAGGGTTGTATATATCCATTTTTGATTGGGTTCGGAGTTTTTCTTGTAAATTTAAATTTGAGTGTATTTCTTAAAAAAAGAACTTCGAAAGAAATAACTTTTTTTTTTTTTCTCTTTAGGATATTAGTTCAGATTCAAATGCAGAAAAACTTGCTTTGAAATACTGTCCTCAAGTTGTTTTAAGTAATCAATCATTATTTACTTTACTGAATAATCATGGACTAAACTACAAGGAACAGTGGGAAATTCCAGTTCGTGTTAAAATGATCACTGTTGCAGGTATGGTGGGGTTTTGTTATAAAACTATGGGGGGTTTGTCCAAAAAAGCTGGAAAGCTGATCCAGAGTCACTTTTTCTACCTTGTTATTGAGAATAGGAACAACCTCTGCAGCTATCACCATAAACACTGAATTTGGACATTCAGCTATTTTCCACCTGGGGAAAAAAACTAAAACAAAAAAACAGTTAAATCTGGTTTTGCTTTTCAAAACTCCTAAGTTGTGCTCCGTGGAAAGGAAAAGGTTGCATGAAGCTGTTAAAATTAACAAGTGAACTGATTTCAGTAAACTAAAAAGCCGAGAAGTTCTGAAATTTTATGAAAAAGCAAAGAGCAAACATTTTCTGGAATTAAAAAGATCTATTTACATCATAGTATAGTAAATAAGGAATGAATGCCCATGAAGATAATTTTTTCAATTGCAACAGAAAATGTTTTAATAAACTGAAGAATTCATCGGAGTGCTTTACTTTAGTTGTCAAGCACTCCTTCAGTAATCTGAATATAGATTTCCTCCCTTACCTTTTTTTTTTTTTTTTTAAACACAGTACAGTTTATTCAAGTATTTATAATGTTTGTTGTGTTGGAATGTCCTTGAGTGCTTTCTGTAGCAGACTTACAGATAGTAAATAAGCTATCAAATACCTGCAAAATTTACAAATTTTGACTTTCCTACATGAAATTAAATTACTTTATCAGTAAAGATAATGCCTGATTCCTTTTGTACCAACATTACAGATTTTAAACTTAATTTTTGAATCCAAAATTAGCACCTAAAGGGCATTCAGGTTGTGTTAGAAATACACAGTGGTTCTTGAAGGGTTTCTCTGTGCTTTCCTTTTCCACTTTTCCCTGTAACCAACCCCTTGCTTTAATTTACTTTTTTTCCTAAAACAGGGAGACTGTCTTCACCATGTGCCTTGGCTTTCTCTATTGTGATGGGCATGATATTCCTTTTATTTTTGGGTGATTTCATATGTAAGTGTGTTAAGGGGTAAACAAAGGAGGAGTGGGGCAGTAGAGCCCAGACAGAGTTATTGATTAGAAGAGAAATAAGCTGCAGCCATCACTTGGGCAATGAGACTTAAAAAAAAAGAATTGACTTTGAAACAAGGATGAAAAAAGATCTTTTTGGAAAACAGGATACATTTGGTGATATGATGCTGTATAGGAAGTGATGAATCCTCAGTTCTTATTTTACAAATTCTCTACTTAGAACTGCATTTGAAATATGTTCAGCTATTAATGTGGTGTGTATTGCTGCTGCAGGATCATAGTAATTCACACTGTATCTGGACATACTTTTTATTTTCTGTTGCTGATGAATGAGAGGATCATTTTTCACTTCTTCTGGTGTGAATGTGCAATGGATTTGACTGTAATTGGAAGTTGAAAGATTTAGTATTTAAATTACACAACAGTCTTTCTTCCTTTCATTTAATATGTACTCAATCTCTTTTCATTCTTGAAAAGGTAGCAAACCAGCTAAAGTGGTTTATGTTGATTCTCCTCTGCTGAGAAAAGAAATGACAGTAAGAGAGAGGAATCAAATCTTCCATGAAATTCCAATGGATTTCCTAGCAACTAAAACATCTTATGTTTCGATTTCTGATGTATCGATGGACAAACCAGCTGAGGACAACCTGTTTCAGTGGGATGTATGTAGGTTCATCTGTTCTTAAAAACAAACAAAACCAAAAACTTGTGTTAAAATTCCTAAGTTGCTTTTTGTGTGATAATAAAGGAAAATTTAGGTTTTCTGTTGGTGGTTTTTCTATTGCTCAGTTACAGACCCTGTTAGAAAATGTCTGTCTAGTTCTTTTAAATGCTTCTACATGGGCATCTCCGCTTTAATGTTTACTTCAATAAAATGTATTTTGATGAGTTTGCTTCAGTGGAGAAAGTTCTGTGAACTTTTTCTCTGTGGAAAGGCCTTTCAACTCATAGGACCCCAAGATATTCCAAGTTAAACAAGAAAAATTGTTTTTCAATTACTGCTCCTCTTTCCTAACAGTCAGATATCGATGGTAGAACATTTTTTGTGTTTTTAATTTAGCAATGTCTTATTTCTTGGTTTGTTTTGGGGTTTTTTAATGTTATTACTTTCTCATCCCTGTGTTAAGGTGTGTTCTGATACCTACCAGTGCAGGACAGTTCCTCTTCCAGATGACACAGGGATGGACTTCGATGATGATGTTACAGAGCTTGAAACTTTTGGAGCAGCTACCAAGCTCTCAACAACTTCTAAAATGGAAAGTACTTTTCCTGCAGTTAATAACACTGCTAAAATTTTATGTCATGGCCTGAAAATGGGGGTGAAAGATTCATCTGCCATAAACAGTGGAGATGAAGAAGAGAAAAACACCCTTTCTGAGCAAGAAGGTTCTGCATGTGCCAGTGTGCAGCTTCCATCATTAGATGGCATTCCATGCTTCAGTCCTCAAGAAAATTCACCTTGTAAAAGCTTTCAGTCAGTGGAGGTAGGACTGAACAAAGCACAACGTGTCATGAGCAAGGAAGTGTTGGACAATGAAACAAAATTAAATCCTCTGTCTATTGCTCTGAGTTCTGAGAAAGAGCCTGATGCTGCACAGAAGAAAGAGATTTGCACTTCTTTATGCAGTAGTGACACAGATGAAGAGCGTTTGATAATTGATACAGAATGTGGAACCACTGCTTGTTGCAAACCAGCTGTACCAACCGCTGCTTCTTGTACATCAGCAGAGACTGCCAGATGTTGTTCCCCTACCCAGAGTCCTTTAGCAAGCATCACTGACTGCTCAGATACCATGGATCAGGGGAAAAAAGCCTCCAAGAAACCTCCAAGAAAGTTATCCAAAGAATTAGATCCTGTCGGGCAAATTTTGAAAATGCAAACCGAACTTCTCAAGTCCCATTCCCAAAAAGCTCAGGAGCCAGTGGTAAGCTGTGATAATTCTAATGCTCTGCCAGCCCAGGTGCCTCAGTCTCCAAAAACATCGGTGACCTCCAGCACAGAAACTGTGCCAGCCCCAGCCTCCAATCCTGCCAGCTCCTCTAGAAATACCTGGACTTGGCTTTTTGAGGGAGTGCAAAAGAGTAAGTGTGGTCATTGGGTAAGGAGGGAAATTTAACAGAAAACACTTTATCTGAAGAATGTGGCAGTAGTGCATCTGTTACATTTATTTAGAGATGTGACTCAGGTTACCAGTACCTCCTCTGTGTGAGGATTACTGTCTTGCACACAGAAGGGAGCATTTTGGGAGCTGTTTGTCCACAGAGGCGATTGTGAAATACTGTTTTACTGTAGAGAAACAAAAAATTCTTATACACAAGGTTTTTAAGCAAGGAAAATAACCCATTCCACTACTGAATGGTTTATTTGAATGGAAATTCAAGTATTTGTGTAGTCTGTTCTGCAAAAGTAGTTTGTCAATCAAAAATAGAATTATTTTACTTTTTTGTAGAATTAAAATTAATCAAATGATGCCATTAAAAACTGGAAAAAAATTGAAATTTGTGTGTCTTAAGTTTTGAGCCCTCTGGTTCAGTTGCTGTTGCTTAACTCCCAGCACTCTGTCCCTGAAGGCAAATGAGGATTCACTACAAGCCACCTCTCCAGGTTTTGAGTTAGCTGGGTATTGAATCTGTTCTACACCTGGACCTTAACCCAGAACTGCAAGTCTTGAAGATCCTGGGGACCGTGGACTTGGAGGTTTTCCTCACATGCTCACGTTGCTTCTCAGCTCTGTCCAACTGAAGTTAGAAACACTTAATTGTGTTAGGTAAATATGCAGGAAATCAGACAGGTGGTGTCAGGGCAGATACTGTTCTCAAATATTTAATTCCAACAAATCCATGCTTTTTGGTGGGAAAACATGTTTGGTATTTTCTGAGTAGGTGTGCATTTGATCATGTAGGATCTACTTAATCTGTAGGTTAACACAACTAATTCGGTTTTAGTTGACGTTGTGTTATCACTTCCTACATTTTTATTTATTTAACTGAATTTTAGTAATTACTAAGACCATGTCTCCTCCCTCAGTCTGAAAGGCTGAGAGGCATGGTACTTTATTTCTCTCTCTGTTAGAGTATAGAATTCAGATGTTTTATAATAGATTTTTTTTTAATAGAGGTTGTGAAACCAGTGTTGCCAGCATGCTGAAAAGTGACTGCGTAAGGATAGAAAGCATAATTCTACAATTTGAAAGTTCTATAGCAAGCTGAGAAACCTCTTTGCATGTCTGCATTCATTGTAAATAAAAGTTTTCTCTCCTTTGTGCGTAGTGACTGCAGCTTAAAAAGCAGCTTTTGAACGACATTTATACAAGAATGGAGTCTCACATTTGGAGTTCTCTCTATTTGTGTGAGAAATCGAATGATGTGGGATTATTTACTAGAGTGAACGTTTTCCAAATGTAATTATTTTTAATTTTTTTTTTAATATGTAAGTGACTTTTTTGTGCCTAATGAAGTAGTTTTCACCCCAGAATCAAAGGAAATGAAAGACATCCTACAGTAAAAAAAACCAACCCTAAACAAAACACCCGAACATAAAAACCTACTGCAAGGGAAAAAAGCTAATCAGCTTCATGGTAAAGAATGTCCAAGCTTGCCATTTTCTGGGTTCTTCATTTTCTGTAGGAAAGCTGCCAAGTGAACTTCAGCTGCTTGAAGAAGACCCTTCAGAGTATCAAGCACCTGAGGAAGGCAATGTTGTGTACAAGCTCTTCAGTTTGGATGATCTGTTGTTACTCGTGCGTTGCAGTGTGCAGAAAGTCAAGTCACTGCCACGATACCAGAAAAAGAAAAGAGCCCAAAAGGTAAAGATTCTGTTTTCAGCTTTTTTTGGGTTGATTTTTTTTTAAAAACAGTTGTGCTCAGCTGGTATTTCTGGTATTCCCAGTCCTTGATAGCATTTGTGCTCTCACTGAGACAATTGGTACCTTTAATTGTGACTCTGCAGTGTGTCTTCTGGAAGTAAATATTTGCTAGACCAAGACAGGGAAGAATAACTTGTGATTTCCTTAAAGCTACTTGATTAGAAGATAAGGAAGAGTGATTCTCCTTTTTTTACTACAGTAGTATGCCTGGGTAATGGTACTCATGTGAAAAAAATGTAATTTTGAACTATTCTTAAAAGTTAATGGAGTAATTAGGGGTTTGACCCAAGGCTTTGAGAATGTTCATGAGCATAAATACTGTCAAGCAGGATTCAGCCTTGCTATCATGCCTAGTTAAGCAGGGAAATAGGAGATAAAATGAACAACAGAGAACACAAAAAGAGATTCTATTTGTTCTGCTTGAAAATACTGTGGCATTTCTTAGCAAATGGTTTATCTCATGGAATTAAGTGGTTTGAATGCAGCTGTAATCAAAATACTCCTTGCAGCATCAGGAGAAAGAAATTTTATTCTGTAATTCTCAGTAATTTGTAATTTTTTAAAAGAGTCCTCTGAATCATTCAGCAAATTTGTTGTGGTATGTCCCTTCTGAGAATCCTAGAATTACATCAGGCGGGTGTTTATGCTCTGTTGAAATGGAAATAATCATTGTAACTCCGATTACTTACCAAGAGTCTGTGCTTACAATCTTATTTTGAAGAAATCCTATCTCTTTGCTATTGATCCTCTGCTTATAAATGCCTGGGGATAACTGCTTCATTATTTAGAAACCAAGCACTTGTTCATTCTTTTTTTTAAATTTCTGCTGAAATTTAAACTGTGGGTTGTCAGTGAGAACTGACAGTGCTTGTTAGGGTTACCTCTCTAGTTAGGGTAGCCTCTGATTTCAAATGAGAGTCCAAGCATTAGGTTCTAGTTTCAAGTGAGATTCTGACAGGAGTGATAAATGGCAGAATTCTGCTAACAATAAGCAAATTAGAACTGTCACGTGTTTTTTCTTAAGTTGCTGCAGAGGGCAGTAGAGCACAGAAGTGTAAACTTCAAATTAATTTAGTCACATGGAAAAATTACTAAGTAGCAGAATTTTATTATTTGTAAAAGCTTGCCCAGGCCTGTTTTTCTTTTTTCTTTGTCCTGTCCATTTCACCTTTCTCTATATAAAGTCTCTGTACTCCAAAGTTTGTACTGTGGATTTCACAGAATGGGAACCTTCAAACAAAATCTCAGAAATGTCTTTGTTGCTTCAGCTATGGTGGAGGACTGTGATTATTATAAACTACAAAATATAGTTAAATTGTGGATGGCTTTGGACAGTGAGTGCTAATTTTTTCTTTTATCTTCTCTTTTTCAGCTGACTCCCATATTCCTGTTGCCAAAACTTGAATACCAAGCCTACTACGGTGTTGAAGTTCTTACAGAAAGTGAGGTGTGCCAGCTGTGGACACAGAGTATGCTGCATTCTGAATGCTTATTTTATATCGGTAAGTTCGTGTGTTGAGTTTTTGCTTAAGACACATGTATGTGTGAGTATTGGTAGAATAACAGAAGACATACATATTTATTAAAGGTATATTCCATATGTCCTTTCTTATTTATCTTTCTATTTTTGTTTTTCGCTTCCATCTTTCATAAGTTCTTTGTCTAAAATTTCTGTTGGGTGGTGAATGAGGATGTTCCAACTTTGGTTTTAGATAAATAGTGTCCATGTCCTTTAGAAAATGCTGTATTCATGTTTGTACAATGACATTTTCAAAGTCAGGAAAGTTTTTATGTTTATTGGGATATATGTTGTGTATAGAAATTGAAATTATGCATATAAAGAATGTCACCAGATTATTTTAACAACCATTTTAATATATGGAGAGCTTGCTGATACCAATTATCTTGTAATTAATGAGATTTTAAAAGGGAAAATTTGCAACAAAGTGGTTAGTTGATATTTAGAATATGCTTGGTGCATGCTGCTGAGTGAGGGCAGTGCTGTTTGTACAGTGAGTGAGTATTCTGCAGTGGGGACTGCCTCACTTTCATGTAGAAACAAATCTGGGTTTTAGGGTTGTTATGGCAGCAGTTGTGGCCTGTGGTTGCCTAACCTTTCCACTTGTGCACTGAATTACACTTTTGCTCTTGTTGGCTCACATCAGAATGCTATTTTAGAAACGCTAACTTCTCGGTTTTAGAATTTTTACATACAAACTATGCAAGCTACCATAGAATTATAAGGATTATGTGAAATCTAATGTATTTGCCAATTGCATCGTAGTCTGCTCTCATTATTCAGTGGAAATTGTATTTCTAATTTTAAACTTTAAAAGCAATATTTGATGTGGTTTTTCCATTCCATAAAAAAAATCCTCATGAAGAGCTTATTATGTACAGAGTTCTCTACTTGTAACCGTATCTTAATGTGCAGTACAGAAACATTTCTTCTTTTTATTTTTAGCAAGCAGACCACTATACTGAGTGTATTCTGAGTATTTGTACTGAGGATATATCCAGCATACTGAACTGCACTGCAGTTGAGCTTCCTGTAGGAAATGTTATCAAAGTTTTTATTAACGCTTCCAGAGTGGCTAGCAGAGTGAGGAAGTAGTGAACTGTGGAGAGAGGGCTGATGTTTGCTAAGTGCACAAAGTGAAGAAGTGAGTATCTATCTAATCTCACATCAGTTACAGGATATATTGAAGGTATGGTTTGCGCAGGAGTTTGCAGACAGCTCATCCAGCCAACACCCCTTTTTATGGAGGCTCTTGGGAATGTAGGAGAAAGCAGGCTGGGTGTGCAGGTATTGTTCCAATTAAAGAGCCACAGAGCTCTCCCCTTCCAGCACAGCTTTCCTCAGTGTGTCCCCTGTAGTTACCTGCTGGCTGTGGAACGGGCAGTGCCCTGGGCTGGCAGGCTGCACTGACCTGGCTTCCAGCACATCTCTGTTCCTGTGCTTGGGAGAAAGTGTCCTTGGGATTGGGAAACACTGGGAATTCCAGTCATGTTTGTCAGCTCCTGGATAACATCTTTCCAGAGG
>NW_008236184.1:1268941-1288143 GCF_000691975.1 Corvus brachyrhynchos
AAGCCCTGGGGTGCACAGGAGTTCTCCTTTCGTGGGCTCTGAGGAGGCACAGGATTCTGTGGGTTGTCACTGTCCTGCACAGTAAATGGGTACTCCCAGCCTGCGGGGCAGATTGTTGATACTGCTGTGCAGTTTCTTAGAGAGGTAGGTAAAAAAAATACGTGGAAGTAAATACCCATTCTAAGAAAAAGCATCTACCATAGCCTTTAATAGGAAACTGTTACCATATTCTACTTGGGGAGGCTTTCTGCTCTTGATATATTGCAAGGTAGCTGTGAAATTCTGCCTTTCAGTTTGTGTGTCAAAGGGAGCTGTGAAAAATGCAATATTGCAAGTGTCCAGATTTACTCAGAGGGCTCTTTGCAGTAGAGAGCTTTGTCCTGAAACTCCAGGGACAGTTCTCGGAGGGTGATGATATCCTTGTGTTACGAGCAACTTAAAAAGGGGTGAATCTCTCATTCCCTGTCACTAATCTGATACCTGATAGTGAGACTATTGCAATGATGTGTTCAGTGTAAGGAGAGAGGCAGAGAGCTTCTGAGATCATGCTGTAATTTGAATTATTTTAAGTGAAATGCTGTGCTCTATAATAAAATAATTTTTTAAATCAAACACTTTGTGAAGCCGTAGACTTACTGCTCTTTATAAATTTACCCCACAGTATGAGTGTGGAAGTATGGAACAACATGGTTTGAAAACTATGATTACTAACACAGTACTACAGCTTGCATTCTTGCTCAGTTAAGCCTCTAATTTTGAAGTTTTGAGCATGTAGCAGACTTCAGTGTTAAATTGCATAGGTGTTTTTGGCTATTGAAAAAGCTTCATTCACTGTCTCAACCATCTTCATATTGCCAAATGAGTATGGATTAGAAGTTCTTTGGACCTTGGTCTTTCCCCTGTAATTGTCTGGTGGTGGTGTGTGTGATAGAGGGAGGATCTCAGCTCAGCCGTGACTCAGCAGCACTGCCAGCTCAGGGGTTGAGACAGAAAACAGATGTGTAACCATGGCCTCCTGCAGCAACTGCAGAGGGGAGATGAAGTTGAATTTTTTATTTAGGATGTTCTCAAAGCAGGTACTGATGATTTGCACAAAAGCAGAGACACTATCATCAAACAAACATCTTCCTCTTGCTAGCAAAGCACCTGGCTTGGTTGTTGATTTAAGTCACCTTGCTACTCAGATAGGAAATCCTGCATCTGCAAAGGCAGTAATTTCTGTGACAAGCTTCCCAAATAAGGCACTTGTACTTGATATAAGCAGTAAATAAAGTAGAGATAAGCTTTGCTGATTAATGGGAGCATTTTGCCCTGACCATTATTCACTTATTTGCATTAAGTGCCTAAGCAAAACTTTCTGCAAGAATATCTTACCTTCATATGAATGGAATAATATTGGCCTTTAAATTAAGATTATTTGAAAAATGGGTTGGAAAAAAGTACTTAGTGTATGGGTAACTTACTACATGTCAAGTATTTTCAATCAGTCACTTCTCAACTCTAAGATATAATTATATAAATTAGGTGGAAGTAGTTCATAGATATTTTGTGATTATTTTTTTTTTCCCAGTTATGTTGTCAGTGAGTTTAAAAGTAGGGAAGTCTCTGATTTGAGGAGGGGCTGATGAGGAATACAGACCTCAAACAGATTTTATTTAAATTATATTTTTAATAATGACTTCAAGCCTCTTTTTGTAGTCAGCAATGCAGAATATGAAATTTAGCTGCTTAGTCTTGCACAAAGTACTGATATCAAGAAAAGTGACAAATGTACAGTGTTTAAAGAAGTTGTCCTGCTGCATCTTTTTTAATTTGTTAAAGTGAGAGTTATTACTTAGTCTTTTTACACAACACATAAACTGTTAGTAATGGATAGCTTGGAATGTGAAATGCTCTGGTTTAGCAGTTTTAACTGTGCAATTGAAGCATTTACACTTCTTAAGAGAGCAGATTTGTAGTAAGACAGTGAATTCCGCTGAGTAGGCTGTGTTTTATTATGCTGCCTTTTCCTCATCCTGCTTGTGGGAGCTGAAATAGAATAGATTTTGGGGAAAACATCAGCACGAGAAAGAACCAGAAGGCAAGGTACAGTCATCAAATCCATATCCAAGCTGTGCTGGTGATCTGTACTGCTCATCAAGTGAAATGCGGGCTAAACTGTCCTTGACAGCCTTTATTTTAAAAATGTGATGAGGAGAGCTTTGAATTGTTGCTTCTGACAGAGTCCAAGACAAATAGTCTTTAACACCTTGCCATGATCAAGGCCTGAGCTGTAAATTGTAGTTTCTCAGGTGAGGGAGGGTGGAAAAAATCAAGAGACAAAGGTCAGAATCCTCAGAAAGTCATGCAATACATCAGAATAGAAAAGCAAGTATATTAAACTCAAAAGTAGATTTGTTGTAAAAGATCAGCTTTCAGGATCTGTCCAGTAAGGAAGCAAAGTGATAAGGGTCGAATGAACTTGTGAAGATACAAACTAACTAAGGAGATTAAGGCAATGGCAAAATAAGGTTCTGTATCCCACACATCACCCAAGATGTAAGGTTTGCTGGGGTCAGGCATCTCCTGGTTTAGAAAGACAGTCCAGGTACAGATGTCTGTACTTAAAGCAGCTGCACATTTTACTCTGTGTTATGGTGCAACATTGATAAATACTTTTCACAGTTCTATGCCAAAAGAGCAAAGTTTTGTATCCTTTTAAAAAGGCATTAGATCTGCAAATTAAGCTCTTGGATTTGTTTGGTTTTCTTTTTAGTGTATTAATTGTATTTCTTTTCTCAGGACATATTGATGCTTTTACATCAAAGCTTATTATGCTAGAAAAGATTTCTCCAGAAACTTTAAGAGAAAAGCTTGGATTGATTAAGTGAGTATTTTTAGTAAGTTTTTTCAGCAATGAATTTCAAACCCTAACAAGCATTGCAAGTTACTACTTCTACTATTTTTTTCTTTCACAGGCCTGCAAATTCATTGAATATACTTCATCATATTTTGAAGAAGGTGTCTGAGTAAGTGCTCAATTCTTGTTCGTTGTATTTGTTTGCCACATTGCCCAGTTCATCCTGTTTCTTCTGTAGAATGCTTGTCTACTCTGATTTTTATTTCGTCATGTACATGGAATACTTTACAGGTTCTCTTAGGTCTATCATAGTATAATACAGTACTGTGTAAAATGTGCTTGGCATTGCAGGGCTTGCATAAATGATGCAAAAGAATAAGAACTTGGGGTTTTGGAACCGGTTTTTCAAGAAAGGAAACTGGACTCTTAGGAGCTGAGTAAACAGTTCACAGGAGTGAGGTGTAATGTTATGTATGTAGGCTGACATATAGAGTTTGGGCATTTGGGTTTTGTTAGTCTTTTTTGCTTAATTTGTAGAAATAACCCTGTTTGTGTTCACTTCTGCTCGCCTTGACTTATAGCAGCCTGTCTTTCTCTGTACAACATTGCAGCCTTTCTCCTGCTTCTTTATGTAGCTACTTCGAGGCTTTCAGACTGCAAGTGTCTTAATTTTTTTGTGAAGCGGGTTTCTTGCACTGAGTGTGAAGCCTCTTCATTCAAATTATGGAGGAGTTTCCTGCTCTTCATAATTTCTGTAGCTTCATGATTTGTGACTAAAATTTTTGATTGGTTGACCTTATCTTCCTGAAAACCTGTTTAATCCTGTGTGTGTTGAAAGCTTGTCTGTTCTGTGTGTCTGTGTCCACATGGGCATTGTTGTTCGTAAGGTGCTGGTTAAGGAAATATAGTTTGGCCAACATGGATGGTTTTCAGTGTATACTTACATGTTTAGTTGAATATGATGACAGTGTGTACATTGTTGATAAATTAGTACATTATGAATACATTATAAACGCATTAATTAGTGTGTATTTCTCAATACAGTTTAACGCTTTCTTGTGCACAGTCTTTTTATGAAACAGGGACTAAACATCTAATTGCATTAAGAACATATTAACTGTTCTGATCAGATTTTTAAAAGACCAAAAAACATTAAAATAATATTTTTTATTTTGAACTTTTCTCATTTTAGTTTGGAGGAGGGCTCTTATTTATTGACTCATGCTGGAGGAGATTCATCAGTTGCAATTTACAAGAGTTCTCTTGACAAGACCACGAGATCATCCTATAACTTGCACAAAGCTCACTGTGATCTGCCTGCTGTGCCTGCCACTCTCTCGGTCCCATGGGTACCCCTAGATCCCAGCCTCCCTTTGCCCTACCACATAAGTCATGGAAGAGTTCCATGCACCTTTCCACCTGCACCCCAGGAAGGGTGGAAACAGAAGGTCAGTATCTCACTTGATGGAAAAGCAGATTAGCAGTTTAGGAGTAATCTATTTCAGTCCCTTGGGGTATAGCTGTGTAGTTTATCTGTCATCTTCGGGGGTCAGAATTTTTTGGGGAATCCATCCTGCTTTGTAATTTATGTTGGTGAATAAGTGATGCCTATCATGCTTGGGAAATTTTCCAAAGATCCTGCTCTCAAGTCTATTATTTTTGAGGTAATATGGCCCTTTAGAAGTAAGAAAATTTTCAAGCATTATTTTTCTTAGCAGAGACTTACTCATTTGTGTAAAAGCCCAGCACTGTGAGATAGTTTTTAGGTTGAATTGTATGTTTTAGCCACAGCCTGACTTCATATGAGGGCAAAATTGTTGTGCATCTGTTCCTAATTACCTTGTGCACTTTGGTTGCTGCCAGAAGGAAGTGCAGGCACGTAGGCAGGAAAGAAGCAGGATTGGTCACTTCTCACTGGTGACTGGAAGACCAGCTGTGCCAGTCCAGATGTGGCCTGTGGGTCTGTTTGAAATGATGTGAATTAGAAGGCATTTGTCTGAATGTAGTTGTATATGTTTGTGCTCAATGCAGATTGAAGATTATTAATTCTGGTAATTCTAGTTCGATTTTCTGACTGGTTGTTTTTTTGGGTTTTTTTAATTCTTTCACCATATGTGTGTAGATGGCTGGGGTGAAAGGACAATCGGACACACCCCATGAGGGAAAGCCAGTAGCTATGGAAACAAAAAGCAAGCCAGCTAAGCCTGTTAGAAATGAAGGTGTGGCTCCAAAGAAGCTGAGGAAGAATTTCTGCAAGCAAAGAAAAGTGAAGAAAAAGTGGAAAGCTAAATTCAACAAAACGCAACTGAAGTAGGAATAAGCCTGGAGAAGAAGAGGAAACAAAAAATCTGAGGTTTCTTGCAGCTTCAGAGGAGCCAGAACAAGCTGGCAGAGGAAATGGCTCCAATAGCTGAAGCATTCTCTAAACCTTTAACCCTTTCGTTTCTCAGGGTACATGTTTCAAGTGAAAATCTCAAATTCAGTCAGACAAAAAAAGGATGTGGCTGCAGCCACTTGGCTGGTTATGGGGAAAAGAGTATCTTTTGTTGGTCTGGTGATATTTATAGAAAAACTGCATCTTGAAGAGTGAAGAAGTGGCTGACGGCAACCTCTGATACCACGTAACAAGAAAAATAACTTTCCAGTTTTCCCAGTTTTTCCAGGTTCACTACGCATTTTTGTTCTCACATATTTTAAATGTACATTTTATTTTCTGCATTGTCTATAAGGGGAACAACTTGGATTTAATTGTTTGTCTTTTTTTGACGTGTGGTGTCTACCAGCTTTTAAATGACTTACAAAAACATATTTTTCTTTTTAGAATGGTGTAACAAATGAAGGACAAAAGCTGTGTTTATTTGAATAGTAAGGGCCATAGATTTGCATTAGGATACTTACAAGTACAGCTAAACAAGTAAAGTAATAACAGAAGAGCTGCTTTTTTGCATGTTTAAACTGCTATCAAAAAAAAGTAGAGGTCTTAAAGGTGTTCTTCAAGTCTTTTGTTTGGACAGAGGAAGTTACCAAGTATACATCTGATCAAGCATTCTTGTTCTCACTGGGACTTGATAGGATGTGTTTTAATGTCATGAGGGTAAAAATAAATTTTAAAATTGTTTACTGGAGTATACTCGTTAAAAAATCCTGAAGGTATGGATTTTTTTGAAAGCGGGCTTCAATAATGAATGTATATTAAAAATTGTTCTCTGTGAAATACAAAGCATTTTCTGATGTGGGTTTTTTCCAACTGTTAAGGTATATTTATTCAGTTACTCACTTTATTCTGTTTTTGGACCACTGCTTGTTGTATCTGCAGTAATAAGCTATTGACGAGCTGAACTTGTGTTTGCAATTTACAAATAGTTCTGATTTAAAATCCTAAATGCCCTTAGTGACTTCTCATAATAGGAATATTTTAGCTGTGAGTCATTTTTGCCAGATAACTGACTCTGTCTGGGGGATTCAAGGCAGTTTTCAGTTTGTATATATAAAACTTTTTGCCGGACTTGTATGGAATTTGGTTTCCCAATGTGGTGTCATGTGGCAGAAATGTATTGTCTATTTGTTCATCTCTCTCTATGCCTGTTACTGTACACCACTATATTACTAATGAGAGTGTACTAATTATAGAACTGTAATGGAGCAGCCTGGGCTGCTGCTGCTTGGCATTATTGCAGGACTTACCTCTGCTAAGGCTCCTGCAATTCTTTTTGGCCTGGTCATGCAGGCTGTCCAATTCTCTCTGAGTAGTGGTTCATATGTCCCCTCTGCCTCCCTCTTCTCCACATTTGGTGTCAACTGCAAACTCAGGGAAAACTGATTCCATTACATTATCCAGCTGATGTAAAAATACTGAGCAGTGCTGGACCTGAGAAGCTCTGTCCATGTCCAGCTCAACTGATTCAGCTTTGAGCTACAAACAGCTTCACCAGGAATGGAAGAAAGCCTCTGAGAAGGTGTTACATGGCTGTGTGAGACCACTGTTGGATGTCTGGTTCTCTCCATTCACTGGTGTTTGTTAGGAGATGAAATTGATGGCTTTGTATTGTGTTCAGACAGTCTGAAGCTGGTTTTGGAGGACTGGAGGTGACGTTCTGACCTGGCATTTGAGGTGACTGGTTGGCATATGTGTAAATCCGTGGAACTTTATCAGTTCTTTATGGTAGTAAATTGGTTATTGGCTGTGAAATCTGACTCTTCTTTATTTCTGTAGTAATGAGAGTTTTAAACTTCATTTCCACTATGCACTGATGAACTGCTTCCATTCTCATATGTGACTGGCTAAATCTCTTCACCTTTTCTGTCTGACTGCAAACACTCTTTGGAATACAATAGAAGCTGTCTATGTAAAATATATTAGGAAAAGATTTGCTGCATTTTTTCTCTTCTAATGTCGCCTAGCAGCTGGAAGCACAGAAAACTGGGACCAAGTGACCAGTCATCCATTCTGGTGCTGGAAGGTGGGAGATGTCAACAGCAAGGGACTCTCCCCACCTCCATGCTGTGAAGTTCAGTAGCAGTTACTGAGCCATTTGAAGAGGTATTTCTTTTGGTTCTGATTTGTTTGCCCTGTGTTTTAAATAGCAGCCTGTTTCCAAAAGAATATAAAAGTCAGTTCACGTGTAGTTTTCAGAATGCTTAGTGCTGACCTGCATTTAAGTTTGCTTTTAGTTCTGTTGGTAGAAATTGCACCATTTTCAGTCTCTTCACCTGTCAAAGTCTGACTGCGTGTGTAATGTTCTCAGATGCTTCTCTGAGAAGTTATATAACTAAGCTACTTCTTAATAAAATGTCCTTTCCTGTAAGTGTGGGTACAGTTCTTCCCAGAAGCACTGCCATTGCTTGGTTAAACTCCTCTGTACTAAAAGTATATTCACCTTTCTTTTAGTTGCTCTTAAAATATATTTTTCTACAGAGATTCTTAAACCTTCTTTGCAAGCTCAAATTCTGTTCCTGTATGTCCAAATCATTGCACTAAAATGTTTTCAAAGATACATTGCTGTATTATCTATCCCAAATTAAATTTCCTTCTCAATGCCAGAAAATACCTTTGGTGGCCAGGTGACAGTCTGTTTAAGCATAAAGCATTTGAATTATACCCTGCTTAGTGTAGATGGAAGATTGTCACTGGCAAAAAGCTGGTTCAAGCCATTCTGAGCCTTATGAAGGTCTTCTGTAGATAATCTCAAGGCTGCTCTTAATTGTGGCCGTGTCTATAAGGTGAGCTAGTCCCCGTCTTGCTCTAAGACTGAGAAGACATTGTGATATATCTTGCTGAGGGATTTTTTTGTTGTTTTTATGTAGCTACAATATACTGCCAATATTTAAAAATTTTGTAGAATAATTTCGTGTAATGATTATTAAATAGTATCAGTCCTAGTGCAGCCTTCAAGGGCGTTTTTTGGTGTTGATACTTCTCTCTTCTGCTTAACAGTGAGAGAAGAGAAGAAAAGAAAAGCCTGGAAAGCCCATTATTCCTCAAGACAGCATGGCAGCTTTGTCTGACATGTAACAATAGAGGTGATAGAGAAAACAGTCTTGTTATTGTTTGTGATTAGAATATTTCAATAAATATTAGAAGAACAGTTTCACTTTAAACTCAATATTAAAAAGAATAAGGTAGCAATAACTATGTGGGGAAGGGAGGGGCTATTAGACCCCAGTGACATCTTCTCTGATTCTTGAAATGAAATAGAGCAGCCACATCCTTCCGACTATTTGCAGCATGTTTTTACAAGCGTGCATTGCATATTTTTGATAGCCCTAATAGAGGAAAAGTATTTTCTTTATTTTTCCAAATGGTCAGTATCCTTGTTGAGAGGAGCCACAAGGAAAAGGATACTGATACTGTTAACTAAAGCTGTATAATCCAGTCAGCCACTTTGCTTCCTTCAGCTTGACAGCCTAGTTCTCATTGCAGTGCACAGAGCCAGCTGTTCCAAAAGATGCATGAATACTTTTTGGTTTCACTGAAACTTACTCAGAGGTACTTCGCTCAACAGTTTTTCACCTGTGCATGAGATTCCTCCATTGTATGGCACCGTGAGTGGCCAGGAATGTCACCTTACCTGCCTGTGCCTTGAGAACAAGCACATACCACAAACCTCTCATTTCTCAGGTACTGCCAAGTGAATACAGTTTGGGAAGAAAGAAAGGAGCAAGCTCTACTATGGCAGATATCATCAGAATTCTTTGAACAAAGGTAATCTAGAGTTTTAAAATAGTTGTAGGTTTTAATAAGCCTTGACATACTTTTGAGTGTTTCAAGCCTTTTGCATTCAAGGACATGTAACTGAAATTGTATTTTTGAAATTTTACCTTGAAATGAGAGCTATGGACTCCCTGTCCATTCCCCACCACTGCCTTGTCCAGACAATCCTGAATTCTTGAATAATTTCAGGCTTTTAGGAACTAACGCCTTCAGAGAAACAGCAAACATGAGACTCTGTGATACTCTAATGATGCTGAGAACATTATCTAAATGCAGTCAGTCCTTTGCTAACACTGCACTGTGTGAGCACTGTGAGAATAGTTAGATTTGTATGTTTAGGTAGAAAGGGAGCTCTTGAATTCCTCAGCAAAACAGTATCAAAGATGATACAGTGATGCCAAATGAAGACTCTTTCCTGTCTATTCAATATGTACTAAAGGTGTTCCTGTGGAGGTCACAGGGTTAAAATACACATCCTCTGCACAAACACAGAAAGTTTGGGCATTTTCTTATAAAGGCTTTTTTGATCTGAAAATGGTCTTCCAGAGTTTATACATAGGTTCATATACAAGTACCTCTAGGTGATCAACTGTGAAAAAAAAGAAAGGTATTGACCATTCTAGTGCTTTTTCAGACCTGAAACTGAAAAGGAACGTGTCAAATTCTGTACCTCTGGACACAGAATCAGTTGCTGGCAGCAGATATTCTCAGTTGGAATTTACCTTTATGTTTCTAGATTAATCCCCTGACATGAGGGTGTATCTGTGTACCTGAGACTTCGATTGTTTTCCCAAACAGATCCAACAGAAAGTCTTGCTGTGACTGTTACTCTTTTCTCCCCTAAGGTTTGCTGCTACCACAGCTGCTGCTGGAGTGCATTCTGCTGTGATTTGAAAGGAATGATGCAGCATAGCCTTTCTTACTGAAGTTCTCTTGCTCCTCCTATGTCAGTTCTTCTGATACACTTTAGCATAGAAAGGAAAACAGAAGGATTTTCTAAAAATAAATTTAGAAGTGCCCATGTTAAGAGTCAGTGTGGTCAAATTCACATTGAAATCAATGCTTCTGGTGTATTTTTCAGAAAATGTTTTAAAGCATCTATAAATAAAATGTGAATATTTGTTCAGAATTTTCATCTCTGAAAACAAAATTTGGAATAATGATGCAACCTTGAAAAAGTTGAAAATTCAAGTTTGCTCATGATTAACACTTGTTTATCCCATAGTTGAGTGAACAGCAGGAGTGCCACCCCATGCCAAGTCTGCTGCAATTGATTCAAAAGCTCTGCTTTCAAAAGCTCCACCTACCAAATCTTTGCACATACAATTCAAAATAAAAAAACAGGAGGAATGTGGGCTATGCTGCCAGGCAGACAGAGCACTTCAACAAATATTTTTATGATTGGATTAAATTTGAGCTTAAAAAAGAGGGAAGGAAAAAGCTGTCAGAAGCCCGTGGCTGAGCAGGTCTTGTAGTTAAAAGCTACCTCAGCAGTCAAAACCTATTTATTTCAGAACCATGCAGTTAACTGCAGTTCTGTTCCCTTGACTGACAGGAGGACAGTAACCTTGTGCAGCTCTCTGGATATTCTTTGTTTATAGCAGAAGTAATGAAATAAAAAGGAGGTATAGTTACTGCAAAGCTGCACATGCTACTTCCAGCTTTTGTAGCCATTTGTAAATTAACAAGTACTTGCATCACAGTTAAAATTCTTTGGCTTGTTTGCAAGTAACCTAAGCAGAATGCACAGTGAGATTGATTAGTGACTTGTTTAGTGCAAAAGCAGCACAGGGAGGTTAAGAAACCTTAAAGAATTTTGTACTGGCACTGTTGCTGTCTCTGGAGAAAAAGCATCTTGTGCATCAGTAGACCTGTCACCAACCTCTTTGGCTGGTTGTTTTAATAACAAGCAGAAAACTCTTCAGGGAAGATAATTCACATGACATCCTAGTTACCAAAAAAATACATTGTCTTCCATTTAAAGGTTTTCTCCCAGCCCAGACAGTCTGACTGAGAAGATAAAGTATTGTACACATTTCTTTGGCCTAGAGAATGTCTGTGGCTCCATGCTCCTCTGTGTGTGTGTATGTGTGTGTGCATGTTTCTGGCTGTGTCTTAAATTTGGGCTTCTAACTCTATGCTGGCAAAACCTTCCCAAAGGCTTTCTTTGGTCCAGCCTCTCTCTCCACAGGAAGGATGATGGCTGGCTGGCTCTCCATGTCTGTCCTTGTTGCTCAGCCAGCTGGGCTCTTTCCTCTGCTGTTTTGAACTCATTTATTCTGTACACACTGATGGCTGCTCATTCTTGTATTAATGACTTCCTGGAGGGTAGAAGCATTGGAAAAATAAACCTTAGTGTTGAGAAGTTGTTTGAAAATGATCTGTAGTTGTGTTGGCACTGCAGCCCTTTGTTCTGTCTCCTCTGTCTGCCTGGTGTGAGCACTGGGTACTGGTGTGCAGGACACAGCACTGAAAGTTATCCAGCTCCAGTAGAAGTGTTTACTGAAGGCTTATCAGAAATCAAATGTGAAAATGTTAAGTTTTATGTGTACTCCTTCATGCTAAAACAGTAGGCTTTTAATATATTTTTTTCTTACTCATTAGAGGAAGAGAGCTCTGGTTTTAGAATTCAGACCTGTGCTTCTGACCTGGAAAAGTCATAGTATGCCTGGCAGAAACAAATCTCTTAGTAGCAGCCACCCAGTCAACAGCTATTTGAAGTCAACTTTCTTTGCCTTAAATTTTCTCTAAAGCTGTAAGATGCCACTTGTAAGATCAACAAAAACATCAGTCCTATGCAATTAAAAATCTCTGATATTCCTTTGTCTTGCAAGGCATCATTCATGCCTAGCTAGTACCTCAGCTGATCCTAGGTAGTGAAGCTGATCCATAGGTAATGAAGTTTAGATCATGTAAGAACTTTCTCAAAATCCTGCATTTTGTGTTTTGTACTAAAACAAGGTTGATATGCTTTAAAACAAACAAGCCACCAAAAAAACCCCTTTCCTGCTATTTCACATAATCGTTGATTTTAAGTGAAAATTTCTGGCTGCATTCCAGATTGCTGTAGAAATTGTGTGTTGACTTCTTTCAGTGAACTTCTCACTGTAAGTGATTTTAAAATACATTTTCCTGGGTCATTTCAGAGGTGGCAGTATGTTAAACAACAAGAAGATAATTTTTGCAGTATGTAGTTACCAGCCTGCAGATTTGCCTTAGGAACCTGTTGTTTAAGCATTTTTAGAGTAAGTTTAAGTAGCTTAATTAGGTTCCTTGGAACTTCCAGAATTATTCTCCAGGATTCTTAGGGGCATATTTAAGGTGTGACAGCCTCCCGGGTACTTTGGCAGAGGCCAGGAGACTAATCCAAACCATGGGACTGTTTGTGTTATGAGTCACTAAAGTGGAAAGAGCACATAATGATGGGAAACAATGAAGCAGAACAGACTTGGTTTTGCATTAAACCTTTTAACACGATTCCTAGGAAAAAATTCCCTGAGGGCTTTTGGCAGCTTCCATCTTTTGTAGTTGTTTCTGTCCTTTGGCAAGACAGGCCAAAAACTGTGCAGTGATTATTCATGCTGGTCTGTTCTGGATGATGTCAGGGGCTCCTATGTGCACTGGTAATATTTTCTACAATGTTTTCCAGTGTGGTGGCTGTCTGGGGAACATTATTTTAGAGCTGGAAGCCATGATTGTTTTAAGCATTGTGAGATCTAAATGGGTTCAAAATCTCTCCTTAATGTTGTACTATATACTGGTAGCCTGTTTATACCAGCAGCATAGTGCTGATATTACTGAGAAAGCTGAACTCAGCACAGTGGGGTTTGGTTTTGAGATTTGATCTTTTTAACCTGTTAAAGGAACAGTTGAAGAATTAGTTCTAGGACCAAGGACAGCATGATACCTGGATTCAGATGGAATTGCAGTTCTCCAACCCAAATTACCTTAACTGTGATTGAGGGTATTTGTGATAATCTAAGAACAGAAAGTAAGCTTTAATATCTGACCAGGCTTTACAGTCCTCGTTTTGTCTCAGACTGCATGATCTTTGCATGAGAAGGCAACTGGCTCTCAAGCAGGGCATCAGGAAGTCCCCAGGGACTGAGGAAATGCACTGAAACATGGTTACACACATATAGTGACTGTTTGTTTCTATATCCTGCCACTGTTTCATTCAGTGCAAAGACTCTGGAATTTATTCAAGTCTCCAATACCAGTACAAGGGATTTGGCAAGTGTTTCATTTCTTTGTTTGTGTGTATCTAGGAGACCTCTCCTAGTCACTAGATGATTACTCCCATGGGGCACACTGAAAAACCAAACTGCTGGTGATTCACAGTTGAGGGTAGAAATGGATTTGAGCTCCAGATACAAGTAATACTCATGAGAAACATATGCTAGAGGAGTTACTTTTCTAGGTTTTGCTGCACCTGGTATGAGTTGCTGGTTTACATTTGTTCATGATGCATATTCCTGGCTGGATCTCTGTGTCATTTAAATGTGCAAACCTCTCTGGCTTGCTCTAGTTCTCATGCCAAACAGAAGGAAAGAGGGTGCAGTAGCCTGGATTGAGTCAGGAGGAAAAGCCTACAGCACCTTTGAAGTTGGTGGCTCATGTTACCTGTGTGAGCTAGGTGAGAGTAATAAAGAGGTTTGCTTGCTTCTGAGCATCTTGACAGAGCACAGATGATTCCATGTTTTCCTTGAACAGTGAACAGCCAGTGCAATGGGTTGCACCACAGTGACCTAAACTTCATGGGCTTTGCCATGTGATAGAGACTTTATTAAGGCTGTATGTGTGCCCCAATACATGTTTTTGTTATTAGCTTTTGTGAATATCTAAAGGAGTTCCTTTCTGATTGTAACTATAATCTTAGCTAATATTTTGCTTTGTTACTCTCTTGTATTGATTTGGGATCCAAAGTCACTCAAGCATCTGGTTCTTTGTGGAGGCAAGCTCCTTGTGCCTTGGAGTGGAAGGTTCCACTGAGATTGAAAGATAAAATGCTGAGGATGATGGTGTTACTTACACTTGTGAGGAAAAAAATATTTGAAAATAAGAGTTCAAACTAAGAAAACCAGTTGAAAATATGTTAGAGTTCAAGCTAAGGTTATAGTCAGATATGCTTGGAGGTGGCAGAAGAGGGATACTGAACAGCTGACAATTATTTCACATATAGAGTTGAGAAGTAGCTGAAGCAAATCCAGTGATGAAACAGTATCAGGATATAAAAGGAAACTTTTACAAATCACCTTCAAGATGCAGCCAGCTGGTGGAGAGGTAGATGTTTTGCTAGCTATAAAGAGCATTTGCTGTCAGGCTCTTATGTATGAGGCACTTGGAGATTCTGCATGGGAAGTAACTTCAGGGCAGAATGCCTGTCATGTCTTTGTCAGTCTCAGTGATTGCTAAAATACACCCTCTAAACAAGGTTACATCACCTGTCTTGTAACGTAGACTTTGTATGAAACAGATGAAGATAAACTGGAAACAATTTGATGAATCTAATTTATTTTTGTATCTTGATGAAGTAATTAATGTTGTTTACCATTTTCTTTAGCAGATGCAATGCTTAAACTTTGTTCTGAAGAGTTAGCAGTCAAAAGATGGAGCCTGATTAGTCAGAAGGCAACAGTCTAAGATCACACAGCAAACCACAGTAGTGCAGGGCAGGCAGCCCAGGGGGCCAGTGTCTAACCTGGATGATCTGTTCATAAGCACACTGCTTATGCCTGCATACACTCTCTGTTCCCACACTGAACCAGCCAATGCCAGCTATCTTACCTATTATAATGCTTCATTTGTAAAACAAACACACACGTAACAAAATACTAGAGATCTGGCCAACACAGAAGATCATTCCAGAGATTAAGTCTAGCTCTTTAAAAGGGATTATTTCAAGTAAATGAAATTCTGAGTGGAGAATAACATTTGTGCGGGAATGTGCATGGTAGTGTAGGAACAAGAGTGCACAGAATAGAATTGATCCGAGGGCTTAGGTTGTTAGGTGGAGCACCTAACAAGATGTCTGGTTCTCTGGTATTGTACTAGATAAAAGGTGGCATTGGTATTCTGGTATTTAGTCTATTTTTCAAAAATGTGGGATTACAATTCTGTAATATAGAGTAAACTCCCTCAACCACCCCCCCATCCCCCCAAAAAAAAGCCAAACAACCCAAAACACAACCTGCCCTTCCCCCAAGCAGAACAACCCTTTCAGTGTTTAGAATTTTACTAATACAGTCTGGGTGTGCTAAGCAGGAGTCCTTCCTTCTTTCCTCTGTAGCCATAGACATAATAACTTGCCAAGTTGTTACCCCGGGAACCCAACTAGTACAACTTTTAAGTTATACTTCACTGTCTTTGTAACCTGTAATTACTATGAGAGCTAATAACAAATCTCTGTGTATTTGTATCATGGCAGTTCCCAAATTAGACATAAATAATCAAGATGCATAAACAACACCCAGAGGTCTGCCTGATCCATGTGCTTATCAGAATGGAATTTATATTATCCTCTTGCAACACATTCAGGGAGCAACACTAGATAGAGGCTCAGTCACACCTAGACCAGAAAGTTCTTTCTCCTGATCCCTCCCCTCTTTTTTTTTTTTGTTTTTAATTGAAGCAACAGGTTTAGCTAGGCAATATATATTGACAGAATTGTGGCCTTCATACCTCTAGTGTTAATGCAGTGTTGATTGTTTGTAGACAGCATCCTGAAAGAGGTGAGCAAGATCTGTGTAGATGAAGGAGCAAAACAGAAGTGAGAGAAAAATTAGCTGGGGTGACTCCATATGCAAAGATGTTACTGCAAAGATAAAGTTGGGTCAGAGGGAAACTTAAACAGAATATTCAAGTTAAGCACATCAAGCCTCCAGTAATATGATAAGAAGATAATGACAGGAAAAATCATGTTGGTGAGGTGGAAAAAAAATGGTATATTGAACTGAAAGAGGGAGGAAAAAAAAGATAAAATTACTATCAAACAATATTAAGTAGTAACAAAAGAATGGTAGAGTTGGCAATGGTAATGTCACTGAGAGGATGGAACAAAAGGACCTACAGCATGTCCATAGACTACAGGCTGAAGCTCAATCACAGAGAACAGTCAGAAGGGAAGAATGGGAAGTTGGCACAATTATATTTGTTTTTCCATCCACAGGACTCTGTGCACCCCCAGCCAAGCAAAGTGTGCTCTTGATTGCTGTGGTCAGCATGCAGGAAGCCCCAGGTCACAAACAGGGGAATTGCAGATGAAGGAGTTGTTGGTGATTTAAAATATCACCTTCTATGCAGGTATTTTAAGGGAGTGCCAGGATCAAAAAATGTGAAAACAAATTGAAAACCTTTCTTGGCACTGCTTTACTAGTTAATGCATGTTTCTTCCAGTAAATAGCTGTGAGATAGACACAAGAGACACTGGACTTGAGGTAAGTGCAGTCCTTGTCCCAGCCTTTTATCCAGCCTAAAGCTGACAGTAGTGCTCAGGAGCAGTGATCACAGACCAGAACCCCTTGGGATACATGCTATACAAACCCTCCAAGTCCTGGGTAAATCTTCAGAAATAACCTATATGACATACAGTCTTATGGTCTCATTTTAAAAAGTGACACAGGCACTTGGCTGCTGTTTCCCCATGAATTAATTCCCTTTCCCTGTTTGGCAGATAACAGAAGGCTTTCGTATTTGCTCAGTCTGACTGCTGCCTTCCTTAAATCACTGGTTTTGCAGACGTTTTTCTTAAAGGTACAAAGAATATATCATATTTCCATGGGCAGGATGAATGGCTTTGGTATTAGGGGTTGGCTCTTCTGCCAAAAGTGTGACTGTGTTTTCTGTTGTTCATACTACTTAAATTCCCCAGCTGGGACAAGTGCCTTTGATGTCAGTTGACCTACATATACAGAGAGCAATTGAAGGAATTTGTAACATGTTTGAATATGTTTGTATCTTCATGACTCTGAATATACTGGCTTTTTTCCTATTGTCAATCTTTTTTCTTTTGAAATCACTTCAGCAGTCCCTGAAGTTTGTATAAGTTCAGAGAGGCTCCTGTCTATTTTGAACTGAGGTCAATGTGTGATTCTGGGTTTGACTAACTGATGATTGAGTTGGATGTTAGAGACAATATTTCTGAAGCTGTTGGTTATAATAATAGCTCGCTCGATATCAAACTTTTTGCAAACTGTTCATATAAAGATGTAGTTAGCCAAAATTAATGGTTGTATATGAGCTACTTTCTATTTTAAGAAGTATTGCATTGTTAAAAAGATAACAAATTTCTAAGGAAATGGAAGTAGTAGTGTCATTGAAACAGGCTGCAGTAGAAGACTGAAAGATAAATAGACCATCCGGTAAGAGAATGATTATGTTCCTCCTCAATTAATTAATATGTGACTCAGCAGATTGTATACAAAAATCCAACATATATGTTGAAAACACTTTCTTCAGCTGAGGATGTTGTGGTTATGCTTTTCTGCTTTTGTATTAAGAATGTTTGACAAGAGATGGGGGTTAAAAAAACTGTCCCTGAGGGATTGTGCAGCCATTAGGAGGCAAATTGGCTCTCTGGCTGCATATCCCTATTTCAAGCCCCTAATGAATACTCAGTACAGAATGGTTGTTACTTCTAGGTCTCTAAGTATTTTTGATCTGTGAATAACATTTCCAAGTTGCCAGTGATCTTCTTTTTTTCCTAAGAAACCTGAAAAGTAAGGGGAAATTATCTGTTTAACTGTTTGTGACAGACACTGGTTGAAGTGGGATAGTCAGGAATTAATTTTGAGAGACAGGTTCCTTAATACACAGAGAAATAACCACAGTGGCCTTGCCAAAAAGAAAGCTAATGTGTCAAACTAATGCAATATTGGCACTGACATTTTCTGACAAAATGCTGCTCCATGATTTTCCTATGGCTCTCCCTTTCATGTCACTTTTGTTTAACCAGAAAAGGTGTATTAACATTATTTTCACCTTCTGCAGTGACCAGTTCGTGTCCACTCTGTTGCCTCCTTGAGTGTAGTATTTCCTAATATTTCTCCCTTTTTGTACTGCTGATCTTGTTTCATCCCAGCAATTACAGTGTCTCTCAGCCCATGTTCTTGTCTCTTTTGTGTTTCCCAGCTTTTGCCACCACTGTTTTTGTGGACCTGGCTAAGCCTAAAACTTTTTTACCCCATGTCTGCCATCTTTGTCTATGCCTACAAAAAAATACTTCTAGCAGAGACAAATATCTCTTTGCAGAATCAAATCACTGTGTGACAGCATATTCCTGAAAGAACTGTGTAAGTCTATTCACCTGCAGGGGATTAAGAAAACCACGCTGAAGTTACAGGAAAAACTGCTTGTATTTGGGGTGGGGAGTGCTTGCTGCTTTCTGCAGTATTTAAGGTCGATGACCAGTAAATGGTCCATGCTGTTGAGGTGAAACAGTAATCGCTGTTTCAGTGATCCAACGGAAGATCTGCAAATACTTTTTAACTATATTTTGCTTTTGTTACAAGTGTAACACCTGGAATTCTATAATTGAGTTTTCATTACTCGCACTGGAAGAAGCTTTGATTTCCTGTCCCTGTGTGGGGTGTGGTAGGCCTGTTCGGGTTATCAGCATGATTCAGGGAGCCTCAGAGCAGAGCTTGTGTCTCATTCTTCTAGCATTTATTGCTTGTGGCAGACGTCGTTTAGGCTTCTTCCAGCTCAGATATCCCTTGAACTCTGAGCACTGCTTGCGGGAAGCAGGCTGGGCCCCACCTGCACACTGCAGGGATCTTGGTTTGCTGTGTATGAGCCCAGTTCTCACTCCGCGGCAGGGAGTGCCCGGCTTGCTGGGGCGGGGCCGTTCGGGTCCGAGGCCGGAGCCGGGTACTGGGCACCTGGGACTCGGGTGTTGTGCTCTGCCCCGAGAGCCCCAGCACTGCCGCAGCCGCGCTGCTCTGGGGAGCCTAAAGCATGGGCTGCAACAACCACTTGCTGCCCCAGGAACGCTGGGGCGAGGGTTGTGGGGAATCGTACGGGGCCGCCTTTGCCGGGGGCACCGCGGGGTCGCATCCGAAAGTTGGGCGGCCACCGGGCAGGTGGAGAAGCGGGGCTGGGGATGAGGGCTGAGCCCCGACCCCTACAGCCCAGGGCGCTGCTCCTGGCGTCTCC
>NW_008236184.1:1288482-1334970 GCF_000691975.1 Corvus brachyrhynchos
CGCCCTCCCGCACCCGCGCCCGGCTTCTCTTTTTCCGGCCCTGCCCGCCCGTTACTTTTCTGTGCTCGGTTCCACGCTGGGACGGTGGGGCTGTGGGCGAGGAAGCTTTGTGGGCCCCGCAGCAACAGTGGGTGTGGTGGCGGCGCTCAGGAAAGAAGAACCGGTCCCAAACTTCGTCAAACTTCCCCAGATAGTCGCTTCTTCTCGTCGTTAGGGTATACAAAGGCTCAGCTGGGTTGACCACGGTATTGTAAATTCGCTTCTCGGCGCGGAGGCTTGCAGAGAAGCTGTGCCGCCAGCAGGCTCGCTGAAGGCGGTGTTCACTGAGATGGAGCGAAGCTGGAATTGCTCCTGCAGACACGGTGGAGCCCAGAGCCCGCCGGAGGCAGCGGCTCCTTCGTTTTCCTTCCCTTCTCGCCCAGGGAGCGGCCGCGGCTGCCGGAGCCGCTACAGATGCAGCAGCTGGCACGGACAGCAGGAAAGCCCTGCAGGGCAGTGCCGGGTGGGCAGCCCCCCCCCCCGGGCGTTGCCTTTGCGCTCCCCCGCGATCCGCCACGGAGCCCTGTGCGCCTCCTTGCTCGCACAGCCGGGCTTGGGCGTGGCTCTGCCCCTCACCCTGCGGAGATCCTGCTGCTGCCTTTTGGGTTGTGAGTCAGCTCGGACACCACTTCCTCCTCGAGTGAGGAGGGGAGGGAGGTAGGATAGAGGAATGTTGCCAGGTATTTTAACTGAAAGAGAAGTGAAATGATTTCAGGATAGTCATGCAGAAGTGAGTTATGTGTTTGTTTATACATGGCAACTTCTGTTTAACATTAATTCTTATGTTCATATTCAAATGCTGTATCTGCACAGAGGTGCAGACCCTCATGTATCAAGGTCAAGAATGAAAGACTTTTGGAACCTCTGCGCTCTTGAGTGATTCATCCCTGTGTGTGCCTTCTGTTGGTAGAGCTGGTTGTGATAAGCAGCCCTAGTGAGTACAGTTTCCATTGGCTAACATTCGGTGTAGATTGCCTTGATGAACAAAAAAAAAACCCCAAACCCAGCAGGTTTTCCTGTAAAGTCTCAAAAGTGAGGATAATTTGAATTTGAAGAAACAAAAGTCCTTAATTTTGTATGTGCAGAGTATCTTCCTGGAATGGAACTTCCTGGGTTATTAGCAATCTGTGGAAGAGAATGGTTCAAGCATGTTTGTGGTAGTGTGGTTTAATGGGTTTTGAAATTCTTTTCTTTAAAGATGATTGGTTTTCTTTTTGCTCCAAATAGTGGCTTTAATTTATGTGCTAAACCTCGTTGGGTGGTTTGAGGAGATACAAGCTGGCCTATTTGTACTCCTGCTTAGCATTGTATATAAATGAACGATTTTGAGGCCTTGTTTCATTTACAGCAGATACTGCAGGTCTTCCTCCCTCTCCCTCATCTCCTCTGTTAACAGGCTTGCCCTAGTTTTTGGACACAAATATGCTTCAAGTGGAAGAGTTTCCATTCTCTCATTCTGGGGATGCCGTTTCCTTGGCTCGGATGTCTGGGAACACCCTTTGTTCAGATCTCTGCTTAGTATAATAAGTGCTTCTTAAAATGCTAACTCTGCTTATTGAGCAATGTAGTTGTTTGTGCATACCTGAAACTTTTCCATGGAACACAGGGGTTTTTTCCATAATGTGTGTGAGCTGGCCCTGGGAATCATGATACGGGGCTGCTTTTAAGCACACATTCTTCTGTTACTAAACAGTTATGGGTATAAGTTGGTGAATCGAGACTGGGCCAGTATAATAACAGACCTGCAAACCAGTGCTTTCTGGGAAGGTTGAGGTCAAAACACACCATCTCTTTTAGCAGAATAATGTGATTCAGGATTGTGTAATGTGCATTTGGAAATTGGTTGTAGAGACTTGCCTTAAGGTATTGAAGTATTAGTTTACAGCTGGAAGGTAAAACTTGATTCCTTCCCAGTGTAAGGAAGAACAGGCTAGTGCAAGTATTTTCTGTTTACATGTTTAAACCCATCCAGAACTTGTCAAAACTGCATCAGATAAAATCAGTCCATTGGAGAACAGTGAGAGTCTGTTCTCAAATAAGAGTGCTTTACAGAGCAGGGTGTGACAAGAGCTGTGTTTGTTCTCTGGATTAAAAAAAATCTTTCTCTGCAAAGATTCTTGCAAGAACTCCCATTTTTTTCTTTTGCCAGCTTGCTTTGATGGGTAGTCAGTTGCTATAGCATTGTTGTGTGCTGGTGATATGAACCTGGAGTTGCAGCTCTATGTGAGGGTGTGTTAGTTCTGTTCCTGGACTCTGATCAAGTGTTTTGTTCCAACAAACCTGATTCAGTGTGGATTTTAATTGATTTAGAAACAGTAGTCTTGCAAAAAGCTGTTCAGTGATAATTTTTTTTTTAATGTGAAAGGTTATGCTGCTTTCTTTACTTTGAAGCTGCTTGCTTCAGCTCTCGCTGGTTATTTTCTTTGTGACGGGCAAGGCTAAAGGAATTCAGTTGCTCATCTTCGGTAGTGGTTGAAATACTGTTAGAGTACAAAGGTCTCACAGATAGGCTCTTCATTTTATTAAGTGTAAACATTAAGAACTTTATAACTCAGGAATATATCAATTTCCTCTAACCAGCATGATTAATAGTGCCAACAGCAGGTAGCAGCTTATTACAACTTCTGCAACCTGTCTTTAAAGGCCTGGGTTGGATTTTTCCTCTGAAAAAAAAAAAAATTCTCAAATATATCAGTGCATGACTGTCATTTTTGTTTTCTGTCTTACTTTTCTCCCCTGGAATCTTAATTTTTGCTTGAAGTAAAGTTGCTTTTGTTACTTACACCTAGATTGTTTCAGAAGATGGAAGGTTCTCTTCCTGTACTCTGAGGAAAGGTGAGGTAACAGCAGTTACTCTACAAAAATACTGTAATTGTGCTGCTGCGTTTTATTGTTATAGCACTAGCTATTTTTTCCAAAAGTAAAGATTTCTTTGTTTTTCTCTTTCAGGAGCTAAAATTTAAAAATGAACACCTTTTCTAGAGTTTTAACCAGATCACCATCATTAATAAACTATTTCAAACTTCTTTCTGGTTCTGGTTTCGTTGAGTGGAGAGGAGTTTGGTTTGTCTGGGAAATTGGCCGGGGTGGCTGGTACTGAGGAAGCCCCCATCCCGTCAGCAGAGTGGCTGATGGAGGATTAAAAACCATCTGAAAACCAGTTGAAAGGACATAGCCACGACTGGCCACACAATAGCTGGGAGTTGTCTAGGAGGGCGTGGAGCCAAGGAACTGGAATGGGGAACCGGTGACAGTGTGGAAATGAAGGGTGTGGCACCCAGCTGAAAACAGGGCAATTTTGGTCTCAGTCTCACTTATCAATTAGTGGAATGTCACTGGTTTTGAGGTGCTGCTGCCCTTTCCCCTCTCCTGAAGCCAGCTCTTTTCCTGGTTTGGTAATGCTCTCTGCAGCTGAATTGTAGAGGTCCTGGGGAAAAAAGCTTTCATTTTAACAGCAAATGATGTTTGCTGCAGATGCCATCCTGGGTGACAGGATGTGAGTGGCAGCGTCTGTCCTTTCCATAGAGAAATTTGAGAGCAGGGTTTTGGGAATGCATCAAGCCTTTTAAATATTGTCCCTGGCTTACAACCTTTGGAAAAGCTTTCCTTGATTGAGAGACTCTCACTATAACAGTCATACAGCTCTGGCAAACTCCCTGACCAGAAACAAGCGTTTAAAAAAGGTGAAGTATTGTAACACAAGCTTATCACATCAATGTTCATTTCTGCAACATGTATAATCGATCTGAGGGTTGGGATTTTCCCTATTTTTTTACATATACAAGCAACTTGTTATCCAGGTCCTGACAATGGAGCATTGATATTGATTAACTTGCCACAATGGCTCTTATTTTTGGAGCTACCATTTTAAGATAGTCCTTATTACCTCATCTCTGATAATTGTGTTATTAAGTGGTGTTTGTTCTGGGGAGCTAGAACAAAACCACAAGACCCAGCATTCCAGGGTTATAAATTGAACAGTTACTATGGCTTTGTAAAATGTCTGCATGAAAAGAAATAGTTCCACTGCATTTGCTGAGTACTCGAGGAATTGGGCATCTGGTTTAAATGCTACTACTTGTTGCTGTTCTTTGACTTTGAGCTGGACCAAGCTATATGTTTGTGAATAATTTTCCTGGTACTGAGTTGTCAGCTTAGGCTCTGCTTCTGAGGCAGAGATTCTCCAATTCCTGTTTAAGTATTTAAAATGCATAAGAAATGCTTGTTTAAGGAATTTTTATTGTACAATGGAATGAAGACCTCTTGCTGTTGCATTATTAATGGTGGTGTGACTTGGAAACTCTCAAACCTTTCCTGCTTGGTATTAGCAGATCCATTTGACTGTGTCACTTGAAGTGCTGCAGTGTTTCAAGACTGGTGTAACACACTGATGTAACTGTAAATATATTTAAATCAACTTTGGCTTTTTTTTCTCTCCTTCCAGCATTCTTTCAAGATGTCCACTGTTCATGAAATCTTAAGCAAGCTCACCCTTGAAGGAGATGTAAGTATTGTTATCTAAACAAGAAAAGTTTGTTTTACTTAAATGTCTCATCTCGTTCCTTTTACAGGACTCTGCACCAACAATTGTACTGATCTGTACAGTTTACAAGATTCCACAGGTCTTGAACTTTTATTGGCTAAAAAACTAATCAGCAGTGATCAGTTTTCATCCACAAACCAGCTGTAAGCCATAGGACAGTTACATGATTTAATGAGAGTTCTTCTAACTGGCCAGCAGCACTAGCAGTATCCTCCTGCTGGGCCTTATCAAAGAGATCACAGGGCAAACAATGGCTGGTTTGCATCTATGTCCCTTTCTGCCAAAGGAACAAGTGAGTTAAGGATGAGAACAGAAGATGAAAATATATTCAGTTTTGATTATACCCTCTGAATTTATTTTTTTTTTAGTTAAAAATGGAGAACATTATGAGAACAAAAATATTGGGGATCTAATTCCTGTAATGGTTATCACCAAAACCAAACTAGTTCTTGAAAAAACTTATTTTCTCTTTTTTTGTTTTGGTTTTGATTGTGTATTTTTCACCACATCTGCAATTGGTTTATAGTTTTATTGAAATACCAGAAAGCCACAGTCTTTGTTTGATTTCTTAAGTTGCAGTTAGATGGTATATTACCAGTGTGGTATCAGCATATCATGCCATGAATTTATGGTTTTGTGATTGTCACTGAAGAGGAAGTGAATCCTATCCTTGCATTATTTCACCACGTTGCTAATGAAATTGCTACACATATAAATCTTAGAGCTGGTAGCTCCAGATCTGAGCTCCCTACAAGCAAATGTTTGGGCAATTTTTGTAACGTGTGGCGAAATTACTTATAGCAGACAATGCTTGTGAAAGAGCTGTTGCAAAGAACTGGCCAGTGCACTGTAGGTAAGTGGGAAAACTGGCTTTGGTAGTGCAAAAGCAGTCCAGTCTTTGTTTTTCATGGTTGTGTGTTTCAATGGAGAATTACTTTTGGAATAATATTTAAGCAATCTGTTCCCAAGGGCAGAAATGTTTCTTTCCTGATGCTTGCAAGTAGTTGCAAAAGTCAGATTTGAATACTTTTCCATGGCAGCATTTCCATCAGGAATCCTGCTGCAGAGTGTAAGAAGGATCAGGCAGCTGGTTTGTGCTGTAAGTTGGAAGCCAGAATTACTGAGTAGTTGGCCTGTGTAGCTCTACAGCATTAGATCAGTTCCTCTAAGCAATAATTCAGCAAATGAACTGATGTTAAACACAGTACTTGGACCACCCATTTTTCTCTTAAAAATTTTTTAACATTAAGGGTATAAAATGGTTGTGGCTGAGCCCAGTGCTGTCCTGTGCTCTGCATCAGTGGTACAGCAGCTGATTTGAGCAAAGGTGAAGGAGATGATTGCCTCAGCCTTCCTTCCTTCCAGGAGAGGATGGAGTTGAGCTGAGGTTGATCTGTGCTCCCAGTTTCTGCATCTCTCCACAAGAGTGCAGAAAAGATTCTTGGAATACTCAGGTGTAGAGCCTGTGAAAGGGTCCTGGTGTTTTTAGGTTAAATTAAGCCTCTTCAGCTGTTAGTGATATTTGCTTCAGCTGTTGGTGGTATTTGCTTCTCCCTCGTGTTTACCAACAGGATTAAATTTGTCAAGCTCAGAGGAAGTAAACCAGTTGGAGGACCTCTGAAACACGGTAAATGCATGGGGAAAAGACCAATTTCTCTGCTTTAGTTTGGCCCAGATGGGTGGTGAAGTTGCCCATCAGCTGGACTTCTACTGCCACACTGTAAAGAGTTTTATCCTGAACTAAATGGAAAGTCAGTTAGAAAGCTCTCTTGTCTGAAAACATACAGTCCTACTACTAGGTACACCTACTAGTGTACCAGAGTAATTGAATAGCTTGGAATTTAAATGGCTGTTTTTCATAGGCAAGCACCCTGATAAGACCTGTCAGGTGTCAGGGAAGCTGAGTCTGACTTGATACATGCCTTGGGTGGAGGGACAGAGGAAAAATGGCCACCAAATTGCAAATATGCTCTGTATTTTGTTAGTGTATGGTATCATCTTTACAGTAAAATACTCCATCCAAATTACTCAGAAAATACTTAGAGGTGGGTGGAAGGAGAGGTATCCAACTCTGCTAAGGTCACCAGGTGACTTGCTTCAGATTATCCAGAGTGCTGGTTAATGAGTAGTGTCCCAGGATGATGGATGCCTGGTTTAGGAATCTTTCAGGCACACAGATTTCTGTAAGGCTGCTTTGCATGTCTCCATTTACTGTTTCGATTGCCAACTCGATCCGCTAAAAGGACAGGCTGTGTTTTGTGGTGTGGCTCTGGGCCAAACTGGGGCCACTTTGCTGGACTGAGCTGGTGATAAGAGACAAAAGAAAATTATTCAGTTTATTGGTGCTTTTCTGACTTCCCATCTCCACAGCATAAAACAGAATGTTTCCAGAAGGCACTGGGGTAGTTGCCACAGGAATCTGTACAGAACAGCGTGACCTCTACAGGGATAGAGTCAAAATTAGTCAGAAAGCATGGAACTTTTTAGTTAAAAGTTGTCCTCTTAAAAATTTGCATGTAAAAGTATTTTCCAGGGATATTAGGATAGCTTAGTCCTGTTCATGAACCCAGCTTTCTTTTGGAGTTAGAAATGGGAACAAAAGTTTCTGGAGATCTTTTCCAAGAAGGCTTAGTTGTTCATCCACTTAGGAAATGGCTGTGGAAATTTCAGGTGGTTGTAGCTCTACCTCTCTGCCAGAGGTTTAGGTTTCTAAATTGAACTCAGCAGAGTGGGATTTGTAAATATTGCCCACCTACTTGTACGAAAATCTGTGGTTTAGTTTAACCTTTCCCTGGGAGGTGATAACAAGCTGTTAGCTTAAACTGGAGCAGCTGGGTTGATTCTCTGTTCTGGTCACTCACTGTTTGCAGCTATAATCCTCAAGAGACGGTCATAATAAACAGCTGATAAAATCTGGTAAATTGGAAAACGGTGCATCTGTTTACTAAGTGAATTTACCTGCAAGTCCTCTTACTCTCAGCAGAGGTAATTTGAAATGTCATTTGGTTTTGCAAGCCTCATGCTGCTTAAAGCAAGGATCTGCAGGCCAAGAGTCTCAAAAGATTATGAGTAACTTCTGCTTTCTAGAACTATAGGCTTAAATGGATTTTTTGTGTTATCTTTAAAATCCATGAGATTTGTGCACAAAACTTTTTCTAACTTTATCATTGTTAATCTTCAATTTCGTTCTTTTTTTTTTTTTTTATCTGTAGCCTATAATCAAAAGTAAAATATTGGCTTCACATCGAAAACACTGTAGACTTTAACTTTCTTGGAATTAGTTTCCTGCAGTCATTTTCCTTCAGATCTAGCCAGAAAACTCCAGATTTTAGAATACTGAAGTTTAGTGAGTAAACTTGGAAGGTGTTAGGTTCTTGCTGCAATAAATATATCTATTTGTATATATTCTGTGTTATAATAAGCATGGCTGTGAATGGATTTCTGGACAATAAACGAGGAGAACAGAGTTCAGTGGCTCTTTGTAGAATTGCATTTTCACAGATACCTGATGGTAGTTCTTGCATTTAAACATTGGGCTAAATACCAGGCAACCGAGAGTCATGTGTTTGATTAACTGCAGCAATTACACAATTTAACTCTGAAGTTCTTTTTGTTCTTTTCCTTCCAGCATTCTCTCCCTCCAAGTGCCTATGCCACCGTGAAGGCCTACTCAAACTTTGATGCTGACCGGGATGCTGCGGCCCTCGAAACAGCCATCAAGACCAAAGGTGAGCAACAGGGGCTTCCATTCTATTGTAAGATAGAAGGCTGGCTTGCAAAAAACGAAACAAAACTGTGTCTCAAGACCGACATTTTGATATCCTTACTCAAGGATACCTACTTTAGGTGGTGTTGGATTTCTCAGACAGCACTGATGAGATCTTGACCATTAGATTTAAGTGCATGCTTTGAATATGCTTTTAAGTTTGTAGCCACGAGTTGTTGAGATTATCACTAAAGTGTCCACTTTTTCTCTCTTGACTCATCAATACTTCAAATTCTACTTCTTTTCTGCCACTTAAGAATGAAGTGTCAGCTCCTTTGGCAATGATTTAGGACTGGGCTCTGAATCATGGGTTTCTACTGGATAGTTGGATTGGACATTTCTTCTTCCTTTCAGCTCTCCAGAGAGCTGCGTAGGGGTGGTTTGAACATTTTTCTCCTGCGTTTTGAACTAAATGCTCATGTATCTTGTATTAATTTGGGGTCAAAGAAGGTCCTAGAAACTAGAAATGAATTTGCAGTATTTCAGGGGCAATGTGAGAGCTTCTCTGAGCCAGGCTCTTGGATAGGGTTCCCTCTGGTATATTGAAACCATTAGGAGAGCAGGGAGTGTGAACTACAGCTCTGAAGTAATGCCTTGGTGGTACTCCTGGGGCTGTGATCCTGTCCTAGTCCTGGGACAGGGAGTGCCACACTTTCCACACTTGCTTAGGCCAGAGGAGCAACAGCTGAGCATAGCTGGAACTGGCAAGTCTTTTGCCTTCATGTCAGGAGAGAGAGAAATTGAAAAGCCAAACAATTTCTCATCAGAAAGAAATGCTAAGTCTTCCATCAGTGCCAGCAAAGCACATGTTTGACTTGCTATAAAATGTAAAATATTTCCCCTCCCTAACAAGCGCACAGCTTCCTTTCACAAGATTTCTTTATTTAACTGCAGACATTCCTTATTAAAGTGGGTTCAGTTCTAATTTTGAATCATTTATGGTTTGGATTTAAAAAAAAAAAATTCTGGTGAGAGAGGTGTATATATATCATCAGGTTTGGCAGCAGATGCTTTGTGTATGTGTAGAGTTTTATCTAGACTTCAGAATTTTTTGCAGCTCTGATTATAGGGCAAATCTAAACATGTCAAATACACCATCAGATTCTCAGGATGGGTACAAACGTACACATTTGAACTCTCAAGCTGCTAATTATTGCAAATGAAAATTGCAATATCCTAGGCATTACGAAAACTTTCCCAGTCAGGAAAGTCAAGCTCTTGTTGTCTTTCCACTTTCTCCCAGCGAAGATAAGCAGTGTAGTTAAGATACATGGGAACATTTCATTAGAGAAATGATTTTCAGCTCTCTGAGTGAATAATAGGGAACCTACTCATGGACCTGTTCATAGGATTGAGCTTCTCTCTGCTTATTAGTTTGTTATCTAGGACTTATTTTGGGAAGGTGGCTTTAAAGGGGAAATCTCTTTATTGTTTTGATACTGGGCCTACCACCCTAAAGAACCCCACAAAAGAAGTATTGTGGAAAATTAAGAAGTAGAGTGTTACGACCCTTCTTCCAGATACTGTTTCCTTGCACTTAGAATGTTTTCTAATAGGATATTTTCATCTGCTAATTCAGAAAATTTGCTAAAATCTGAGCTCTCTCAAATATATGTGGGGTTTTTCCTCAAATGAAAATTCTGACTCATTCAGACAAGAATCTTTTTTTTTTTTTTATGAACAGTGACGTAAAGAGCTACCTGCAAGTTTTAAAATAATTTTGGGAAATATCTAAGTAATTTTTGAACTAAAAATATAGCACTCTTAATGAACAAACTGTCTATATCCACAGCAGCTACCATTTTCCTAGGAAGTATTACTATTTCTCTAGCAATTAGTTTGCATTGTATGTGAAAAGTAGAAATAAACAATGTAAGTTATCACAGAATGGTGAAGAGGAATATGACTTGTTCATTTTAAGACAGCAAGAGAGATAAGCTATAAATATACATGCAAACTGGTTTGTGGTTGAAAATTTTAAAAAACCTCAGGCACATAGGAATCATTTGGGGGGCTTTACTCTCTACAGGATAAAGGACTCCTGGTATCTGAACCCCTGGGCTTTCTTTGTGCTGAAAATCAAGGTCTGTACATGCTATGATGGGCCTGCATTTCACACTCACCAGAACAGTATTTCCAATATATTGGAAACTATAGCAGTGCTATGGAAATGATATCTCATGGAATCTTATCTCTGGCTATACCTTATGTAAACAGTGCCTGAAGCCTGGTGTTTGCCATCAGGGCAGGCCAGTCTGGGAGAGTTACCATATAAATTATTATCCAGCTGTATCTCAGTAATGGAAACTCCTGGAATCAGACTTATGAATCTCCATTTTAGTGACTGGGTATAAAATGGCTAAAACTTATTTTACTGCCTAAACAGCAGCAGTATATCTGGTTTAGGGAAAAGATCTAGGGCAGAGTGTCTGACTGTTCTGCTCTATGTAATATCTAAATATTTCAGCATTCATGCACACTCTTCAGACTAATTCCTGAGAGGTTGCTAAGCCATCTGTTCATCTGTGGGGACCTCTGGAAAATACTGTGATGTGTTTATTTGGGCATAGATCTACCTGCAAAAACTACACTGCACAAATACATTGTCCAGTCCTTTTCAGGGCTTTGAGTGGAGCTGAATTAGATGCAGGGAATTTATATGTATCCACCAGCCTAGGAAGGGAAATGTGCAAAAATGACTCCAGATCATATAAAAGCAGTTTGTAGTTAGCAATTGTCAACCTAGAGGTTGCGTAATGCAAATAACTTGTTACAGTTGTGGCTTGTTCCTTTTGGTATAAATGCCATGGCTATGTTTCATTTTTATGCTGTTTAGCGTTTCTGCAGCAAATTCACCCAGTGCCTTGGCATGTCCTTTGTAAATGCTGGCTTTTTGCTGCATACAAGAAGCTGTTTAATTTCTTTATAATGCTCTGTTGTGCCCTGTGTATAGATGAGCTGACGTACACGAACCTAAACAGAAGAAACTATCTAGAGGGGCACTAACAGAGCTTATGTTAGATTTCCTTTTCTTTTTTTTTGTAGCAAAGATGATTGCTGAAGTGTCCCTTTTCTGTTTTAGAGTTATTTCCTAGCGTTGAGACTTTGTGTGTCTGAAGTACTTGTTAAATAATTTTTTCAGGCTAGGCTGTGAATAGTTGTTACTTGCAACCTTTTATTGAGGTCTCATGGGATACTATTTTATTCCATGGCTGGCAGAATTCAGGCACAGGTTTGTTGTAGGAAAGGGCTTAGAACATAGACCTGTAATAAATTTATTATATCCAGAAACTGGTAAAACAATGATGATATGTAAACCAGTCAATTCAATCTTACAGAAGGGTCTCCTGTTTATGTAGTATATACAACATGCCTGTACCTTTTGACAGGGCTTTTAAGATTATGAAATAAAAGTTTTTAGAGGATGTCTGCTGGCTTGCTGCTGAGAGAGGGCAGTGCCTGAAATGCACCGAATTGCATCACTCATATTCCAAATATTAAAACTATCACTAAAGAAATATCTCATTGCAACACAGTTTGAGTTTGGTGAACCCTTGCTAAGCAAAATAGAAGAGCTGAAATTATGGTCTTTTTTTATCTAAATTTTTGCCTTTAACCCCATTTGTGTTCGTTTCCCCATTTTTGCTGATTGAGCTCCAACACTGTGATCTTACTAATGCCACACATTGCCTCTTTCACAAGAAAAGCTGTTATTAGGCAGAATTTTCTTTCTATTCCCTATTGATAGAAATGCAGGGATAAAATCTGCCTAGCCAGAATAAATTTGGAAATAAACTCTCTTTCATTGCCTTAAAACTTCAGAGACTTTAGCAAACAGCAAAGTGTTGGAGCTGCTGTCCTGCTCTGCCCCACCTCAGCAGCTGTGAGTCAGCATCCTGTGCATGCAGCGTGATTCCCAAGTGTGAATGAAGTACAAGCACTTACTTTCCACTGCATGCCAGAGCAATGAGTTAACTTCATATTGCCATAGCATATGCATAAGAAACTTGGATGCAGTCAGTCATTTGTGGGCTTCTAATCTATAGCGATTGTGATGCAGCTTGAAAATGTCATTTGCTTTTTTGAATGCCAAGAATGGTTTCAATTCAGAATTTATTAAAAAGCTTAAGACGTTGGCTTGTGCTGTGGGCCTGCAACAGCTGAAAGGCTCAATGTCTGTGTGTGGCCATTTCTGGACAGGGAGAATTTGTTTTCTTTTATAATGTGGGAACACTTTAAAATGTGCAGGAGTAGATTATGGCTGAAATGTGCAGTCAGTTTTCAACCTAGAGTATGTAACTTAGACACATGATGCTTTCCAGGGCCTTTTGGCATCATTTGCAGGCCAAGCTTGTGTGAATAAGAGCACTGATGTAGGTCTGCCTCAGCACAAGCTAAGGACACGAGGCTACCAAGTGTAGTATTTCATAATGAAAAATGTGGTGAAGAAAGGGGAAGGATTTTTGGATTTGACTTATAATTTTAGATTCTGTAGCTAGGGGCTAAAAGGTCTTTTGCAAGATTCCTACTTTATATGATTCGTTTTTATAATATCTGTTGCAGTTCTTTGTTTCAGTTGGGTAATAGGGAAAATAAATGTAGCTGGATTCTGGCAGGGATCTGAGTCCTGCTAAGTACCTGCTGATCCAGTCCTTACTTTCTGGGGTTTTTTATCAAGAAATCATCTTTTATGCTGATGTGTGTGCAAGTGTGTAAAAATCTATTCATAATACTTCTATTAAACAGAGAGAACTGAGGTGAAGCTCTGGGCTTGTTCTGACCTCTAGGATTAGAGCCACCTGTTTGCTTCAAAAGCTGACAGTTGCATTGAAGTGCATGGATTTGAAATGATTCCCTTAAAACGAAGCTTTTACTGATATGCAGTTCACTTACTTAAAAGATAAGCTGGGAGTCTGAGCACCCACATCCTCTAGGCATGCCAGTTACAGCTCAGCATGGATCTTCCAGTGATTCCAAAAAGAAGTAGCATACTTAATTCTTCCAGTGTCAAAATTCCTTCTGTCTTCTGAGCCTCTGAAACATACTGAATTAAATATACTGGTTTATTTTCCCATTTCTATGTTTGAAGTGATAGATAGATAAAATGTGTTAAATGGAAAATATAACTGCTTTATTAAGAAGCCTTAATTGAAAACACTAAAATGACAGGAGAGGCTTTAGTAAGTACAAGTTTTAAAGTCTGTGTTCTTGAGAAACTTTTTGCAGAATTCTGGGTGCCTGAACACAAGTGCACAGAGACACAAGTGAAGCACAAGACAGAGTAGCAAAGCTGGTCACAAACTAGACTTTGAGGTGTGTACAAAGATCTGCATCCCGTCAGAAGTCTGGGCTCTAATTGGTGGCACTTCCTCCAGGGCCAGGATAAGATAAACACTTGCTAGTGAGAGCTGCTGAGCTCTGCTCTGGACAGCACATGTGCTGTGTTTGGAGTGCTGGGGAACATCCTGATACAAGAACAGTAACAAGAAAGCTTCTCTGACTGTCTGTCTTGTGTCTTTGTAGGTGTGGATGAGGTCACCATCATCAACATCCTGACAAACCGCAGCAATGAACAGAGGCAGGACATTGCCTTTGCCTATCAGAGAAGAACCAAAAAGGTAGTAAAATATGAAGAAATACTAATTATTGAATATTTTTCCTGTGGACAATTAGATTTTTCAGGGTTTATCTTTTCACTGAAACTAAAGATGCATTGCTTTGTCCATGCTGTCACAGTTTAGGACTGGCAGAACTTTGAAATGTGTTGAATATGCACAACTGGGACTGAAATCTGTTTGAGATGGTGCTTTCCTAGCACCTTCAGAAATCACAGTAGGATCCACAGGATTCCCTGGTGAAATGTGCTAAAAATATTGAGAAGTCACTGGCATGAAGTGCCTCCATTTGAAAGACAAAATGAAAGAGAGATGCTTTATGGGATTGATTTTTTTTTTTTTTTTTCCCCCCTTTTGGTTGGTTTATTTGTGGGGGGGTTGGATTTCTGTTTGTTAAGACAACTCAGCGTAAGGGAAGTGTTCTGTTTGTGTTCAGAGAGCTGGCTTAGCTGAGAAAGGACTGCAGTCAGTTGTGCTATGAGCACTGCAGCTACGGAATAGTGATGTAGTGAGTTGAACTGTAATTAAACACTATCCTGTCAGAAATACCTTAGGTACTGATCTACTGATGGAGAGAAATCTGTAAAATGTGTGCAGAATTCTGCAAAATAAGTCTTGCTGTCTGGGAGGCAAGAGCTCTTCTCTTTTGAAGTTTTGAGAATCGTATTATATTTGAAGTTTCATGCCCATGAAAAAGAGGAAACTTATAGAGTTTAGATTATGATGAATGTATCTCTTCCAGGTTTGCCAGACCCCAAATGGTAGTCCTCCAGTAGCATCCCAGAATGCTCATCTGAAACCAAATGTAAATGTAGAGTTAAATTTTGGAAGTTCACCAGCTTTTATGCATGACTGATAGAGGCATAAGCAGAGGCATGGCCAGGTTGGATGCGTGCATGTGTGACTACGTCTTCACCCCACCATCCTGCCCCGGGGACACTGGGAGAGCCTGCACATAAATGGACCCCAGTCATGAAATGTGTCACTTAAAGCTTTGTTAATGTTCTGCATGACCGCAGAAATGCACAGTCAAGAAAATCTGCAACTTTTTTCTTCTGTTTCTCTCTCACGTTTTTTCTTTGCTGCAACCCAAGAACAAACTGAATTTATCAGAAGTTTAACAAGTGCCAAAGAATAAAACAGTTGTGTAAACAATGGAAATGTGCAGTAGAAACCACTCAGAGAGATAAATGTGTGAGGAGGCAAGAGAGGAGGAAGTGGGATATGAAAAGACACGTAGGTATATCTTCTAGGGATAGTGTCTCATGATTTTCTTTGCCAGCAGTTGTGCAGATTTTGTTGGCAATGTGTTGTGCTGTACTAGGCTGCTTGCTTTGTGTGTTGCAAGATCTATCAATAGATCATAAATTTTGAATGTCACATAGTCTGGCTCTCTTTTCATTCCTTTGGGATGAGTGGTGTCTGATGAAAACTCTCAGTTTAGGTTGGAAGGGAACTTAGATGCCCAAGATGTACACCTTCTTCTAGATCAGGTTGCTCAAAGCCCCATCCAGCCTGGCCTTTTAAATACTTCCAGGGATAAGGCAGCCACAACTTCTCTGGGCAACTTCTTCCCTAAAATTTATTACAGAGATTCCTGTAGCAGTTCTGAAGAACCCGTTTTCACACAAATAAAGGCTGGAGCATTGTATCCCAAATTGAGTGGTTGTACTAAAATGTTTCTCAGACTAAAGCAGCCAGATGACCCAAACTCCTTTCCCTCCCTTGGTCAATCCATGCAGTAAGTGCATACAGTATTAGCATAAATTAGTGCCCTGGATTAAGTGGGTGACTCTGGAAATCAACTAAATGCCTTGGCTCATTATCTCTCTGTCACAAACTTCTCTGCGATTCAGCAAAGGTCGCTTTCTCTACCCCCTTTTCCCCTGCCTCTCCAGCTCACTAATTGTTAGTGAGAAACCAGCAACTGAAATGCAGCAATTCCCTTCTGAATGTTACAGATTTAACTCCACCGTAGGGAATACATGGATCTATGTGAACCCCAGACTTAATCCCAGGGATTTCAACTTTGTAATGTACACTACAGGAAGCTGATAATTAGCATAATTCAAGTTGCATCTGAAACCCGTAAGAGGACACGTGCTCTGACTCTGGTGCAGGTTTGCATCCTCTGCAGTGAACATCCCTGACTGTTTCTTTCTAGGGTTGACTGGCAATTAACAAGAGATATTTCAGCTACAATCTTGTGATAGTTGCCTTGAAGACAGACATAATTTTTCAGTGCTCAGGGATGATTTTTTATGTCCTCAGATGGCTGTTTGGGAACTGGGCCTTACAGTGGAGTAAGTGTGCAGTCAATTTTCCAATGTCTTAGCTAGTAAATGGCTGGGATAAGAGGAAAACCACAAATAATACAGTGCTGCTGGGAAAACTGTGGGAATATGATGGAGAAGCACTGACCACAGGGAGTCAAACTCAGATCCATCTGTGCTTATTAGCTCCAGCAAAGCATCAGGGCTTCAGGACTGGAGTGAAGCTGTTCAGGTTGTCTGCACCGTGCTTCCCAGCACTTTGTCAGACACTGGTGCATTTCTTCTTCTTTTCAGAGGATTAGAAAAAAATTCCTTTGCCCTAATTTCTTTCTTAGGCTTTCACAGCAGGAAAGCTCTTTATGTTTCTGTTTTCTTGTCAGTTGTGTAAGAAACACTGCAACAGGCTTGGGGACTTAAAGCCCTGCAGGTTAAATGCTCTGGAGATCAGAAGTGAGCTTTAATTTCTTTTCTTCCGTTGTCCCATCTATTTTACAGGAACTTTCTGCAGCGCTCAAATCTGCTCTCTCAGGTCATTTGGAGGCAGTGATCTTGGGCTTGCTGAAGACACCAGCACAGTATGATGCCTCTGAGTTGAAAGCTGCCATGAAGGTAAATAAGCTTTGAAATTTAACATCGTTGATCTGATGTTGCTGTCTCAAGAAAGAATATGGACTTCATATCCAAGGCCACCGTTTTCAAACTGATTATTAATTTTTTTAGTGCTACAGTTTAAATATCCAGCTGCATCCAAAATGAGAGAAATTCTGGAACTCTGTGGTTTTTAAACTCTTAATTAAATCCTCTCCTTAAGGAAAAAGTCATTCTTGTCAGCTCAGGAGTAACAGGCAGGCTGCTCTGCCTGGCTGCTTTGCTGACTGCTATTAAAAACAATGCACAACTTCATAGAATGAGAAACCATTAAAAGAGCAGCTGTTAGCAGGAGCCATCAGATCCTCTGCTGGCATTTATAGGCTAATACAGTAGTTTCCAGTTACTAGGTCACATCACTGATCTTGAAGGAACATCTATACTAGACCTGCCCCTGTGTAGAACATGAGAAAAATGGGGCATCAAAAGCAGTCTTTGGAGAAAGAAATATCTGCTCCGCAGGCCACTGAAACAAGACTTGAGACATGCTCGTGCCAGTACATTCACCTTTTTAAGCAAACTAGGGTGTGGGAAATTGTAGTTATAATCATCAGTTACATTCTGGATGTTCTTGTTCAGGTTAATTTTTTTTTTAAGAGTTAAAGACAGGTACAATGATATGTCTGAAATTTAGAACATGTCAATAAAACCAATTAATTAATTTCTCCAGATGATTAATGAGGAGTTAATAAACAAAGAAGAAAACAAAACCACCACCTCTGCTGCATAAACACACGCTAACACACCCCCCCCCCCCCCCCAACCCCCCCTCAACACCCACAACCAAAAAAACAACCAACCCACTATGGAGATGGTAACTCCTCAAAGGTGGACCAAATGCCTTGTTTGAGTAATCAGATGCTGCCCTCTCCAGGTATGGCCAAACCATAATTTATTGTGACTCAGACTAGTTTGGGGTTTGGTATTAAAGACCAAGCAATTTGTGTCAGAGTAGCCACAAATGTAGAATATTCTATGCTCTCCATAGGTTGCTCTTCCCAGCTCCCAAGCACCTGGTCTGAATTAACAAAGCACCTCTCAATGCTCTGAATTTGCCTGAGCATAAGTTTGGCTCGATAGAGCATTACAAACTATGACTTCGGCATCAGAGTTGAGTAAAGCAAAGTTATCGAGGTGTTAATTATTTTTCTCTTATACATTCTTGGAAATATTTCAAAAATGTTTAGACAATCATATATGTTGCTAGCCTTCATTTCTTCCCCTTCTTCTTCATTCTTCCCATTCTTCTCTAATGCTTATTAGAGCCATTGTGTGGAAAGCTCTCCTAGTTCTCTTAGCTTTAAGCCATTTTAATAAAATTACTTGGGTTTACTCCTTTTTTTTACCCAAAGGGTACTTTGCCACATAATGGCCTCCATTTTCCACACGTTCAAGACTTCAGCGTGAGACATTTTCCCAGGATGTTGCTCCTCTTGAAATCCTGTGGAAGCTATGCCTATTTTTGCCACATGCAAAATGACAATCTGTTACAGATGGACTTAAGCAACAGTATCCTAACAGGAGGATAAGATTGGATTTTCTTCCTGTGCTCCCAGTGGATAGAAAAAAAATCACACAGGCCATGATAAGTTGAACTTATCCAGTTATGCTGGTGAGAAGGCCGCCATTAGACACTTGGAGCAGATGCGCATAACATCTACAGGATCTCTAAGCCACCAGAAGTGTTCCATCTGTTGTTTCTCAGGAGCAATTGGCAAAAAATATCCCTGAACTGGCTTAGAGTGGGGGAGAGGAGGTGTCTGTAAGATGTTTTTAAACCATTGAAGCCTTCCTGTTCATTGCTAGCTCCTTGAGTCATGTGCGTGTTGCAGGGGCTGGGAACTGATGAAGATACACTCATTGAAATCATCTGCTCCCGAACAAATCAGGAGCTCAGTGAAATCAACAGAGTCTACAGGGAAAGTAAGTTTACTTTGCAAGTTTTCAGGTACTGTGTCTTTCACACTATGTTACTTGGATAAATTCCCCTCAGTGTGAATTTTATTATTAGAAAGCTTATCCAAATCTGCTTTGGTTCTCTGCCATTTTGTAGTGGTGTTCTGGATATTGGTGTGGTTTGTATCATTTCATCTTGTTGCTTGGTAGCAAACAGATTGAAGGATATTTGCTACTAATACAAGTTGTGTCTAAATTAAGTTTTTTTTTATAGGCTTTCCATGACAGACTGATTGCAAGGAACTCATGACTAGCTGGTAGCAATGCTGGGTTTGATGTAGGCAAGCGTGGGCTGGTTTTCATTGTCCTCTACACATGACTCAGTAGACTGTAGCTGTTCGTTTATGTGCATAAAACACAGTAATTAGCAGCCCTTTTTCTTGTAAAGCAGTATTTGTAAGACACCCTTTGCCTGAAAAGAACTCTTTGTTTTCTAGTGTACAAGACAGAACTGGAAAAGGACATCATATCAGACACCTCTGGTGACTTCCGCAAGCTAATGGTTGCCCTGGCCAAGGTAGGGCTGTTCACAGTTTTCCACTTTCCCTAATGTGTCTGAGTGGTGGCTGCCAGTGAAACAATTGGGTGTCTAATACACTCTTGAGTTCCCCTGTGTTTTCACTGACCTTTGGGGGGAAAAAATATTCAAATGAAATGAAAATGAGGGGCAAAGTATTTTAACAGAAATGCAGCATTCATAACATCAGCTTCATAATGGCGGTGGAGCATACAGTTACTCATTTAGCAAATTCAGGTTAAAGAAAAATAATGGAATATGCACATAGCAAACTGCTAACTTTCTATGAAACCTTTCTAAAATACTCTTACCTTGTTTGAAGGGCAAAAGGTGTGAAGATACCTCTGTGATTGATTACGAGCTGATTGACCAAGATGCCAGGGTAAGTGCTGGTAATGACCATGAAATACCTCCAGCTGGTCAGGCTTTTGGGGATATTGAACATAAAAGTACTGTGGGAGTGGAGAGCATTTGTGAAGTAGGTGTGTGTATTCCAGACTGCCCTGCCAGTAATGTTTGCTGTGTCAATGAATCTGCCACTTGCAATCCTGATACCTTCAGTTATCCATTTTCACAGGCTGCTTACCCTCTATACAGAAGCTCTCTCGTATTTCTTTTAGACCCATGAAGAGAAAGAGCCTTTAACAAAAGGAAACACGTCCGTTGCAATGAACTTAGTGGCTGCTAATGCTTGTTTATTACATTGAGTCTGTCAAGAGCAGTTCTGCTGAGGTAAACAGAGCTAAATACAGAGTAAAGCTGGAGACAGAGATGAATACAAAGTAATTAGTCTTAGTTTCAGATTAGGTCCTTAAATGTTGTCCTGGTGACCTGCCCAACTGCTTGTCCTTGTGTTTCTCCCACAGACACAGTTCCAGTAGTGCTTATTTTTCCAGTAAGGAAAGTGTATACATCTGCAATGGCTTCTTGTGCAACTCCTGATTTTTGTGATTTTCCTTTTTTCTCTAACCCCAGGACCTCTATGATGCTGGTGTGAAAAGAAAGGGAACTGATGTCCCCAAGTGGATCAACATTATGACTGAAAGAAGTGTTCCTCACCTGCAGAAAGGTACTATTCAAGAAACAGATTTTTTTTTCCTATAAGAGAAAGTTATAATAAAATAGTAACTATTTTGTCCCAGATATGATTGAAATTATTGTGAAAGGCAGTCAAAAAACATAGGATATCTCATAAATCTTAATCCATGTCCAAGGTGTTAATTTTTTTTTTTAATCTAGTTATTTCTGCAGATGTGTTGATCTCACATTTTGTGTGTACAGCTCTTTTTTACACAGGTGTAATAATGCTCAATTCTATGCAACATGCACTGAAAACAAAGATGTTGCAAGCCTGGAAAACATGGTTGCAGAAGACCTTGAAAAGTCCTTTAGTTTTTACCTCTGTCCCAGGGTAGCTTAGCTATATCACGTGTTTAAATCTGTGAGTGAAGGCTCAAAAACAGCTCTGATACTGCTGTAAGCAGCACATGAGAAAAGCCATTTGAAGACTTCAGGGTTTTGTTGTTTCAAAAAATACCAGTACAGAATTAAGATGGGATTTTACCAGATTATGGAGGTGTTCAAGGAAAACAAAAAGGCCATGACATGGGACCTTTAGCTGACAAACTTACGCTTGTATTTAAGATGAAATTCTCAGGACTTGCATAAGTATTTATTAATCTATATTCCTGTGTCAGTGTTCATGCTTTGGGTGGTTAGTTCTGCCAGTTCTTGGTCTGGTTTTGGTTTCACCTGCTTTCTTTTCTGTGCTAGTGTTTGACAGGTACAAGAGCTACAGCCCATATGATATGTTGGAGAGCATCAAGAAGGAGGTTAAGGGAGATTTGGAAAATGCCTTTCTTAATCTTGGTAAGTTACCCTGAAGACTGTCTTTATATAGGATATTTTCAGCACTCAGGGCCCAGATTCACCTTGCTGGATGAGAAATTATCTGGATGTGCTGGTATTGTTGGATCCAATGGTGTATTTTAGGATATTGCAGAAAGTGAGAAGCAGCTTATTTCTGCTCTCTGCAAAACAAACTTTTCTTTCCAGTTAAAATGAAAATGCATGTGTGTTGTGATCTGCTGTTAGTTATACTTTTATTTGATAGAGAAGCTTAATGTTTGTTTCCCCAAGCAAACAAAAAGGTTGAAACTGTTCGGTATCCACATAAGCTGGAGAGAAAACAGCTGTGTGTGTGAGAGAAAACAGGCAGGCAGTGAGGGGTGATAGGAGCTAATTGAAGAGTTGATTTGACTTGACACTGAATTCTCTGAAATAGGGAGGCAGGGTGTAAGGCTGGTACTGTGCCATGAGATGAAGATGACAAGGATGTCACTGTGTTTAAGAGGGAGTTCTTTAAGGGGAAAATCTGTTTCAGACTAAGGGTGAACTGAGAGCTGTGTAATGCAAATGGAGTATAAACAGAGCTCAGCCTTGAAAAGGAGGCTTCTGGTGGATTAGCATACAAGGAGTGTTTCCAGAAGAGAGATTGCTTGTAGAAGTGGAACAATGAATTGGGAGGTATGGAGGAGGCCTAACATTCAGAAATTATGCAATTCTGAAATGATACAATTTCCATGGAAGGAAACGCTTTCTCAGAATGTGAGCGTTTGTGGTTCAATCGCAAGCTAAACCAAACAACTTCTAAGTAGCAAGTCAGGTGAAAATATTTTCTCTGTGGCCTCTTTTTGGAGGAACTTTTCTGAAAACCTTATTTTGACTACTTATCATATCTTTAAAAATGGCTGCAATATTCTGTGTCCTGCTATTCTGTGTATGGGCAGGATATTTAACTATCCTTGTTTCTCTCTTCAGTCCAGTGCATTCAGAACAAGCAGCTGTATTTTGCAGATAGACTGTATGATTCCATGAAGGTAGGAAAGACTGTTTTTTCCTGCTACTATTTTTTTTGTCATCATTGTTTCATCAAATTGGATTCCTTAGGCACTTCTGTTCATATGAAATGTGACTGGCATGTAAATAAATTAACAATTACCTAATATTGTTCAAAAGTATTCTTTAACAGTTATGAGCCTGGATTATCTATTCAGATTCATCTGGTATAGGGAAATGTAGGAAAGGGTCTCATAATAAAGATCTTTATTAGATCAGTTGATTGTCATTAGCAAATCTTTTGCATGTAACCAAGAGCAGATAGCAGAAAAATCTGTTTATTGAATGCCAAAGTAAGACATTAAATTTGCCTCAAAACATTTTGTGAAGAAAAAGGATGAAAGAGAAACACCTGGTGACAGGCATTAGGCAATACCAGGAAGACCTGATGAACCAAAACTGCTGCTTACACTCTAAGCTAAATTTGTGACTGCAAGTTGGTTAAACACTGCTGATGAGAAAGGTACATTCATGCTCAAATTCCTGGATCATAATAATGACCTTAGTTAGAAGATTTAATTCATTATATCTTTTATTGCTCATCTCAGTTGCCTGTAGTTTGCTGTACCTAACAGTGGTTTGTTACACATTTCAGCTATTGCAGTTCTAAATGTGTGTCTGCTTGTAGGGCAAGGGAACCCGGGACAAGGTCCTGATCAGGATCATGGTATCCCGCTGTGAGGTTGACATGCTGAAAATTAAGAGTGAATTCAAGAGGAAATATGGAAAATCTCTCTATTATTTCATCCAGGCAAGTTTTTCATCTTTTGTTTTATATCATGGACCTTTGCAGCAGACTTCATTGGATTCGTTGTACCACTAGAATTCATGGGAGGTGTGTTAGAGGCTGCAGTGAGAATTTTATATTATCCATGCACTATCCAGCCACTTGACAATATATGCAAGCTTTGTGCAATCAATTGATGTGTTCTGAAGGAAAATTTTGTTCAACTGTCCCTATCCTCAGATCAAAAAGAGAAGAAGTTGCTGAATGAAAATAGAGCATCTAAATTGCTGCTCCCTTTCATTTCAGTGCTCAAGGAGAAGGATCTTTGGCTAGAGTGATTTTTGCCCATTTCTGTGATTGGACAAGGGGCTATAGGTGCTAGGCTTTGTCTAACTTGGGGCATAGATAAAAAGCTTGTGTGTCTGTTTAAAAACTAGTCTTCTACACACCCTCACAAGAGCATATGCTACATAGTTCCTTGTGTAGATGAAGCTGAGTCAAAATATTGGGCCAGAATATTTTCCTGAAGGTGCCAATTGCAGATTATAAGCAAATTTTTTAAGTTGTGAACTTGATGTATGATTTTTGCAGCAATCAGTGAAAAGGAGCAGAATCAAGTCCTTCAGGTTTCCTTTGTTGTGTTATTCTTTTTCATACCCAAATTTCTCTCCCTTCTTGACCTTGCATTTGTATTGCAAGAATGATTAAATAATTTCAGTTCACACGTAAGTAAAACTCAGTCAAGATAGTCTCCTCCAGGCTGAGAAGTCTTCAATGTAAATCATACACCATCCCACAGGTCTAGAATATAATTTATATGCTTTCACATTTTGTGATTGTTTCCTCATATGTATTTTTTATTTTTCTTCCCTTGCTTTACAGCAAGACACAAAAGGTGCTGAAAACTGTCATGGAAGAAACCCAAGTCCAGAGCCATGCGTTTTTTGCTCTTCATTTTACTGTAATCCTAGAAAACCTCAATTTCCTAGCTAACCTTGACTTGCCCTTTCCCTGCCAGAGCCCTGCTGCCGTTTGCTCCCCTGTGCTGTGTGTGCCCCTCTCAGCAGCTCTGCTTGGCTCTGCCAAAGGTCCTAACAGTGTATAGCCAGAGAAACTAACTCTCCAGGGAGAAACGCGCTCACATGTGCTTGTGAAAGGCTCTACCTCTCTGTGTGATGTTTCTAATAAAACAGAAATAAAAATCACGTTTTACTTTAAGAATACAGGTCTTTCAGACATTAGTTTGAAAACTGTGTGAACAATTGGTGTGTATTTAGCTCTTGCTGTCCATTTTCTGTGTTATTTTTATCCTCCTGGCCGGGAGGCTGAGGGCACCGCGGACCATCCCCAGCCAGCACGGTCGGGAGCCGGTAGGATGCGCTGTTCTTGTCTTACTGAGACACTTTCTCCTACTACAGCGTGAAAGTCACACCCCGAGTGTGAGGGAAAACGCGTGAAGAGCAAAACTTCCCCCCCAGCTAGGCGTGGGGCACGTTACCCTCACAGGTGAAGGCTGAGGGGAGTGGCCATCCAGGTGCTCTCCAGGGGCTGGTGGTCACATCCCCAGCACAAATTAGTGCAAATACCACAGAGCTGTCAGGAGGCAAAATGGTTTCCTCTTTTCACAGCTGTTGCTCCTTTGGAAATGCAAAACTGCCCGCAAGTATCAGGTGTTTTCCCTCAGTCATTAACTGCTTTGTAGCCCTGTTTCAAAGGCTGAGGTACTCCTCAGAGATAATTATGATCTCTTCAGAAATATGAGAAGCACACAGGAGGCTGTTTCATGCCACTATTAGAAGGGTGAAAGATTTTGCTTAAATATCATTGGCTGTATACCACAAAAAATATTGGGTGTGAAAACACTGCAGTTGGCAAAACATTGGGAACTTAAATGCACAAGTGATACAATTTTCCAGGAGCAGCTCCAATTTAATGCTTGATGGAGCAGTGTCATTCACACCTGTTTACAAAATGCCTCTCTGTCTAGATTTGTACATTTAAAAACTATTGCTGAGATAGCAAATCACTCTTTGAACCTAATTAGGTAAGTCATCTCTATAAATGTTGCTTGCTCAAATGTGGCCCTATAAAAGAAATAAAATGGCAAGTATTTTTCCAGTCAGTGGAATGAACAACTAGAATTTGATGGCTGGCACGCTCTGCCTCACTGCCACAGGATGTTCAAAATTGCAGGCTCTCTTTCTTCAGGAGCAAAGCCAGGTTAAATAAACCAGCAGGATTTCAAAGGCCAGGACTATTTTTACTGGTTTTAGACTAGGAAGTAAATTAGTCTCCTGTGAGATCTAGAAGATTTTTAGAAATTCAAGTTGTTTGTTGGCATTGTTGATTTTTTTTTTTTTTTTTTAATTACTGGCTTACTGTTGTTTCAGGTAGGAATAAATTTCCAAGCTCTGGTGTTGATCCTGTCGTTTGGTTGCAGCCTTGCTAATGAGCAAGGTGGGTCCCTGTCCATGGTGTATTGTAAAAATCAGGTCTCCGAGACTTTGAAAGATAGGAGTACCTTGAAAAATTGTTCGACCGTGGTGCAACATTTTACTACTAAATCCCTGCATGGCAAATTGAATATATGATAAAAAAACAAACTTTCAGTTGCTGATCATGTAATTTAGACTGTTACTCTAAGACCTATTTACCTTCAGAAGTAAAAAAAAAAAAAAAAAACAAACAAAAAAAACCAACTTAAAATTTGCTATTCCCAATCTTTGTTGTCCCAAGAACTTGTGAAGAAATTTTTTTCAGGTCAGATCTTGATTCAGTTTCTTCTGTTTGCTCTTTGGTGTTCCCTTTCCAATAGCACAGGCAACAACTAAAAGTTTTACACTTCACTGGCACCATTTCTTTAATTATCCCAAATTGCACAGCAAATAGCAGTAAAAGGATTTAATTAGATGTGTTTCTTACCTGACCTACTGTTCAACACAGATGCTGGAATATAGAGCTGTACCTTTGGGCCAGTATAACTTATTTGAAAGGTAGTGATGTCTCTAGCATGCCAAGGTGGTTTCCCGTCCTATGCATAAGGGAGACTTTACTGTTCCTTTCAGAATTCCCTTGCTCATATTTCAGAGGAATTAATCTAAGTTAGGGTGTAAACAGTCTAATTCAGAGTAAGATAATATCACTAAAGAGTGTTTTTCATGCTTGTACTAAGCTGTGCTCATTATTTCTGCAATTCCTGCCTTCATTTGCACAGCATCTAAACATCTTATGAAAACAAGCAGTTTATTAGTGCTGTGCATTGATAAGGAGTGATGCAAGATGTTTAACAAGTGAGAATCAGATGTAGAATGGTTTAATTAAATGAAAATGTAGTTCATCTAAAACCGAAGCCAACATTTACATCCTGGTAAAGAAAAGGTTCCTTGGAAGATGGAAGCTTTAAGTCCTTGCTGTTAAACACCTTTTTAATTAATATTAAAGAGTTATCTATTATTTCACTTCTCAAATGGGTAATGTTTGCTTTCTGAACACTGCTGTGACTGTTTACAGGGCTTGTTCCTCAAGTGTAGTTTTTTCCCACTGCAGTGAGGAGTGACAAGCTCTTTCAGAAGCACCACCTAGAGCAGCAGAGTTGGGGTTTTGGTTCGGGGTGTCTGGCGTGTCCTTCTGTTACTATCCTGTCCCTTCTAGGTAAAGACAGACGTATTTGGGCATCGTTTGGCAGCAAACATTTCTATTTGGGAGGTCCTCCGGGGCTAAGAACCGAGCCGCTGTGAAGCTGCGGCTCCTCCGAGCTCTGCGGGGCCGCTCTGGGTGCACTGGCGGCGGCCGCTCGCGAGAGGGAGCTCTGAGAAAGCGCCAAGGTGTTCCCGCAGCCAAACAAAACAACACCGAGAGCTGGAATCTGTCTCCCTACATATGAACTCTGCTCTCTCCAAACATTTACATTCCCTGACTCTAAGCCTTCCTGTCAAAAATTCAGTTTCATCTTCCAGTATTTTCCTGTATCTAGAAACCTGCTCTCTTTTCTGAAATACTTCACCAATTTTTATAATTGCTCTCTTTAGGTGTAGGCAAATGAAACGATTTCTTAAGTTCTAGTCATGTTGTGAATTTCCCAAACAGAGAGGTTTTCTACAAAGAACCTTTCAAAGAGTGGGTTAATAATGACAATAAATGCAAAAGATTTTCTTCCTTTTCTTTAACAGGAAGTGGGTTTGATCTTGATATTGTCGGCTGCTCCTGATTTAAATCAGGTACATTGTTATTTTCTGTAGAAAATTAAATGCAACCCCATTCTTTTGCTATAGTCATAATATAATAATTGCTAGCATTGCACCCTCTTTGCATTTGCACTATCTTTGCTAATAACAAAATACGTGTTATTAAAGTAGCTTTTTAAAGGAGCTATTTCAATTTTTCAGGTATATTAACCCTCCTTTCTGCTCACTTTGACTGATATGTTCACAACAGGCAATGTTTTTAAAATTTTAATACAGAAAGAATTTGTTTGATTATGTGAGGTGATTGTTTATGTTCAGCTTATGCATTTTTAGGGTCCAGAAAAGAGGATATTCATTAAATGTCTTTTGAGTATGGCTTATTTAAGGTCCTGTTTAATGATGAACACAAAAAAACCCACAAAGCCAACCAACACAGTATGTATCTATTTAAGAAGGTTGATTGGAACACAGACTATTGCTGAGATTCCTTATTGAATAACTGCTAAGGCATGTGGCCAATACTCTCCTCTGCTAAGTGTCCTTAGCTAGCTGGTTTGTACTTATTTTGAGGTAATGGTTTACTTGTAAGGTGAAAATAAAATATAAGGCTTGTGAAGGCTATTTCTAAGCATACACAGAACTTACCTGAAAATCTGCTTTTAATATTATTATTATTGAATACTCACTGAATCTATTTTATCACGTCTGTGCAAAAATCAGGATGAATTACCTGATTCAAAATAGTCATCTTAGTAAATGTTGAACTTAAGTATTAAATACTTAAGTATTTTGCAATCGCGTTCCACAAAAGAGGTTTATTTAAAGTAGCTCTAATACCATTTAATTTTAAAATAAATATTAAAATATTTTAGATCTGTGAAGCACTAAAGATGGGTAAGTATTCTGGGAAAGTATTTTTACTGGTATTTTGTTAAAAAAAACTAAATAATAATTTATAGGCTTTCTGTGAATATATAGTAACTTGTATTTTGTTTGTGAGAGGGTATGGCAATTAACTTATTACAAATATATGAAAAATGATGTATTTAAATACATCAGTAAAGCAACAGTTGGCATTGTACAACAAATACATTAATAACAGGGGATTTAAATTCTTTCCCAGTCCAATTTTTTGGTCCACAGTAAAAAAAAAAAAAGGTGTTAGGAGGTCTTTATGTGTGTTTTAGGCTTTACTGTGAACTCTTAGTTCTGAATTTTCTTCCTCATTGTAGGAAGGTTTTCCCCACATCAGGAAACAGACTGTACTCTGTAGTGGTTCTGGACTGTGATTACGTTGTAGTGCTCTTATTGCAAATGATGAATTACAGGAGGATTATTTCCTGGTCTCTTGGAACTTTGTGTATTGCAAATGCACTCAACATTTCAAGGCTTTTTATAGCTTGGTTTTAAACACTTTATATTGAAAGATCTTATTTGGTAAATCAAAGTGAGAAGAGGCTGGTGTGAGCTATAATTACACCTGAAATACTGGCAGAGTTTGTTTACCCTGGTTTTGGTTTTGTGTGGGTTTTAGATTTTGTTTTACTAGACGAAGTCTTACTAAAGCAACTGCTTTTTATTTTCTGGTTGCTTTCAGCTCTCACATGCTACATGTTTGATGTGGGCAGATGGGACAATTTTCTTCTTTTTTCTGTTCCTCTTCTGTCTTGGTCTATTTTATTTTACTTTGAGAAAACAGGTGTAGAGATCCTGTTGGTTCAAAACCTGCCTGGACATGAGCTGTATTAGTCAGAGGGTGCCATGGAGAAGAAAATAAATAAACTAATAAGATGGGATGGGACTTTTTCAGTTATTTCCTCCCTCCACCATTTCTTGCAAGGAGACAGGACTGTGAAGAGAAATCAGAAGTGCAGTTATTTCAGAAATAAACGGCTGTATCTGCAATTGGTGATAATGCTAATGCAGTGTTTCAAAACAAGGAGTTGGAACTGAGTAGGAGCCACAAGGCTGAAAATAATGAACTCCAATAAGGTAACTGATGAACTGGCAAAAAAATTCAGACTCTGTGTTATGAGTGGAGTTCAGACTTAGTAGAACAGAACATAGGAAATATATTTGCAATCTGCCTTTTTCTCTCTTTTGTTTTAAGCAATTTTTGTGGCAGGTAATTTGGATTAGTGGAGGTCATAGCTCAGAAAACACTTTGATGTTGGATGAATAAGATGCAGAGCTGCCTCTCTAGACTCTGTGTGTAAGAACTGTATTTTAGGACAGGAAGTTGAGTAAGTAGCAGATAATTCACATAGATTGATCTCCTCTGATTAAGTATTAGAAAGAAAAGACAGGAGTGTGGTGTACAATTTATCAAAGGTAACCTCTGAGATGGGAAAGGAGCGCTGTGATCTCAGCGTGATGTGTCCTCTAAGGGCCTCTCTGAGCCGTCTGAGTGAGTGGGGTGCTCAGCTGGACACTTGAGTCGGCTGTAAATTCAGGTCAGTGTCTCCAGTATAAAGCATTAGGTACTCCAATGTCTTGGAAGGTCCAGACCTGTCATTTTTAGCAATGGGAATTAGGTGTCTAAACACCTTTCAGTGTCTGAGTCTCCTGTTGTGTGACTGCCTACCAAAACCAAGCATTTATCAGGTTCTGTAGTGCTGCAGGTCCTTCAGCCAGGACAGTGCTCCAGTGACCTTGTCCAGAGTTTCTCTTAAACAGGGAAGATACTGGGCTTGCAGACATCCTGGCTTTTTGATCCCAGATTTTCTTTGTCTCTTAGCTTAATCTTTGTCATCACATATTCTTATGTCATCAGAAAATCTCATTGTTTTAGAAAAAATTGTAACTGAAAGAAGTTGCCACCAATTATAAATAGACATGAATTAGGTTGTGAAAATGCTCTTGATTCAGGATTAATACAGTAGTTTGTGTTTTAGAAGCATAGCTGTCCTCTTCTCTCCCCAGCCAGGTTCTAGCTAACATTTGCTACATTTTTCAGGTGTCAGCATGAGTGTATGTTTTGAAACAGTATTACCAATGTATACTGTTCTCTGTTTAATTACTCTGGCAGCAATTTGGAGTCACTGATAGAAGAAAAAGAAACACTCTGTGGGACAGAGTTATCTGATTGCAGTTCCCTTTTTTCTTGTCATCTGTTGTATGACATTGTCCAAGTCATTTAGTTTATCTCAGATCTCAATTTTCCTTTTAAATTAGAGATTCATTTCTTCTTTTTAAACTAAAAAAAAAAGGATATTTTAAATTCCTGATACAGCAAACCTATTACAGCAGCTGATGAGCTGTTTTCATTAAGTGTTTTCAGTTCCCAAGTTCAGTTCTTCAGGACTGATTAACATTAATGATTATGTTTCAGCTCAAATGCTGCCTGGGAAATGTGTTTTGAAGCTTTGATCCAATTTTCATAGCCTGTGTATCTGAGTTATTTCCCCAGGTGGACAAGTACTTTCACAGTGGTCCAAGCTGCAGGTCTTGGTCCTACCTTGCACTAGGGCAAGAGTGAATCTGAAAACTTGGGACCAGACAGCAAAGATGAGAATGCAGAGTTCAATGTACAATGTTTCATGGAATAAAAGGAGCAGCTGGTGTATGAGTGAACCCCAAGACAACCTGTTAGACTGAAATATTTGGGGAAGTCTTGTGTTGTGGTAGGAGAACTGTCCTGTCTGTCATTTCAATGGTCTTTGGCCAATCTTCAGTCTTTTGGGGGTCTGCTGTCATCGGTGGTTCTGGTTGGGGTTTTTTCTGTATCTGTTTTGAAATGACTGCATGCTCTGCTGTTCTCTCCCAAATCAATGGACCATAAAATGTGTATTATTTTTCATATCTGTTTTCCAGTCTACCTGGCTTTGGTACACATATAGTCCAGGTAACTGGACTGCTTAGCTTTGAGGGCAGATTAAAGGTGTAGTCTGCTCCCTTCCTGATCCTTCTGAACTACCTTAATCTCTCTTCTTTTTTCCTATTTTTTGCAGTCAACAATTCTTTTAATTTTCTCCTCTTAACTCATGGACTTAAAATGAGAACAAGTCTTAGAGCCTTGATCTAAAGCTCAGGGAGATCAGTTAAGAAGGCTGATACTGATTTTGGTACTTGGGGATGTTCAAAAAGGCAAGGTTAAGGAGGGAATTTTACTTTCCGTGGTAAATACTACACCAGGTTATTGGAAACGAACTCAGCTTTGTATTAGTGTATAGATTTGCCATTAAATCATTAAGAGGGTCATTACACTGATTCAAATTCAGTGTCAGATTTTCCAGATGGGCTTTCTCAGTATCAGTGGTGCCAGCGTATTCAGAGGGAATTGCAGGAAGAGTGTCCAGCAAAGTCAGGATAGTTGCTGCTGAAACCTCTGCTCGGCTCAACTAGGAATTTATTGTCATTTAGTGAAAATATTGGTGAGAACATAACCTTTTGTAATGTATAACCTTTTATTGGCTATAAAAGATAAAATATAGAGTAAAGGGAAGTAAAATAGTATTTTGTTAGGTCAGGAGTTAGATTTATGCTGCTACTCACTGATGGAATAATCAGTGGGTCATAAAGATCAGACTGCCTGCCTCCTATCTCTTTTTTTTTTGTGTGTGTGTGTGTTTTCAACAATCTCTTCTTTGTGATAGTTAGGCCCATGGGAGCTTACCAAAACACCAGGTCCCTTTGGTCCAAGGGTATTAAATTATCTGTTTAGATCAAGCAGAATGTAGTGGATGCTTCTGTTTCAGACATTAAGCAGTTGGGATAGGACTAAGTAGACCAGGATGCTTGACATGTGCAAATGGAGCACATGCTCACAAGGGACACTCAGCAGCGTTGTGAGCTAATTCAGCACACACAGAGTAGATGTTAAATAAATTGTGCATTACCATTTGGTGGGGAGTAATAAGCAAAGAGATCTCAAAGTCTTCAGCTTAAAAGGAGTAATAGTGTATGTTTCACACTGTTTCACTATATGTCTGGTGTGCTCTTACTCAAATAGATTAATAGTGGAAATAGCATCTGAAGGCTTCTCTGAAAAATGGCAACACATTGAGATTTTTTCATTAGATTGAAAATCCCTATGCTGTGATAAAATTGGTAAGATCTCATGATCAGTGTTAGAGGAAGCAAAGTCTGAGCGGCACCGTAAGGGAATTCTCTTTGCTAGAGCAGGGTGCTGTGGCAGAGGAGGAAAGCCTCTTTGTCACACTGAAACTGTCCAGCAGTGATAGAGAAAAAGTCATAGTCTGACAAAATTACAAAGGGCTTTTTTTCTCCTTTTTCCCCATAGTCAGCAGACTGAGGTGGGCTTGCAGTTCCTGTAAAAACTTTGGTAATTCCATTAGTGTCCTTTGGAACGGGCCGCTCTGGACACGTGAGGTTTTGTTGGATTAAGACTTCATTCCCAATTGTCCCATTCCCAATTGTTAAACCAGCTTTCTCAGAGGGTAGAATTAATCCCAAAGATTTATTCTAAATAACTTAATTTGGCACAGCCTGTAAGAGAATGCTCATCTCAGTAATGTCTAGTGCAGGCAGTGCTTGGTATCACTGCTATGCATTTTGTTGATTATATGAATTATATTGTTATTATATATTATTATATTATATGAAGCTTGTAAGAACCGGGTACCTGCTTTTCCTCTTGGAACAAGGGGTTTGGTTTTGCTTCTGATCACTTCCTCCCTTCCTTTTTTCTACTTAGCCCCTTCTTTCTATCCCTCAGTGGGAAAAACAAAAACCCCTCTCTTTTTACCCCTACAAAATGACTGGTTCTGTGCAATTCAAAATATGAAGAGAGAAAACCAGAACATACATGACATTCTTTCCATATGCATAAGGCAGTGCGTTCTTACATTTCTAGACATGCAGAAAGAGATTTTTTTATATTCAAGTCTCATACTCCTGCTTACCTGCACTGTAATAATCGCTTCAAGGAAAAACAGCTGAAATCCTTGCAGTAGAAGGACAATTGTGGTTATGCACCTTTGACTAAATCCTTTGTGCTCTGGATGAAAATCAGGCTGAGTTCTCAGCTGCTGGTATGGACAGTGGCACAGAGTGGGGATCACACCTGACCTGGGCACTGAAATGGGATCTTCAGGTCTTTCCTTTAAATCAAGGAATGCCCTGTGTGCATAGCTCACAAGACTGGCAGTATGGTGAAAAGACATGAAGAACAATACTTTACACATTTTTATTCTGGCTTTTATCCCAAGAGATCCCACAGAGCTTCAGTAACTACCATGGAACCTGCCTTTAATGAAGAGGAGTGACAGGCCTCAATTGTTTCAGCACATTTCCATGAGGGTTTTTTCCCCTCACAGAGTGGTTCATATTTCTGTCTCTGATGGTGAGGGGAGGGGGAGGAGAGCTGCATTTGGGGAGGTTTATATCTTTGCAACTCTGCTGGTATCCCCGTGAGATGGAAGTAAAGGATTTTTTTGTCTGTAGCTTCAGGATAGTAGCACACAAGAAGGATGCTCACTGTAGCCGTGCTGTTCAGAAAGGACTTTTCCTCTGCAAAACTTCCTTACTTTTGCAGGGGTGATGTGACCTGCTACTGCTCTTAGAGTGGAGTTCATTTGCTCCTGGTGTAGTGAATTGTCTTTGATAGTTCATGCAGACACACACACTCTGCTGAAATTCAGTTGTCAGCACGGTGGAATAAAGCACCCTGTGCATCATAGTGGAAGGGGGGAAATGAAGTTCTCTTTATACATGTGCTTTGCTGGGGCAGGTGATCTAAATGGCCATCTCTCCCTGTCACTAACTGTCACCTGTTTGGTTTGAAATAAAATCTAAGGAGTCTTCCTAGGCCAGGTCAATTATGGGTTTCCCTGCAGCATCGACTCCTTGGCTTGTGGAGCACCTTGACTCTAATCTACTTAGAAACGGAACTGTGAACTGGTTAAAAAAAGAGAACTGGACCAGCCAACTGCTGCTCTGTTTGGCTCTCAACACTTTCAGTTGAGGCTAAGGAGCACAAGATCTTTTTTAGAGCCCAGTTCTACTAATTAAATATGACACTTGTATTAAATATGTAAAACCACCCAATTGTCAAGTACACACAATGTACAGCAAAGACAGCTGAGCAGGAGTGCCTGGCTGCAGGCAAGGATTTCCAAAGTCTGCAAAAAAACCCCACAAGGGATGGGGACAGTGAGCGTTGCACTACACCGACTCCTGCAGAAGTGTGCTGTACTTTTCATCCTCCTTCATTGTACCTACATGAAAGGATCTTCTGGAGGGGCAGATATTGGCCTCTCACCAATTCTAAATAATGGATGGTACCATCATTTGTATTCTTCTCTAGTGGAGCCAGTTTATGTGCTGTTTTACTGGCTCCTAGAGCCCAAGGAAATACAGTTTGGAGCCAGCTCTGGTTCCATGGCTCTGGTTTGTCTTGCTCAGGAAGAAGCCAGGGCTGTTTCAGATAGGCCATCTGGCTCTATTGAATGAGCTTATTAGTAATAGTGGAGGTGGGTCTATTAGCCTGGGACAGGAACTCAGAAACAGATGCTTTGTTTATGTGTAAAATATGGCTTCAAGCCAAAGCGCTAATCATGATTGCCTCTGAAGTGGTTCTAATCATCTGTATGAGACTGCAGCCGCTCTCGTGTTGTTTGTACAAGCTGGTAGTTTAGAGGTGTTGTGTACAAGATATTTGTAGTCATAATTTCTCCAAACAGGTTAAGGCAAACATTATGAGAATCAGCATATTAATGTGCTGTGTTTCAAATTAGAATTATAAACACACTTTCCTCATTGGAGGCTTAATCTGCTAGGAAGAAGCCAGATGTTTACTGATGACACCATTATTTAGAAAGACCTATCAAACTAAAACAAATTATTGTTGTTTAACTGGAAGAAAGCCTAGTTTTATGTATCAACTTAGTAAAACAGCTCTGTATTGAGACTGACTAAAGGAGGTTTTTCTCCAGGCAGTAGGCCAAACGTGAATCCCAGCAGATGTGCAGGTTCCCCTTCTGGCCTTAGGACAGCAAAACGAGTTGTGCCTATGTTTCTATAGCCTGAGTGAAAAAAGTGAAAATAGGAAATTAATAGTTCTGGCTTATTTTTACCAGAAAACCATTCTTGAGGCTGAGCAAAAAGACTAAATTACTTTTTAAGATTTCTGTTAGCATTAAAAGTAGGGTAAAATAAAGGTAGAAAATTTTGTGGAAAATGGACATTATATCTTGTTTAGTTATCTTTTTTTTTTTCCTGTTTCTTATATGAATGCCCTCCTGAGAAGAGGAAATTATGACTGGGCAATTTGCATGAGTGGTCAAAATCAAGGTTTTAATAATAAATTCTTTCATTTGTTTTCAAATGGTATTTTGTGATTTTAAAAATGCTATGGTTTCAGGCAGAGTGGCTTTATCCATTCTTTCTTTTTACTTTCAAATCTCCATTTCCACACATGCTTTTCTGACAGACGTTTGAAATCGTGGTGATTGTCTAAATCTGTCCCATGATCTTCAGTAATTTTTGCTTCCATTGGTCTCTCAATAGAGTATATTCCATCTTGTATAGGTTTCGCATCAAAGTGGCTTTGCTTTTTCTTTCATTAGTCTTTCCCATTTTGGCACTGTATGCCAGTCTTGCCTGCAATACCAGATTCCAAAAAATCATGTAAGTACATACTCAGAATACTGTGCTTTTACAATAGCGTGAAGTTTACCTTTTTTCTAAAGAATCTGATCTTCAAAATATGCATAAAACTTAAGCCAAAACGTTCCTATGCCAAACACAGGTCTTTGCTCTGTGCAAAGGAAAAGGAAGGTATAGGACAGGGATTGCCTTATGATCCTAATCCTCTAAATATAAGATGGAATATTCAAGATAGATGCCACACTTCTATGATGTATATCACACTTTCTGTGGATACATATATTGATATTTTGCTGTGGTCTGATGGATTGCAGAAGCATGAAAGGAAAACTGCCTTTACTGAATCCTCTGTGTGTAACTTCGAACTGTCACTCTACAAAGTAGGGTATTCATAATACTGTGAGACACACCTGAAATTTGTTTATTTCATTGTTTCTTTAATTGATGTTTCCTAAAACATATGATAGAAATACCTAAAATACTACACTTATTTCCATGTAGAACAGATATAAACTGTGCCTTTCATTTTAAAAAAATTGTGCCTTTCATTTAAAAAAAAATAAGGTGGCAATGTGAAAGCTCTGGTTTAGCAATAAACAGACTGTGAGTTGTAGTTTCTTGGGATGCTAGGTGACATATAGGCAAAACCAGTAAATATGCAGTGGAACAAAACCTGGCATCATCTAGCTGTATCTGTTGTTAATTAAACCTTTTTATCTTTTCTTTTTTCCTCTTGATTGCAGAAATGTAAAAGTTGGTAAGTAAAAGCACACCTATCAAGGTTTTGATTAGAGAACTAAGCATTCTCAGCTCTCTCACTGAAATCTTCTTAGAGGTCTGGACTTGCAGGAACACATGATAGCTCTGAGCAAAGCCTGTAACACTGCTCTTAATGTAGCCCTTTTGTGGCTATCCACTGCAGCCCATGAAATGTGCAAAAATAACTCATGGCTCACAAAACACCTCTACCCACCCAGAGTGTAGAAGCTTAATTGGTAGAAATCCCTGCTGGACCTATCACTGTCCTATCTGTAATCTTACTGGGCTTGGTTCTCAAAGCACAGGGACAAAATGAATCGTTGTTTAATTTCTCTTCTGTGCGTCAGAACTTCCTGAGAGCTCAGAAGACCATAAAATAAATAGTCCTTCCTGTTTTAATTAGCCAGTTCTTCATTTTTGCAGCTACTTTCTTTGACAAGTGCATCATCGGTTTCCCTTGACTTTGAAACTGAGGACAATGGTACAAGGGCATCAAAGAGGGGATCTTTTGCATGCACCAAGAGGCAGCTTTCGTGTTCCTGGCATTGTCTAGACTGAGAGCTGTGGCTTGTATGAGGAGTTTTATTAATAGCTGTGTGGAATTCTCAATGTATTGTATGTACTAATGACTGCAGTGAGTTTTCTGTGTATTCAGTTCATAAGGAGTTCAATGGGATTTATGTCTTCATGATGAAAGGCGAACGTAAAATGCTCCTCTGCTTATCTATAGCATCAAACGGAAGATAGTTGAAAAATTCAAAAATATAATTGAGCCCTTTTCTAAGACTACTTCAAAACTGTGCAGGTGCTATTTAGTTAGATATTTGGTTAGGTGGTAAATCTTTTGTCAGGAGTGAAGAGAGTATCAGGAAGTAACTGTGAGACAGATTCAATGGTCCTTCCCAGAGAAAAGCTCCCACTGACTCATGTTCAATAGACACCACAGAATTTGACCGAGAAGGAATGAATTTTACCTTCATTGGCTGAAAATGTCTAATTAAGGGCCTAAGTGGGTTTTCTTTGAAGTCAGTTGGGGCTATTCATTGGGGGAGCAACTGTTCAGCATAAGTAAAGGTGTCTGGCCCAAAAAACTTTTAACTAATGTTGCACTGTGTTAAAATAATCTGAGAATCAAACACAGAACAAATGTAACATTTCAGTTAATGAGTCTATTATATCATGTTTCCCTAGGAAACGTGTAATTATAATTAATTACCTCAAATCTGCTGCTAATCCATTTGAGCTTAGAAAAGACATGAATCTAAAGAAAGTTAATTTTCTGGTGCTATGTTACTGTCTTTGAACATTTGAATATTTGAAGTAACATTAGAACTCAAGGACTTTGATTTTACATATATCTTCAAATTCTCCTCAAGCTCTCCCAATTCTGCATTTAGCTGCTGTTGAGCAAATGCTTATAAAAATTGAGACGGGAAGAAATAAGGAGACTTTGTATTTGCATTGGCTCCAAAATAATATTTTTCATTATATTTTCAAGCTGAATTAAACAGCAATGAAGTCCCTCCATTTTTATAAGCTAAAGGGGCATATGGAAATGAAAATACTATCACTTCATGAATTCTCAAGCAAAGTATTTTGGACTCAATTTTAGAACTTTCAGCAGTCACGTCAGGTTTCTATACAACTTCTTGCTCACAGGTCTAGGTGAGATAATGCTCTTAAGAACACCTGTCCAAAAAAAGGGAATATTATAGCAAACAAGTTATTATACCAAATCCAAGATGGATGTAAATCTGTGTGACTACTGAGCATACTGATTTACATTAGCTGAAAAAATGTCCATTACTGTGCAACCACCAATTACCTGACTTGCTTTCATTGTCAAGGGTGGTATTTAGTGTATTTAGTTTAGGAACTGAAATTTAAAAGGTGTGAGAGAATTGACCAACCCTGGCAAAAGAAATCTCTGCAGTATTGAAATCATAGGGTAAAGAACGGACTGAGATCAGCCTTAAAGGGAGTTATCATGCAACTTAACCTTGTTAGTTGTCTATGATCTTTTGATGCTAGTGCAGTTAGTGTACCTTTCTAGCCACTTTTTCAACAGGACCTTACATGATTAAGAAACTGGTTCTAGTTTCATAAAGGCTCTGAATTAATATTTCTGAATATATACCTTATAAAACTGACTGCAATGGATTCAGCAGCCCCATTTTCAAAGAGGAGTTAAACTTTATAGTTGATGATGTTGTATATTTTCTTGTAGGTGCTAAACAATTTATTGCCTTAATCATTGCAGGTTGCCTCTGGCCAGGAAGGGTGAAGTAATTGCTCTATTCCTTGAAGCACTGGCTGGAAAAGCCCCAACAATGACACCCCGGCAAACCAAGGCAGGTGCTTCCATACAGTCTTTCAGGACCTGCATTCTCCTGCAGCTTCTTCTCTAACTCAGATTTTCTGGAAAGAAGGCAGTACATTGATATGATCTGGGCTAAAGAATCAACTGTTCTAAAAGTTGACCCTTGCAAGTGGAAACCAAACCAGTGAGATCTAATTATTATACCTATAAATTGGTTTGTTTTAGAGTAAGTACTGAGTTACTTAAAACTGATCCAAACTGTCCTTTAATATTGTCTGGTTTATGACATCATATTTCCAAGGGTGTGGCTTGTGGTACTTGCACAATTTTACCATCTGGCACTATGATATATTCTTTATCCTGAAAGAATGCTAAGTATTTGTGGAGTGATTTATATATATGTGCTTTTTGCTTATCCTCTTCCTGCAGAATAACCTGATGTGTGACTAGCATATTCTTTTTGAAAATTCCGTGCTGAATAATTTTTCTCTGCCATTTAAAATGAGTCTTTTAATACCTGGAAAGTCATAATGCTTATGGAACAGATGGAGTAAGAATAGAACTTAGACCTTTCCTCACTTTGAAGTAATTTCATAGGTTTAAAAACCAGTTATGATAATTACATGAATTTTAGTTTTGCTTCTCTTGATGGATTGTAGGATTGCAAAGCAGTGCCATCAGATTTTCATTTCTGTCTTGCCCTCCAATTAGTTATAGGAGCTACAGGCCATATTCTTCACTTCTAGCAATTGCTATCCTGAAGACAGGAAATTGATTAGAGGAATCCAGTCTGGGCACTGAGGGAGGAATCTCACTTCAGTCACACCAATTCTGGGAAGCTTCTAAGAGAGAACGGGTTCATTTTAGTACTACATTAACAGTTAATGTGCCATGTGAGAAAGGCCATTATGAGAAGAAATGCAGTGGTGTATAAATAGGTGAGGAAAAGCTTGAGCTGATCCAAGCCACTACTCTGTTCTGCTGCAGTTTCTCAAACTTTTGCATCTGCCAACCTTTAACTCTTTGTGCCAACAGGCAATTGGAAAGGTACCAGCCAGTGTCTCACATAGCAAAACTCTCCTCTTAAGCCGACATTGATATTTGTACTAATATTTCTCAGCATATAAGAAAGCATGGAAATCATATGCCAGGCTATGAATACCTATGACTTTTATTTCAATGGATCTCCGAATAGTTGGTGGTGGCTTTCTTCCTTTCCTTCAACTTCTGCACCATGTGGATGAGTGATTTTGAGAGGCTTTGGGGGGGTTTGTTTGATTTTGTGTGGGAGACAGTTTTAATACACTCCTTCAGAAACTCTTTAATAGAGAAACACTTGAAAAATGTGTCCTACTACTCTATAAACAAAATATACTCTAGAAACAAAAATATTTGGTTTAAAAAAACCACACACACAAAAGCTCCTAAACAAAAAACTAGACTGGGTTTGGGGATTGACTCACATGACTCTGGTGTTCTGACTTTTGTCTGTTTTGCTTTGTCCCTCAACCACATACAGTTTTTCACTACAATAACCTCTGGTTTTGTATTTGAAAAATTAATACAAATTAAATTCAGATTCTACTTCAGCAAACTTACATTCCTCACTTTCTTTGGAAAATATGCATAAATAAATTAATAAATAATGTTGTAAGAATTCTCTAATGTGCAATATGGCTATGACTAGGTCTAATGGTTTCTAGGAAGTGTTTAATTTCTCTTGCTACTGAAAAAAGTTTATGAAAATGTTACATCCACAACCATTCTTTTTAAACCAAACAAATCACAGGTTGAAAGCTTTAGACTCAGAACACTGATTTTAAATTGCTGAAACAAATTTTGTATTTGTGTACTACTTTTTGCTAAGCACTGTTCTGTAGCATGGTATAGATATAGATACATATACATATATATATATTGTTTGTCTTTGGGCAGTTGAGTACTGTTTCAGGTCTAGCTAAGAGAGTTGTTTATAATATATCAAGAACCAATTACACATCATCTTCTGTGGAAGTCAAGATGATTTTTTTAACAGTAGTTCAGTGTGGACAGTAGACAAGAATGGGGATTTTATTGTCTTTGGGCTGTGTATTGAGGAATGAAGTTCTGCTGTCTTTACTCAGGTTTAATAGCACCTTGATTTGACAGAGTCCTCCTATGCCATTATAGGTGGCAGCTTTTTGCACTAAAAATGGATTTGGTGCGGAAGTGCAGGAAAATGAAGTGCAAAAGTAGCTCTGTCTTGGACTAAAGCAAGTGCATGTGTGACAATGGGTAACGTGGCAGCAGCAGAGCTTGGCAGCCAATTAGCTGGCAGTTGTGGTTAATAGAAGTACTGAATGCATACACAGTCTCCAGAGCCTCCTGTAGATCACATGCACATTCCTGATATATATGTGATATACATAAAGTTAACTTAAATACATTTGTATGAATTGCGATTTTCCTGAGAACACTTCTAAAAGCAATTTCCACCACCACTGCATTGCTATAACGAGATCCGGTAATTCCAGTGCTACGGCTGTAGGATGACAAGCATTGTGATTAGGGATGGATTGTATTGGAGCCTTAACCCTTAGCAGTGGCATTTCTGCTATACTACCAAAGAGTAGGTATTAATGATGGAGTTGATGGACAGTGTACCCATCACAGGGGCTTGATGTCTGTGTGTTTCGGACAAGACTGCTGGGAAACTGACTGACCTGTTTGCAAACTGGCTGCTCCATCATCCTTGATTCCCAAATACAGAGAAGTTATGTCATATTAAGATACAGACAGAAGCAGCATGGATGCTAGTCTGCAGTTCTTGTGCCAAATTCTGTCTGTGAAGTTTCTTTAAAAATGATATTTGCAAATTATGTATAAAATGTCTTTTTTTCAAGAAACGAATTCTTGAACAGAAGGTTTTTTCCTTCCACAAAGTTTTGTGGTGGTTTGGTTGGGTTTTTTTTCAGTAGTTACTTGTATTTTTTTGGAGTTTCCTTATTTTTCTTAGCTCCCTGATGTGTTCTTGTGGAAAAAAAAAATCAGACTCCAAATGCCTTCTCTGCCTCGGGTGGCCTTGGATATGCAAATCTGTCTTGAATAGCAGAGGAGTTGATAACTCTGGCCTACAGCTCTCACACAAAGGAGACAGATTTGTCTTCTTTACCCCCTGTTTGTCTCCTCAGGAACTCTGTTCTTGGTTGACAATATAAAGCAAAATGAAGAAAAAATGAAAAGCCTGCTCTAAGCAAAGTAAAAGAAAGGGGAGTAAGGAAAGAAAAAGCACTGCTTGTGCTTCAACCAAATAAATTGCTTACTGCAATTTTTTTGATAGGTGTCTCTCATTGTTTTTTTCTCATTAGTGGAAATGAGGAGTAAAATATTTCTGTCAGATTTCCATATTTCCCCATTATCATTGTATTTGTCACAATATGTCACTTCGCAGAACAAATGTTTCAGAGGGGCCCTGAACCACTATTGCTGGAAAAAGGTATGAATTGTGTTGTCTACAAGAAACTTAGTATGTTAAAGAAAAGGGAAATACCTCTGTGGATGTAATTGGAAAGAAAGGTGACTATTGTAAACATAGAAGAAGAAAAACAAATCTGTTTATCAGACATGTTTTAACAGTGACAGCTTTTTTGTTAGTCATTTGGAGATAGTTTGCTATTTAAAGCTTTAAATGTTCAATTAGTGGGTTAATCCTTCTTGTAGGTTTTTACCCTCCATTTGTTGGTAATTGAGGTATTGTTTATATTAATTTTCTTAAAGTATGTAGTTAAAAGAAATGAGTATTAAGGCTTTGAATAGCAACTGAAGATCAAAGCTTTTACACAGTGGTTTGTCACAGAAGGTGCTGTAATACACATTTCACAACAATATTCTTAGACACGATTTGCTAAGCTGGTTACTGACCAGCTATTGCTCACCTTTTATGTATCACTGGGTAAATGCAGCAGCTGGGAAAAACAGTGCTACCAACACTTGTAAATTACTACCTTTTTTTTTTTTTTTTTAATTTGATCAGGTTTACAGTACAAATGAGAACTGCAATACCGTAATTAGGAAACTGTGAAATTGGAAAGGACTGGTTCTTGTCTAACACAAAAACCTCTGCAAAAGTTCAGCAGAGGGAATTTTTGATGTAGCAGGAGTGTTAACAGCTGCACTAAATTAGAAGCTGCCTATGGAATCCATAATAAAACAGAGAGTGAAGCTTCAAACAGAATTTCCATGACTGAGTATGCCTACGTTTCAGACCCATCTCTGGGTTTTTTGCTTTATAACCTTCATTCTTTCCAATTTCCTTTTTCTGAGTTTGTGTTTTAATAAACAATAATGCAATAAAGGAGTTCTCTGACGTTAATGATGTATATGCATTGCTCAGCAACAAGGGGTTTTTAAAATTAATTAATAAGTTAGTAGGAAAAGTGAGTTAATTGCTGCAGCAGGAGGCCAGTGAGTCTGTAGGAGTTTTGGACTTACCCAGAAAATTGATGAATTGTGAGCAGCAGAAATAAAGTTTCATTATGCTGCCCTACATAGGTGCTTCAGATCTGATTCCAGGGAGTGCCCGCTGGACAGAAAGTACCTCATTTTGTTCCAGCAGCTTTTTTCTCTCTAAAAGCCAATTCTCTGGGCTTAAAGGAACTGTTCATTGTGCAGCTTCCATTTTGTATGTGTTTGTTCAGTGCTTCATATTTGTGTAGAGCCCTTGTCCCCAAGGCCCACACTCTTCGTTTTCACAGCCTCTTCCTTCTGGTTCTTGTTTTGGCATCTTTCACAAGACTCCTGTCAACTCTTTGTCAGAAGTCTCTGATCCAGGTCAGATATGGCCGGAGTGTTATTTTTAGTTCTGTGAAATGTATCCCATGGGACTGCAATGTTCTTGACTTCACTGAATGTCACCTCCCTTGCTTATCTCATTGGTGTGTGTACCTGTTCAGCAGAGATATGTACCTTCCTTACTGATGCAGAAAAAAGGATGCAATACACAAATTTCTTTTCCATCTGAAGCTACCATTCTGAGACCCATGGAAACAAGTTTCCTGGGAACCTGTTTGCACTGAAGGGTGGAGTGTGGTAGAAAGAGCCTTCCTCTATATCCCCGAGTCAGAGCTGTGAAGGGTTATGTTGTCTCACCAAGCAAATGAAGCTCTAAGAAGGATTTATCAAAAAGCTGGAGATTTCTTCTTGAAACTTTTCAAAAAGAAGACTGTTATTCAAGAGTTCTTGCTGCAGCTTTAGACATTGGGAGAACAGTGTTTCTTGGAAGAATTGAGGCAACTAGACAGGGGCTTTAATTGTCTTCAGTGTGTATTTCTCTTGGATTTAATAGCATGTGTATTTTATGTTAGCTGGATGCTAATTTTTTAGGTAAACATTTATTGCTGTTTAACAGCTTTGTAATAGATATGTGAGTATCTAAGAGATGCATTATGTAGCTGCTATTTCTTAATAAATGTATTTGAGGTAATCAATGAGTACTTAATGGGCAATTACTGTCTTATTAAATCTAAATTGAATGCGTGGTTTAGGAAATGGAAAGCTGGCTTCTCTGGTCACATATGTCTGCATGTTTGGCTGCAGATGCTTTAAAGCTAAGTTTACCAATAGTGACTGGCTGGGAAATTAATGTTTTTCAAAAATTTACTTCATTTCCCCATGAAGTTTGCCATGAGTTCCTGGATCTGTACTTGGCTCCTAGTGGGATTTTGATTAAATGTTCTAGGTAGTCAGATGCAAAGTGCAACTTTGCAGGTGGAATGGGAAATTCCAATGTGATGGTTAATGAGCAGTCTTGCAAACATGCTACTGTTTTGCTGGAATGTTGAAGGCAGGCAGTAACTCCTGGCAGCTGGGACAGGGAGGGGTAAAGTTAAGGTTTTTTTCAGGTGGTGGTGGTGGTGTGTGGGAGTTTGCTTACGTTATTCTTCCTTCCCTCCCCACTCCCTGTTTCCCTAAGGCATGGTGTTTTTACAGAGAAGGCCATGTACCAAGAAGAGAGATTGAGCAAGATTTGTCCTGTTTGTGATAGCGTTGCTTTAAATTTGTTTCCTACTAGATGTGTGTGCCTTTAGTGAGCTGCAAACTCTTTTCTAAGATATAGACATTATCCTTTCTCTCTTCAAGTCAGAGTGGAGACCAGGCAGCTGGGATGGGTGTGACTCTAATATTGAAAAAGCTTTCAATAGGAACAACTATCTATTCAAACACAAACCACCTGGAAAAGCAGCTGGCTCCTATTCAGCAAAGGCAGCTCCTGCTTTCACTGGATAGCGCCTTACTAAGGACACTCCCGGTAAAGAGCAGTGGAGAGCTGTAAAAGGGCAAGAGATTTGTAAGTTTGCTTTATAAATGGAAGGTTTATTTCTTATGTTTAAAGATCGGAGCAAGCATGAGGTGTTTACTTCTGCCACAATTCTCCTAAAAAGCTCATTTGCAAACCAAAAGCTGCTGACAGATTTTGTCAAGGACTTGTGAGCTATGGAGGGAGCCTAAAGACTCAAGTCGGGAGAGCTGGGCTGTGAATTCATACTGCCCTAAAGTAGGGTGCCTCAGAATGTCAAAATAGGGGGGTTGAGCATCCTTTTCTCTACTTAGGTTGTAGAGGCTTAAAATAGTGAATAGCTCTAGGTAGCTGTGCAGTGAATGACTAGTGATGCACACTATAAAATTGATGTGCAGTACTCTACAGTAGCTAGAAAGGTAAGGCTGGCTTGTTCCAAGATATAGGACTGTTTTGGTTAATTACTCCTCGATGACTGTATTGTGCTTATCTTCTTGTTCTGAACCATCTCCCTACTAATTCTGGTTTCATAATTAGGTGCTGCCTGTTTTTATATGTTCAGATTAAAGCTCTCATGTAGTGTAGTATCACTCTTGACCTTTTAAATGACCTCTTTTAACAATTTGGCAGCGAATGAGTAAATAGTAATGAGTTTACTGTGCCACTTTCTTAGTGCACAACTTCATGTGATGCACTGTGGCATAGTCAAGAAGGCCAATTATTTTTGAAATCACACTAATTAGTAAAAAGGCCATGGCCTTATGGCTACTGAGCTGAGTCAGGTATTGTTCCTCATCTCCCTCAGCACTCCATGCACTGCCCTCTTGCTAGAGATGTGAGATGAGTATCATAAATACTGACTGTAGCGGGTTGAGTTCGAAACCAGGCAGAAACACCAATTAAATGTAGTGGTTTTGGTTCAAAATATTCATTACTTACTTATTTTCCTTCTGGGAGATAAGAATTAGGAGAAAAGCAAAGCAGGCACAAACCTTAAACAGTTGCAGTACAATGAAAGAGTTTTATTACTAATAGAATTAAAAGTAAAGAGAAAATAACAAAACAAAATTAAAGCAAATCCCCCTCCCCCCTCCAGCACTTCTCTCCTTTTACCCAGCTCACACAGGGGATAACAGAACATGGGATGTTAGTCAGTGTTGCAGTTCTTGAAAAGTCTCTCTCTTATGCTTAAGGAAAAAAGGGTTTTCCTTCAGTTGCACGTGGTTCCCAAACTGCCACTAACAGCAGACCCGCCCGGAAACAATCAATCTGCTGTGTGTAGAACATCTCTCCCATGAAAAATCTCAGAGTTCCTTCACACTACAAAACATGGGCCATCACATGGGGTTATTAATCTTTTTAAGGATAAGTTATTTTGGCCTGCACACAAAGGCTTTTCTT
>NW_008236184.1:1335357-1347083 GCF_000691975.1 Corvus brachyrhynchos
CGGCGGCTCTGGGACAGTCCCCTGCAGCAACCCAGGGTCCGTGCCGCAGTGTTGGGAAAGGGGGAAAGGGGCAGTGGCCCCGGCCCGGCCTGGCGCCCCCCCACCTTCCAGCAGGCGAGCTCCGACAAAAAGGGGAAGTCCCGCCTTTCTGTGCGGTTTAAATATGTAAATTGTGAGAAGCGTAATTGGTCTTAAAGACTGTCCATCAACTCAGGGTCAACCCAATACACTGACTAAACACATTCCTCTTAGAATCACACTGAGGTCATTGGGGTGGCAGTTGAGATGAATGTGTTCTGTTATGTTTCCAGATGACAAAGGTACACGAATAAAATTCAGCAGAGGTAACTCTTCTGGAGGACAGTTAACGCAGTTCTTGTGCTCGAGGCACGAGCTCTGGCGTGGCCCAGGTCAGAGAGAGTCCAACTGTGTTCTTCTGTGCATCGCAGAAACGACTTCAGCATCAGGAAGCATGCTGCTGGCTGAGCTAGGTAGCTGGCTGCTTTGCAGAGGGAACACAGCAGGAGCCCATGGGGTCGGGGCACGGTAACACGGCGACGTTAGCTCGGAGACGAAGAGAGAGGCTGTTCTGGTCTGGCTCCTAACAGGTTTAATGTTAGAAGTTTCACAACCCGAACAAGCTCGGAAGGGATGGAATGCGATGGGATCCTCCCTGGAGGCTTGTCCTCAGTTTTATGGAGAGTTTGAAAACCGCAGGGAAAGGGAAAAACAACCAATGAGTTACAAGCCAAGGGGAGGATACAATTTAGCAAGAACCACTGGGGGAAACAGAGGCGGGAGTTATAACAGAGAACCAGTGAACAACCGAGTAACCAAGATTTTTCCCCAACCGGGGGAGGCGGCTTGGACCCGGGCGCTGCCCGGAGGGTGCGGCTTAGGCTTCTGAGCCGCCCATCGACCCACCCTCTGAGTCTGCCTCTTCGGGAAACTTGATCCAGGGAATGGGCTGGGATTGATTGGCATCACGCTGCCCCAGCCCCGCAGTGGGCTGGGTCACCGCAACAGGCAGTGACGTTATAAACACTGCATGTCACTGAGTAGTGACAGCTGCTTATCTAGCTAGGCAAAGGTCCATAACTCCTGTGGCAATTAAGTATGGAAGACCCTTGTAATTCAAGAAAAACTTCTGGAGTGATAGAGCTAGGATTTTTTTAAATGGACTATTTTAATCCTTGAGCAGAAATATTTTCATTTGGATCATATATAATTGAGATGCTTCACCAATTTCTAAACTCTATGGACTTCTCAATGTTTAAGTTGTTCTTGGAGCCACCTCTCATTTAGATCAGGTTAGCATGGTTGTGATAGAAAATGTATCTCATAAGAAATGAAATGCTTTTTTTCCCATTATATGTAGGGGAATCAACAGACAGAATTTGAAAGGCTGAGGTTAAGTAGCTATAACATTTCAAAGGCACAAAAATTTCCAATATATTAGAGAGAAAGACAGATTTTCTTGACATATTTGCAAACAGTGATTTAAGTGAACCGCATTTCTGAGGAACATTCTGTTCGACCCTTTGCAATGCTGCCTTGCATATCCCAGTAGAGAATATGCCCTCTGTGGGTAAGCCACCCACAGTACCATCCTTCTCCTTGTGGGACTTACACCAGCATTGTTCTACTTTGGTTTACTGTAAAGGCAAAACTGCTGAGTCCTAGAGACAGAACTATGACTTTCCTGTCATCTGAGGTGGCATAACTTGTGCTGTAAGGGTAAGAGAAAACCTCGTCTAGGCTGTGGTAGTTTGAAATTTTACCCATTTTTAATCCTTCCGAGAAAAGGTGCACAAGGACACGTGTCAGCAAAATCAATTCAGACAGACCTGGCCCATTTCCTGTCACAGCATAGAAGATTCTTTTACAAAAAGGAAAATATCTGCAGTTACACTAACAGCAGGTTGCTGCTGTTAAGAAGAACTATTACAGTCTACAAAAGTTGTTACAGATAATGTGAATTTCTTAATGAAAATGTGTTTTTTTAGTCTGTCTAGAGCCTACACAGTTGTTGCTACAAGTTTTAACTGAGCTCAATTTGTCACTGCACTCTCTTGTATTTTTAAAGCTCAGATGCTCTTCTCAGAAAGGTGTAACCTGGCTGGTGGTAACACACATTCTGCCACTCCCACTGGGATGGCACCTCTGTATAAAGATCAGTTGCCAGGGATGGTCTGTAAGTACATCCTGTCTACTGAGGGGGTAGCTGCTTTCAAATGCTCTGAAGGAAATACATGGATCAGCTGTTTCCCTGCTGCCTTCTGTGGGGTATTTTGGGTATCCTGTATGATTAACTAGCTATGCTAGTCCTATGTCACTGCTTTATAAAGGGTTGTGTAGTGCATGTGTGATTTAAAAAATCACCACAACAGACTTGTCCAGTAACAGTTGTTTTAAAATGTTACTGCTGAACATATCTTTCCTTCTGCTTCATTGTTTTCATTTTGTTCACACTTTTAAATAGTTTTGAAGGTTATTTGAAAGTGTTATCCTGCTAATATAGTTTGCACCCATCATCCATTACTGTTCTAGTCTGTGAAAGTGAGGTGAAAGAAAGTAAATTTTTATTAAGGAGTAAATAAAATAAATTTTATTCCCATTTGTTATTTACAGGTACACTTTCCTTAGCAGTTGCAGATGGATAGGATGTGTGTCATCCACTGGACTCACTTAGAAGGGACACATTGTCTCAGATACTGTTCCATGTGGCTCTGCCAGCCAGGGGAGTGTGTCAGCAGTTCTGTGGATGAATGTTAGCAGCCTGTGGCTGCTCAGCCCTGAAACCACTCTGCCATGGAAGTAACCAGCAGAAAGGAAGCTGTGCAGAGATAATGCCATGTCAGTTCCTCCAGTTTAGAAAGTTCTTCCCAGCGTCCCCTTCAAACTCTGTATTGGATGATTCTGTATTTTTGTTATTTCCACCTCAAAATGCCCCTGTAACTTTCTTGAGATATAATATGGTGGTTTTATTATGGCTTTCTGCCTTAGGCAACTTAGAGTGGAGTCCAACAGCTTCATGCTCCTTCTCAGGAGGAGGTGGTAGCCTCTGAGATTCCCACATCTCTTTTGACTGGGCAGGCCTCTCAGAATGTGAGGCAATGCTGTGGTGTTAGTCAGCCTCCAGAAAGGAGCAGTCAAGAGGCTTCTCTTCCTGCAGCTCAGTGGCTGCTTGGAGTAGCATGGACTCCTTGCCCCGATTTTCCTCCTTGCCCCGATTTTCCTTCTTGCCCCCTTGCCTGTCCTGGGCAGGAGGCCCTTGTCCTTGCCAGCCATCAGTCATAATGTAAGCAAGGCAGAATAGAGGGACAAAGATGGCTTTGTTTTCTTTTAGTCTGTGTGTGAATAAGAAAATATCTCTGACAGACTAGCCCCGAGCTATTATTGTTTGACAAGTGCTCAGAGATGCATTGAAGCTCTACAGCAGACAAATCCAGCTCATGGTACTATGGTGAGGCTGTTGTTTGCTGTTTGTTTGAAGGCATTTCCCATATTTTTGTGTGTTTTACATACCAATAAGGGTCCAAAGTGAAACAGTAAGTCAGAGTTGTTTGCTGGGTCAGTCTTATACCTTGTTCTAGATTCCTCCTGAGTTGAAGTTCCATGACCTAGAAGTTACATTGCTCACAACCTCTCATCATTCCAACTCCAAACTGTGATTTAAGTTTTGTAGTGTATGTTATACCTTGATGTAGCAGTCAGGAGATAAAACAGATGCTTCTTAGGACATGCTGAAATGTAAATGAACAGGAGTATGGGGGGGTAGAGGGGTATCTAAGTTCTTGCCTCTTTAAATTTTTATTATTTCCCATCCAAGCTTACTGTTTTTGTTTAATCTTGCCATTCCTTTTCTTCTTCATTGTGTGCTCTTGTTCTTAGGGATATGCAAACTTTATTAGTCAGCTCAGCTTTCAAGCTCTGTGCGCTTTTGTGTTTGAGAATTGGGAATCAGGTACTTTTACAGTTAGCCTAAGGGGAGAGCTGGGCAGGAGGAGCCTTTATGAATAATCAGGGTTGACATCTCCAACGTTGTTCCTTCATTATAAATATTGTTAAAGGAGCTGTGACCACCATGGGCTCAAACAGAACAGAGCATGGAAGGGAAGAAAAAGACAGCCTTTGATATCTGCTCTTTACTAGTTATCACTCCACTGATGACACTGGCATTGACAGGTCTCTTAGATTTGGCTGCCTTTTTTTTTTGGAAAGTTTTTCTTCTATTAGCATAATTATTCTGTTGAAGACTGAGTTCATTGTACAGATTGTAAAGGCTGGGAACAGTAGTTAATGTTGCTGCTTGTAAATTTTCTTAAATGTTGTATGCCTAATAAATGGGGAGAGCATTCTAATTGCATCAACTGGTTTTGGCTGCCTTCGTTAACTGGTTTTACTGAATACCCCTACCATTAATGAGTCACATGCTCTCCATGAACTATATAATCCAAATGATTGGTTTGCTCCCCTCTTCCAAGTATATATTTTTCCATTAATATGAGAGTATGCAATGCTATTTAAATAGGACCTTGCTCTAAGCTTTATTCTCTATCTTTTTAATTTGATTGTGTAGGAAAACAATTGCTCAAGCCTGGACTTTTTGAGGGTTTTTCCTTTTAGGAAACTAAAACATATTTTTGCTATCACAATCAGCCTCTCTACTCTATTAAATATTACTGAGAGGGAAAATTCTGTTTAGTGGGATGATTAGTTCTCTAAAGGGTTAGCACAGCTTCATGGGACACATAGCATAAATTTTCTATTCATAAAATACTTTGAAGTTTTAATGGGTATAAAAGTTAAAAATACAATCAGATTATATATTCAGAATGATCTTGCTCTTGGAGTATAATACAAAATGTTTGCTAGTACAAGCATCGTACTTGCTTTATCAGATTCCTTTACTATGGCACATTTATTTTCCTTTCCTAAGTCACAGACAGATGGAATGCTTGCTGTAGTATTTGAAGTGTCCTGGGCACTTGGGCAGAAGAATTTTTCTGCTCCAATCACAGATCCTCTTCTGGCCTGGGTGTCTTCCCGGAAAAATGTCTGGAAAATTACTTCCATGGATGAACTTGGAATTTTCCTCCAGTCTCAGCACTGCTGCCAGAGCATGAGCAGAGGAGGTAGAGAATGCTGAGGAGAGACTCTCTTTCTGAACAGAGCTTGGGAGGAGGTGAGGGGAGATAGAGATGCTGAGATGACCCTGAGCACTTTTTACTTCAGAATACCCTTTCAGATACCAATATCTGTACCTTGAGGGGTGGGAGAGGATGGGAAGGGGGTACACCACTTCTGAGCCAAATATGTCATCAGTCAGTCAGTATGACAATTACAAGGAAAATGGTGCTGAAGTTCATATTTTGTGGTATGTGATTTATAGACTGGTTGGAGTCTATGGATTTACCTCTAAATAGGCTCAACCAGGAGAATAAATATATCATGAGACAGCTGCTTAACTGCTCTTTACAAAGACCTGTTCTTACTCTGAAAAAGGTTTTGAGATCTATGATTGGAAAGAAACACGTCTTCTGCTTGTACGCAAGTGACTGCTTTGCATTCTGACTCAGCACTTCTAACATACGGGGAAAATCCTTAGGTCTGGTCGCCAGGATGATGGGGCACTATGCACTGCTTGCTTGGGATAAAGTGCATTGACAACTTGCTGCAGAATTTTTTTTACTTCAACATTTTTATAGCAAGTTTTTCAATTGTTAGCTAAAACTGAACAAAGAATTACCAAGTTTAAACTGAATTATAGAAAATGTGTTAGATATTACAGTCAGAGTAACAGTGACAATGTGCGGGAAAGGAATGGGATATTTAAGGATATTTGATGGAGAATACTTAGAGTAGCCTGGGTAGCAATCTGTTCTCACTTTTTAAAAAAGATAATTATTTCTTTGTGGTGATGACTTGGGGAACAGAGAAGGTGGCTCTGAAAGTTTCTCTCATATGTAACTAATATGAAATGGCAAAAAACCTTCTGTGGAAAACAGCACCAGTTCCACGTGCTTACATTTCTTTAGTCTTTTAGTGTACTCTTGGAAAGGACTGAAGATAGCTCATTACTTATTCCAAAATACACACACACACATTCTGGGGTAAAAGGTACAGCTGTGAATGTGTGACACCACACACTTTCCTTTCAAATAAGATTTTGGATCCTGAAGAGTGGAATAACCAGCACTAACTAGTGTAGTGTACAATGTTGTGCCATAAAAAGAAAGGACTAGATAGCTCATTACTTATTCCAAAATACACACACACACATTCTGGGGTAAAAGGTACAGCTGTGAATGTGTGACACCACACACTTTCCTTTCAAATAAGATTTTGGATCCTGAAGAGTGGAATAACCAGCACTAACTAGTGTAGTGTACAATGTTGTGCCATAAAACAAGTCTGACCATGAGAAGGGCAAAATGAATTAGTTTTTTCATATGACTGGCACATATGGAAAAATATTTTCCCATTAAGGAAAATGAAACATCAGTTTGAGCTTTTGCTTTGCATGTCATTGAGGTGTTAAGTGTGATGAGATCCCAGGAACTCTGTTCAGACTGGACATGCTCTGGCTGTGTCCTGGTTAGACTGGAGGAATTTCCTCTCTTATCCTTGCATTGCAATGCAATAGAGAGCCACATTCATACCACACAATTCTATGCTGGCTCCATATTGATTAGGATGTAAAAACAAGAGAAAATATAATAGGGACCAAAAGTGTAAGTCCAGCAAATTTACGAAATAATTCTGGAGAACCAGGATAGCAGTGTGAACCTGTGACATATGTACATATACAGTTTTCTTCCAGATTGTGTGCATGAAATTTCAGCACTCTTACTGACCTTGTTGTCCAAAGTCTGTGTCACAACTTCAAGTTTTCATTTCCATTTTTTTTAGCCTTTGCCCTGCCACAAGCAATTTGATGTCCAGTAACTCTTTGCAGTTTCTTTATTTATTTGTATAGATATTAGATTCTGTCCTGTAGATCCATGCAAGAAAGCATTTTATTTTACTAATTTGAAAGCATCTAGAAGATTATTAGTACAGAATACATGGTAGAAAATACTATGCATGTTTTCATTCTTTTTATTAACTTTTTATGAAAAAGTACTTTTGAATTGATCAGAAGTTCTGCTTTTATGATATTCTATGGGAAGGATGAGTATGGATTTGCTTTTAATAAAAATTATTCCATTAGGTAAATAAAATTATTTTATCAGATTATGGACAATTTTAATACATACTCTTTGTTCCTTTCAAATGAGCAAAAGTCAAAATTGTGGTGATGTGTACAGAGAAGTAATGAGAGTCCTACAGAAAAACAGGTATTTGCTTGTCTTCTAGTAAATTACTGAAGGCAGCAGGACCCAGCTCAGATGCGTTTAAAGCTTGTTTACACAGTGTTCACTGTCTGTGGGTCCTGAGTTTTTGCTTGAAAAATAATCTGAATGTGGATAAGAAGCTGGAAGTGGAATTTTATTTGGTTTGGGTTTTTGTTTTAATCTTTATCAAGCTGTTTATTTATCTGTTGCATGATTCTGAATGTAACTGCTGACTTTTTGTCTCGGGTGGGGGGGTTTGGAGGAGATACATAAAATGCACTGATGGCATCACCATTCTTTTTGTATCAGAAAACAATTACAGAGGTGGGATCTTAAAGAGAATTTAGTAGCTCTTACATCTTTATATATATCTTCTGTACTCTCAGTTTTGAAGTTACAGACAACCTTTCACCCCCCAAATTCAACAATTTTTTAATTGTGCGAGAATGACTATTTGTGATATTTTCATTATTTCTGTCCTTATTGTCTGAAGATAAATGGATGAAAATGTAGGATTCGCTAAAAAAATAGCAAGTTCTATGTTTTGTTTAGAGCAAGGTGAAGTTCCTTGAGACTTTAGTTTTTCAAGTGATGGATTGTCTTGTGCTCTTTAAAAGGAAAGTCTCTGGTGTGACTTATGGGTTGGATTTTCACCTATTCCTTCCTATTCACCTATGGATTTTTGCCTGTTCCTTAGTTTGTATACTCGCACCCATGAATCTTAAGGGATCAGTATCATGTTAAATGGGTAAACACTTTATCCTGTTCCAGAATTTAAAAAATACTTCTGTTGCTTTATGAACCAGGATTTCTGGCTTGTGTTTTCCAATGTCAGTATATTATTTGCTGTGCTAAGGGTCTCTAAAACCAGTGGCAAACATAGGTGTTTTGCCTAATGCCCGCTTTTCTTTCCTGGCTTGAAGAATTTGTCTTATTGTCATTTATAAAACAGGGAGCTGTGACTAAGGGACTGGTTATATCGGAGCTTGATAAACCTTTGTAAAGCAATGTGCTGTTGCGAGTAATGGCCTCCATTCATTATTAGCCCAGTTGATTTTCATTTACACTTGGCTCTAACAATTAGCTTGAGCAGGTGTGAAGGTGATGGAGGGCCAGGGACGCACAGAGGTCAGCCACTGCTCTGTGTGATAAATTAACCATTATTATCTGCAGTGAAAGTGGCTCTTTACGCTTGTCAGCAGCAAACAAAGGGACAACATATCTCACATAAAGTGGAATCAGGGCCACTACTGCAAATGTGATGGGTCTGTAATTTTTGTCTGTTAAATAAAGGCAAATCCTTTTGAAGTGTCACACCTGTGCATTTCACTTTAAGGAGGTAAACCTATCCTGCCTTACAGATATATATATATATATATATAAATTTATGGATATTGAGTTTCAAAGCTGTAGTTAGTGGCATTTTATAGTAATGCATTCTAATCTGTATTAGAAACTAACTAGAAAACTATTAGTAAAGGATTTAAAACATGGATATTTTCAGCAGACTGTAATAGGGAAATTATCTGAGACTTCTGACTTTTAAATTCCTGTGTTACTACTTCAAAAGCACCTGCCATTTTTTTTCTGTATCACATTGTCTTTCCTCTAACATGTACCTATTTTTATAACATTCAAATGAACTGTAATCTTCTCCAAATCTAAAAGATGTCCTCTTCTAGAAGGTGTGGAATTTGGGAATGGATCACATATAAACCTCTCCCAAGCCCACTGTGGGATATTGATGGATTGAAGAATTGACAGAACTTGAGTTCTACTTGGGCTTGGGTGTAGTACTGCTGCTTTACTTTTACGAATTTCTTAGTCAACTGGACTGCCAATATTTTCCGTGTCATGAGTAAGTTATAAAGAATCTGCAGGCCTTGATCCTATGTGAAAATGAGAGAAAGTATAGAAAGGAGGAGGGCCACTTCCCAATAAAATAGGGAGTGCAGGGAATTTGAATGTTTAACTTGTCTGTTCTATCCAGCTCCCCCTGTCCCCCTCATTTACTCTGTTATTGGAAGGAAAGGTCTTACAAGATGAGTGCCTGAAGCTATGTTTTCATTCTTTGGCTAGCAAAATAGTCTGCCAGTTTGCAATGTTTAAAGTATGTGAGCTCCGTCCACACACAGCCTGTCTTACCAATCAACAGGAAGAATATACAGATTTTTGGATACTTTGTTATAACCTTTGTTGTCTTTATGAAGAATTTTCAAAGAAACTCAAGGCTTTATTTTAACAATAGCTTTGGTTATCTGTGATGGGAGCAAACGTTTCCTTGTTTTTTTGGTGGACAAGAGTTGCACCATCACACTCCTGCTAGCACTTGGATTGGTTGCTCACAGAGTCTTCATTGTTAGCTCAAGTATCAGGGCCATAAGCTTGATCCCATGGGCCATGTTGGTTTAGTCTGAAGTGGCATTTCATTTGCCATTGATACTCTTGTTTCTCTCTAGAATCATGGTGAGTTTTCCTAAAAAGCCTGTTTCCAAACGTGAATTACTCGCATAATCCATTTGTGGAACTTACAGAAGCACCACAGATCTGGAATCCAAGTACTTTAGCTGATCTAGCGGTCAAATGGCTGCTTGAGCTAAGCATCTTCTTTTCCAAAAAGTTAAGGAATTACTAACCAATGTTATGGAAACTGAAATCAACAAAAATATACTGAGGCCTGAGCAGGAAGTTCTGTTATTAACCTTCCCCTCTGCTTTGGCAGGAACTGCCAAGGCTGCCCGTGCTGTCTGCGGCAGGGAAACTGCAGAGCTGACTCCTCTGGTAAGGTAAGGCCTTTCCGATGGCAGCCATTTCTTTTGTGCTCTGATTTTACTACATATGAGATCACTACTTCTCTGGATGTAGTTAGGGGTGTCTGCATCACCCTAAAAACGCTGGTGTGACTTCCTTAGAAGCAGCCAGTTGTCCATGGGCTGCCACACAGAAGTTACATTGCAGAATGAAGGGTAATGTCCTCCCCAGAGGAAGCAAAATATTCTCAGTTTAGGGCTGCTGCTTATCAAAGAACAAGTGAAAGGGGGTAGGGAATACAGACAATTGTTGTTTTAAAGAAAGCAATGTGTTTATTATAAAAAGCAAAGCTGTTGCAACTAACTGGCAGCAGTTTAGCATTGCATAGAGTCTTGTTAGAAGTAAACTATATGTTTAATCACTTGATTTGTCAAAAGGGAGGGTTGAACTCAGGGGAATAAATATAATACACATGGGTTTAATTACCATGGATGGGTAGGCAAAAACAAAGTATGCAAAACAGTACATTTCACATATGTGTGTATGTTCATATATAATTAGAGTTGGGCAGAAAATGCATTTTTTCCTTCCACCCACACTTTCCTTGTTTTTTTATCAAAATAAATATTTTGATAGAAAAACATGCACCAACTCTACCATATATAGTAATTACTTGTCACAGACAAAGATAAAAAAAAAGAGAAAACTTTGAAGTTAAACTCAAAGCAAAGAAAGCTAATTTTACTCATTAGAAATACATAAAACTCTAATTGGGAAGGGCACAGAAAGGAACACAAACATTTGCTGCATGGTAGAGGAATAAGTGTGCTATAGACAAATACATCTCTTGAGTTTCACTTGGTGGCTTATAGCATATCTTCAACACACAGGGATCAGGGACATAAAAAGACACTTTTCAGTAATTTGTCCAAGGCTGTGCTGTAAATCATTGTCGAGGGGGATAATACTTTGGGGTTTCTACTCTCAGGAAGGCCAGAAAGCAGTTGCCTCATCTGTTACGTATTCCATAAAAGGTAGGGGAGTGGGGGGGAGGGGGGGGTGTGGTTTTTTGTTTGTTTGTTTTTTCATTTGAGAAACTTGTGAAGATTAAACAAAAATGTAATTTTTGTCTGAGGTGCAAATGAGATGGAATGTTGCTGCACAAATTAGAGAAGTTAATAAATATGTGATATGGTGTGAAGTTAGATGTGTTTTCTCTCTTGAGAGATTGTTCAGATAGGGAAAGGTCAATAAAAAACTGTTAAAATGTACTTTTTTCTTTGGTCTATATTTATAAGGACCAGGTTTTTTTCAGTTAAGCCATGCAAATCCAATGAATTTTAAGAGCCTGCTATGGCTGAAGATTTATCCTCTTCCCAATATCTTTGCACAGGGAAGCATTAGTTTAGGAAGTTTATGATTTGGAGAAGATATAGAAGTTAGACTGGGCATGATGCCAAATTTGGTTTGCTGCAGATTCATCACAAGCTGACAATGTAAAGAGGGTGAAGATCGCTAATGCTCAGTGATGTAGAAATGTTTAAAAGTTCAGCTCAGGTACCATTCCTGGAGCTTGAAGCTGTTTCTAGGTCTCTGTACTCTGACCTGAAGTCAGAAGAAATTGTAGTGGGGTTT
>NW_008236184.1:1347117-1375160 GCF_000691975.1 Corvus brachyrhynchos
AAGGATTGGGTGGGGTGCATAGGTTTGCTTTGTTGGTTCTAACTTGTCATGCTGAAGTGAACTTTACTGAGTGGGTTTTATTTGGTCTGAAATTTCAGAAGTTACTTAGGTCTAGTCAGTGTCACAGGGCAAGGATTTCCTTCTAAAACAATTTGTGACATGAGATGGAATACCTTTTCATGGAAGAGCCTTACCTGTACCTCAAGTTGTGTGAGTGAAGCAAGCAACTGTGAGTAAACACAGTGTGCAATCCTGGGTGAGGCAGACAATGATGGTGATATTATTCATCTTAACATTCAGAGTCTGTATTCAAATCTGGGAGATTTTAGCATGTTACCTCTAATGAATCCAAACAACATATTTTTAAGTTCAACAAATGTTGAAACCTTGCCTAGAGGAAGGGTTGCACATACATGGTGACAGGCAGAAAAGCATCCCAGAAGTTTGGCAGATGGCTCGCAGACTTGACTGGTTGTGTGTGTTTTGTGGTTCTGTTTTTATTTTAATGGATGCGATTTAAAATGAGAAAAGTTTGGATTATTTTTATGAAGTTTATTTGTGCATTACAAATGTTGAAAGGTCCTGTATACTATTGAGAAGCAAATTGTATTTGTTCAATGAAGAAATAAAGCTCCCCTCTCCATCTCTAACCTTGAATGAGCTAATTATGTCATGCTGGTGTGAAGTAATACTTTTTACTTTAGGCATTTTTAAAGCTGACACAAAAGGTGTCATGTGTTCTTTCCTCAGCTCTAGAGAAGGAAAGTGCAAAAGCACAAATGCTGTAGGTGAAAACTAACCTTCCCTGGAGCTGGACCAAGTTCTGCCCTAGAAAGTATAAAGAATAAATTTTACCTTGTTTTGAAACATAAACAAGAAAGGAAGATGCATAAGGACATTGATAGTTTTAGTTATTCTGAAACCATCTGTTAATGATGCAGCATTTAAAATACTCAGAGGCTTTATTGCACTGAGAAGAGAGGATTTCTTTTTTTCCTGAAATTATCAGATTTGATAATTATCAGACGTGTTGAATTCATAATTAGGTTTTTTCCCCTTCTTTTTCCCGTTTATGTAAGTTTTGAGGGAATTAATCTTGTCTCCCTTTCAGGAATTTATTAAGGCAAATTTATGGCATTAAGTACATGAACAGCAACAGCTGGTGATTACCTGAGTCTTTCAAGTCAGCCACATGCTGAAATTCCATAGTGGATTGCGTCACTGCAGTGATGTAAAGGAAATCCCTTGGTTTCCTTTTCTTTGGGTATCTAAATAGTCTGGTTCAAGGCCTGGTGCTTTAAAGTTTTTAGCAATTGTTCTTAAAGATGCAAACTGCTTTTAAATTGCTTCAGTGGTATATGCACTCTCTGATTATATATAGCTCATAATACATTTCTATTTATACACTGCAAATTGTTTTATATGCTCTGCGTATGAACTATGCCTAGTTTTCCTGATGCTTTCAGGCCAAGTTGAGGTTTGCTGCATTTCTGAAAGCTTATTTTTGAAGTGAGGTGTTTTTTTTTATTTTTCCCACTTAAGCAAAATTCTATTGCTGCAAAGTAAAAATTCCATTGCTGTAAAGTAATTGTATGAGTGAGTGCCCCTGTTTAAATGAACAGTTTATGGTTACTGTATTAAAGCGAACATTTCAACTTGGCTAACACAACCACTGAATAAACACATATTGATATTATAGAACAAAATAATATATTAGTGCATTGCTCATTTGTGCTCTGATAGTCACCCTGATACTATTAGTCATGCGGGGAGTGACAAACACAATTACACTCGAGTGCTAATAGAGTGGAAGGGCAAAACTGCCTGACCTCGGCATCCTGGGTCGATTTAAATGTTTGATGTCTCATTGAATTAGTATCACAGTGTGAAAGACAAAGCTCAAACTAATGGAAATGAGCCTGGACATGCAATACTGCTGATTGGGCTGACATAATTAGAATAATATTCTTCACACAGCTAATAACAAGCAGAAGAAATAAATAACCAAGAGATAACTTAATGACTGCATGCTAAAATGCTCCTTTGAATATGCTAAGGTTAGCATTTTCTATTTACTTATGGAGCACTGAGGGAATTTTTTTCTCTGTGTAATCATTAGCTGTGGTGATCAGCTCCATACCGGTCACTAAGGCCATATGAAACTATGCAGGTTGACCCAACTTTTCCCCCTCAACATCATTATTTAACCCTCAGGGCATTGTTACAAATATCTGTCTCTCTAGAAAACCTGCCCAATCCTTCACAAAAAGAAAGAAGAAAAAGGAGGGAAAAAAAAAGCTGACACATGATGGATTCATAAATATATAGCTTTGTATCCTCTTATGCCCTTGATCTCGGAGGTACAGGGTCATAAAACATAGGTAAGTGTACGGGGCTTTTGAAGACTGTATATTTCTGTGGATGTGAAGTGGGATTTTGATATGTTTGATACAAAACACAGGGCAGTTTTTTAGAACGCTTTCTGCAGTAGCTTATCTTAAATTTTGTCCATCTCTTATGTACGTTCTCAGCTTGAGGTGAGGTGATGTAGAAAAAGACTAAGAAAATATGTAAGTGAGACAGATGTCTAGAAAACCACTTGACATTGCTCATCAGTCCTCTGTCTTCATCATTTGTTCCTGATCACAATATGTGCACCAGAAATCCAGTCTAACAAAGCACATTGGCTTCACTTCAGGTGGACAAGTCTTTGCCATGGTTACAACTAGTAACTTGTTCAACCATAAACATGTACTGTCAGGATTTTGTAGGAGGACTTTTGATTCTTAACCAGGACTTACTGAGGGTAAAGCCACAGCAATTTGCTGCCTAGGTACCAAGGAGTGTGATTCTGAGACCCAGATAAAAAAATCATTCAATGGATTAACTAGAGAAAATGGTTTTTTCTCTTCCTATTTACAGAAGTCCATAACATAAATGTCAAGACTTTTCTTATCTGAGTAAATCATTGGACTGAAAAATGAGAAAGCAACAACACCTTCCAGAAGAGGTTGAGGAATATTTTCAGCTAAAATTAGTGTTGTGCCTTTGATAGGTATCAGCAAACAAAATGCTTTTAACTTTAGGCTCGATAGGGTAACTTTGTCTTGGAATTTGCTAAGAGATGTCTTTTGGGTCAAGTCTTCAAAACAGCAGATCATCAGGTTTCAGTCAAGTCAGGAAGCTTTGTAGTGTCTTTGAAAGCTGATGCAGAAAAATTGCATTTCTTAATGCAGGATCTGGCAGTGAACTTCCCTGCATTTCTGGAGCTACGGCCTCATTCATGAGGGGATATCACCACAGCATGAAATTGCTAATAAGATCTGATCCATTTAAATTGGGCTTGTTAGTGAAAACTGAAACTTTCAAATCTTGAAACACCTAAGACAATGTACATGGGTTTTTAATGCCCAGTTGACCCATAAATTTATATAATGACAAGCCTTCTATCATGAATGTACTGAAGTGGAAACCATAGTCTGAAGTAAGTAAGATGTTGTACATTGTAAACTTGCAGGTAGCAGAGTACCAGAAGAGTATTTTAGCTTTGTCCAGTGTGAGGCAGTGAAATGCTATTCATCTGTTATGTTCACAAGCTGACCTACATCTGTTACTTCATTTCAAATAATACCAATAAAAAGAAGGCCCAGCATTTTCAGCAAATCACATTATTTCACTTCATTAAGGGTTAAGGGTTTTATGTCAGTCTATTACCAATTCAGGCTGAGATAGCAGTGCTGAGCCAGCACATGCCATAGTATTGACGGCTGGCACAGAAGCGGATGTCCTCTGCTCCCAGCACAACCACCCTCAGTGCTGGGGGGGGACTGTCTGGGAAAGGGCTTGGGGTTTGTGTTATAAACCAATGACTTCAGTAAGTACAGTTGCCGTGCAGGTAGTAAGAAATATATAAATGATTCCATTCCACAGATTTCTAATTCTCAGAGTAAGTGACCCAAAATTGTCCCCTCCTAATCCAAACCCCTCAGCTTTCTGATTGCTGTTGGTTCATTTACCTTTGTCAGCTCTTCCTGTCCTGTGGAGCTGCTAATGTTGACTTTGTGCTTGCCTGCTCTGGGTTATTTCCACATCCTTACAAAAGAAGTCCTGGCTCCCCTTCGTAAGAAAATCAGCGGCATGTAAGAGGAGCAGGAACAACTCTTTTCCTCCATAATGTGGAGAAAACAGAAGCAACAAATATAGTAAACTAATTACTAGTCCCTGTGATTATGCGGAGACATTACCTGTGAGCAACACCTCTTTTTCCTCAACCTTCATCTTTTGCCAAGAATACTAAACCAGTGAGATTAATTATGGGATGATAGGTTGACTCTTGAGGTAGTTTGAATTTAATGGTGAGGGATTATTTTCCCTGTCTGTTAAACCCATCTGAATTTATGCTGCTGAGCCACCAAACCTGCTCCACTCCTCCCCTTTAGATAACCTTTCAAAGCTTCTGTGCAAAATGGCTGTTTTAAGACAGGAAACAAATAACAGTGGCTACTAAAAACAAAAGGTGAATATGCAAGCAGACCAAAGATGCTCTTATTTTTGCAGAGAGCTTTCTTTAAGCAAATAATCTGGCTTTTGCTCAGCCCAGATACTCATTTTTTGGTAATACACTGAACATTTTGAGCCTGGAGTCAGAGGCCTCCAAGTACTAAGTGCACTAGAGCTGATAATAGCAATATCTTGACTGCTTCTGGTAGCTGAGCCTAATGTCAGTTCCATCCCTCCCTGAATGATTTCAAAGCTGAACACATTGAGTACCTTGCTTCTTGAGTTTCTTGGTGTTAACCAGTTGGGGAAATGTGGTTTTTGTCATTCACATGGTTTTATGTTTTTTCTGTGTTCTTTGTGTTGCGTTCTTTATTTGGTGGCAGCTGTGTTTTCTCAGTCCATGTAAAGGATTCTGGTAGTACGCCCATATTCTCACTAAAAAGGTGTCAGCAGTCTGTTGTCCCTTACTTAGCTCTAGTTTCCAATTACAAATCTGTTGATGTTACAGCTCGGCATAATTTGCACGTCATTTGGCTTATTAAGACAGCTAAATTTTTTTTTAACTGAATTCTGTTTTCAGTAGAATTGGGAGAAGAAAACCTGTTAAACTAGCAGTGGTTCTTCTGCATTTTCTGTGGCTCCTAAGGTAGCTAACATTTTAGTAATGTCTGAGTTCTGAATTTTTTTGTCATAATGAACTGGGAAAACCTTTTCCTTTAAAAGAAACTTCCTCAAGCAATGACAAGATATCAGCTGTTGTGAAGGTATCATACTGATGAATGAGAAGTAGAATATTAACTCTTTTAAGCTGAACATGTGGTTTCATTAGAATCAGTCAGATCAGAATAATGGATTTCCATTCTTTATCTCCTTCTGCAATTTTTGCCTGTTGACACATCATCCCCTGAACTGTAGGTTTAGGTTTATTTCACATACCTGAAGAAGCTTTTCACAGATTTCTCATTTATATCTTCCATGTTTCCTTTGTGTTGTGATTGCATGAAAAATATTATTTTGTTTAATTTTACGGTAAGTAGGAATTTAATTTCAAGAATGACTCTGGAACTAGTTAAACCTTTTTTCTGAAGGACTCTTTTAACAAGATAAGCTTAGTTAAAAGTAAAACTGTTCTTTGTCACCCACTAGTGTGTCATTATCCAGTGCCTTGTGTGTGAAGAGTCATTTTTATATGGTGGAGAAAGGATAGAAAATGTCACTGTGATAATTTCTATTCTCATCCACACAGAGCTTTTGCTGTGTTCTAATTTTCTACAACAGTCTTCTCCTGCAGTCATAAAAAAATCTGAATCAAGGGCATTGACATAAACTGAAATCTTTTGATTAAAATATTTTGGATTCTCAGTCAGCAAATGTGTGTTTCAGTTCGTACATTATTAAGGAACAACAACAAAAGTCAGGGCGTTTTTCAGTCATTCCTGGTGCTCACAGATGAGTTAATGACCTGAACTGGGAGGACTGGTTCCTTCCAAAATTTGTCAGTTAGTGCTACATTCTTTTATTTTTCCCCTCCAGTGGCCTTAGTCTTGATGATACCTTCTGCACAGACTGGTACTGCATATTCTCAAAGCAATAGTTCTCTAATGGAAGGAGACTGCTTCATCTGCAATACTCTGCATCCATTTTGAACAGCAGATCCAAATTCTGCCAGCACAGATATCACTGATAGGGGTTACTGACTAATGTACAAGCTGGCATTTGATGTGGAGTACTGGGGATGTTCTTATGCAAAACATTGACAACCTTTCTGGACCACAGAACTGTAGCCTTTCCACATCATTCAGAAAAGATAGAAACTTGAATAATAATTTCAAATAAAATCCTTTGTGTATTCAACTCTCCTGGTACAAACCCTCCACTAGTAAGGAATGCACTGAAAGTGATGGTATTCCAGTACCAGTTAAACAAAAGCAGCCTTTGGCTCTCCGGACTAGTAAGAATGAAGAATACTTCCAGATAGAAAAAACCCCAAGATTTTTGTTTTGTTTAGTTTTGTTTTGAGCAAATGTAGAAATATCACACATAGCTGCAGATTTGATTTCCTTTCATGCCATTTGACAATCTGATAATTTTTACAAAGATATACTTAAAATGCTGTTTCATGCAAAGTTCACTTTTTTCCCTGTTTAAAAAACACTGCATCTTTAATTTGCAAGGCTGTGTATTAATTTTGCTGAGTACTGTTTATTTCCCTTTCCTTCTACTTTATTTAAAGTCAGTTGTTGACAACTCTCAGGCGTGTCAAAGTCTCACCACTAATAATAATTGCTTAAGGATCCCTAACTTCTATAAATGTTGGTTCCAGCTAAAAACCCCATGCAATAGCCCTGTTTGAAGGAAAGGGGAAGGGGGGTGGGAAAGGAAAAAAGGGGTGGGGAAAAAAAGAAAAAAAACCTGAGAACTTCTTCTGATGAATTTTTGATTTTCCTTCCTAACAAAGAAATGTCTGTGATTCAAAGAAATAGCTTAAAGTGATATTATAAAATAGAATATGGAGTGCACTGTTCTGAATGACTCTTTGCTTTTAATGTGAGGCTGAAAAATTGTCAGTGCCTTTTTTGATTAGATGAGATTTTTTTTTTTTGTTCTTGATCTAAGAATTGAGGAGAAAAACATGCTACTTGCATTTGAATATGGTATGAGCTGGCTGTAATGTGTTGAGGATAAAGCAATACCAGTACTGCCTCAAGGCGGCACCTGTATCTGTGGGTCAATGCCATTCCTCCTTAGATCGCTGCGGAGCCCCTCTCTCGGCTGCTGCTTTATTAGGCCTAATTAGGCAGGCTGTCACTTTTATTGGTGATGGGAAAGGAAGATAAGTAGATTACTTGTGTCATCTATCTCTATCCGGACGTGTCTAAAAAGTCTAAAGTGATTGCTGTGGGCCACAAATATATTTCGCAAGAGGGAGGGAAAAAAAATCAGAAATGTATTAAACCTCTAGAAATGACTTACCTTTGGCACTACTGTGTGTAATTTCAAACCCACAGAGAAAAGAGTTACAGTACATACGTAAAGTCCTTTTGTTCAGAGGGAGAAGGTTGTCTGTAATGGTTTTTGTGATATCAAAATAATAAAAAAGGGTTGTTTTCTACTTAAAATTCTAGCAGCAGTTACATATATTTGAAAGCTAATCCAAGTTATAATAAGAGTGCAGCATCTGTGGCTAGTGGAAAGGGCTATTTTGATGACAGCCTTGTTGACGTGTTCCTCTGATAGGTTTGCTCTTTGGATCATTGCTCAGGGCATCTCCAGTTTATGCAGCATGTGTATATTTTTAATGATTGTTTAAACTAATAATTATTTTCTAAATAAAGTATCAGATATCTTCTTAAATTAACTATTGAGAACTAATATTATCAACAGCAATCAGCACTTGCACTATTATAATTGTCTGAGGCATCTTCTGCTTTGGAGGATGATAATCTCCAGAATGCTCCTCAACAGAAAGAGCTTATTAGTTATAGCATTGTGGTAGGAAAATAAAACTACGTTTTATGGGCTCTTAGGAAAAGGAAATATGTTCTTGATTTAAGAGTGTTGGTAGAGTCAAATACCAATCATTACAGAACTTTAAGCTCAAGGTTAAAACAAAGTCGGTTTTGTATTTTCAAAAATTCTCAAAACTGCCAAATCACAACCAGACAGGTGATAAAATGCTTTTAGAAATTTGGATTCTTTTTCTTTTAGAGATGGGCTCTTACTTCAATTTTTGGTGCATCCAATCACATGGGATACAAATACTGACCTCTCAAAATTTGATTGCAGCCACAGCACAGGTAGCAGCGTGCTAACATAGACATCTTTAAGAAATATGCCAAAGATGTCGGTGTGCAAATTCCCAAAATCTGATGGGCCAGTGTTTTTGACTATTAGCTAGAATAAATGTATTGTTATCAACAAAACTATTCATAGACTTAAAACCAAACTCAATCACAACACAAGGGCAAGATCAAGCCCTATCCAGCATTCCTTACGCAGAACTCCTGTAGACTTTGAGCAATATGATTTCAATAAACGTCCTTGTGTGTAATGAGTGCTGTGGAAGGTCTTTAAATGACAGGTTCTGACTGCTGCACCAATGGCATCTTTATTCAAGATTCTGTATTCCACAGGCAGTCAGCCATTCTATTTGTTTGGAAGCTTCAAATCTTCTCATTCATTATTCAATTCAGACTGTTTAGGCTTTATTTTCTTTGCCTTGAAGACTCCTCTTCACAGATGTTGCCTAACAGCCTCCATGAATATTGAGATAGCTGAAAGTGCAGTGTCATGGAAATCCACCATTAGGAGACACACTTCCATAGCTGCTGTACAAACCTTTTTGTATAAGTGGATGCTTTTTGAGCCATGTTATGATTTAAAAAATTCTAAATGTAGGGTGGAGAGGTACCTAGTGCCAGGAACTTTCAAATGAGTTTGTCTTGAAGAACTTGCGGATCATTATTAAGTTGAAGAAATTCAGAAATTTGATGCCTCAGGGTTTTTTTCTGCCTACTACTCTAAGCTGTAACTTTTGCACAATACCTATTTCTTGATTATTTATTTTAATTACAGTATCTACTCAGAGTGGGAGTCTTTCAATCTCAAGGTATCAAGGTCTCTGAATTACAAAGGAAATATTTTGTTATGTAGTATTTGTTTTCTAAAGTTCAAAGGCTGAAACTACTTTCCTCCATAACATGCAACAGTCAACTGTAGTGTATAAAGGCAGTATATTTAGTTATCCGTGTGGTAGGAATTCCCTTTGGAAACTGCAGGCTGCTGGCAGTCAGGCTCAACAGCAGCCTCACAGGAGGCAATTTCTCATCAGGACCTCAGTTCAACTTCTGAGGAACTCCAAATGAGATTTTGAATTGTGAGTTGGTGAATTGTCTGAGAAAAAAAACCTTTTTACTCTATAGCAGTGCTGTGGTCTGCCTTCAGTTCTTTTATAGGGAATGAGAACTGCTTATTTACATTTCCCCTGGTCAATCTGTAGTAAACATTGAAGGTGTCACTTTTTGCAGACTGCCAAGAGCAGCATCCTCTGTCCTTCCTGCTTGGCTGGGCAGTGCCCAGAGCCCAGGGATATGGTACACCTTCCCAGACCCTGGGCTTGTGTTCTAATTCTTGTTTCTGATTGTGCATACATCTTCTGGTTTTAGACCTCAGCTTTAAGCATGGGGCCATACTATCCATGCCTACTTATTTATAAGGAGACTCACCCAAGGATTATCACAGGACAGAGCTACTGATTCCAGCAGCTGATCACATGAAGAGCCACACCTCAGCTTACCGGACCTGGCTCATTGGGCATTTGCATCCAGGAGTTGCTACCAGGTCACAGATGTGGAAAACTGAGGCCTGAACTCAAGAAAAGTGTGAGAGTTACTACTTATTTACTGTCTCTGTGTCTCTTAGCAGGAAAGGTCCAAGGTTTGATTTACTCTGAGATGTCTAATTCTATGTTTTCTTTAAGTTAAGGAAAAGCCAGTCTCTATATAAACATTTTTGCCTTTACATTGTTTTCTGGATGTGTCCATGTTTTGTAGTTTGTTGCTGACATTCAATGCCACCACAGCAGACACAGTGTACCTGAGTGATAAAAACGGAGCTCCTAAAAAGGTTCTTTATCTTTCTAATGCTTTTGAGAGGTTTTGAGAAAAAAATACCAAAATTATATCATAATTTTGTGCTTTCAGTTTAACATGCCTTATTCCATTATCTCCTCACAATGTCTGAAGTTCAATTGCTTTTGGCTCATCCAGCTCAAGCTACTCTGTAAGATCCCAAACTAGACCTCTCATTTGAAAGGTGCGGAACAACTGTCCGTGCTTATGGGGAAAAAAGATGCTCATTCGTTCTCTTTTTCCTTCTTCCCCAGGAACATACAAACTCTCTCCATGTCCTTTCTCATGTCATGTAACAGCTATGAATAAATCAAATTGCTGTATTTCTAATTCACCTGATCAGGAAAAGACCAGTAGCAAAGATGGCATTCCGATTTCAAAACCGTCTCTGAGAATATCCCAGGGAAGCTACTGTTGTGCACATTTTAAAAACTTTGAAAGCTCCACAGGTTCAATGCAGCTGGTTAGAGTGGGAGTAGTTTTAGAATATACAGTTGTAGTTACTTTTTTGGTTATACAAACGGATGTGTCAAAATCTTAGTGAGAAATAAGGGATGGTGGTACTTTGATAATATAAAATACAGTATTTTGTTATTTTCGATTCTTTTAGCAGGTGCTTTTTCTTTGCAAAGCATGATGCTTGCCTGTTTCATGGATATGTTGAAGTAAAAGCCTTTTAGAACATTTTTATTTCCAATTTGCTTTGGTCAATTAGGGATAGATATGAACCCAGGTTCATATGACCCCAGGCTGCTGCAGCCAAGGACCAACATATGTTGACCGGAGGAAGAATAGTGATGTCTTGTACTAACTTTTTCCTTTTTTTGTATTTGCATTCGTGCAGGGAACACATGAGAGTTTTTGTATTTCACATGCATTTATCTAGAGAAGATTGACCCTATAATTTCTACAACCTTTTAAGTAATGAACGGTAGCCCAGTTAGGCTCTAGTAGCTCAAAAGCGCTGAGTAGCCAGCTGAAGCCAATTCGTTTTTAAGGGGTATTCAAGATTCTAAGAGGTTCTTGATTTAAAAAGGCAGATTGTGTTTCTCTAATCATGTTTGTTCTTTCTCTTCAGCCATTGAACCAATTAGACACCAAGAAATACAGCCTAAGAAGACAAAGTTCATTGCACAAAATTCTTACAGAGTTAGTTGAAAACAGTTTTAAAGACTCTCTAAATTTTTCAATTTAAAGCAGCATATTTATACTTTTCCTATTTCTGTGTTTCCTGTAAAGCCAGAGCCAAACTCCCTGTCAGCTAAATGAGGCTTTGGTGGAATAGTTAGTTCTCATATTTATTTCTGATTGTGTCATTTTTTATCTTTTGATACTAACATACTTCTTTTATTTCAAACTGATGACATCTGTGTTGGCAATGTAGGATATTTGTGAGGAGAGTTAGGTGATAAAGATATCACTGGGTAACTGCAGATACAGAACAGTTCTTTGGATGTGGCCTTTGTGCACCTGTGTGGATCAGGCAGGAAGAGTTAGGGATTTCCGTCATTTTTTTGTGGCATTTTCTTTCCCAGCCCTTTGACATATCTTTAGCCCACCTGGCCATCAGTCCAGCCAGGGTCCAGTGCAAAGATGGACCTCGAATTTGGCAGCACCATAAAGGGCAATATCTAGTCCTAGCTGCATTCACGTTTTTCCTTGTTTCTTTCACATCCCTTTAGTATTAGTTTTTGCTTTGAGAACATAGAAAGCCAGAACTAAAGTGTACAAATATTATTGCTCTGTATTAATGACTTCTGTATCCAATTAGTGAAGATTATTATTGCAATATGTTCTGATTTGCATTGCACACAAGAGACAATAAACAAGATTCCCGAGAAGCAGGTTTATAAATAGCTTCTCTGCAGCATTCCTTGACTGTCCCAGTTCCTTCGGTCTGTCACTTTGCCAGACAGCAGAGTTCAGTTGCACCAGTAACAAGCACTAGTCACAGGGTAAGGGTTCCATCAGAGCCAGAATAGAGTGCAGGGAGTACCAGCTTTCCCTGCTCCCCATCTGCTTCTTGCAGGATAAGACTATTTCAGTCTTGTGGCTGAAGCAATTAACATTTCATTGCAGGTAATAAAACCTGTTTGTTAAGTACATTTTAAGGAGAGATACTGTATTTTAACGGACATTTAGTAGCTGGCTATCAACTGCCTGTGCTCCCTGCCTGGGGACAGCAGGAAAGGTTTATTAAATATTAAGAAGCTGTTCATTACTTTATGAAACTATGACAACAGAACATCTGAATACTTAGAAAACAGTTAACGTTCTTTAGAGTAGCTGCTTCAGTTAGGGGAAAGGACTAATGTTTGTCTGGCTAAACATGCATAAAAATCTAGTGTCGTCTTTGAAGTTTGCTCTTTGCTCCTGCTACTTGAGCATGTTGAAATTAACCTATGCTGCATGATTTAGAACACAAGTGAAAGCAAAGTCACCTTTTAGAGAACGCAGGAAATCAGATATCTCAGAAAAACACTGGCTTTTTAAAATGTCTTTAAAAATCCCAAAATCCATAGAGGTATACTGTTGTCTTGGCCAAACCGGAACAACTGTTTAGAGGTTTGTCTGTCACCAGTAATTTTGAAAGGTAACTTCTATCTTTGTATGCAGCATACAGAGGCTATTCAAATTTCATTGCAGATCTCAAGGAAAACATTAGGTCTTTGCAAAGAGACAATAGCTCAGTGAGAAAATATCTGCAGATTTTTTGGAAGACCTTCCTTCACTTCAACCAGAGTTTGATGCAAGGTGAAAGCTCTTTGAATATTGGCTGTTTGGTAAACAAGGAGGACCTTCAACACTGATGAAGCCAATTACATATTGTATTTGTACCCACTCTTGCTTGTATGGGATGAACCAGAAAATGAAAAAAAAAAATCAAACCAACAGCCCAGAGCTCTCTTTGGTCCTGATCTTGCCAGTCATGCTGAGTGAGCAGAATCTTGTTTCCATGTGGAGTAGTTTGTAGAAAAATTCTCTCAGTGGTTACCATTGGGCACAAGATATTTAAGTGCATCTGTTGTGAAGGACAGACAGTAGTATTATTTAGCACGAGACATGATCTTATCTTAAATGTATAGTTACAAGGGTCACAAATGTATTACCACTCAGTGATGTGCAGCTAATGTTTTAAGAGTCTGGGGAGTGAGGGGCGAACCACAACAATTTCTAGTCTTGTATGGGCTCTAAAAGTGTTTTCCAGGCTTTAGAATATGGAACTAGGGAACCCTTTTGTATGTTTTTCCCGCTCAGCACTAAAAATACTAACAAAGAGAAACAACATTACCTGGCAATAAACAACCATGATGTCTGAAAATGATTATGCATTGGTGTGGTGGCCAGTGAACATACATTACACGGGACGGAGAATGCTCAGTAAGACAAGCCCCTAGCACCAAAAGAACCACTCAAGGTCAGGGCGACCGAAAAGGCTTCTCCCAGCACGCATTGTTCTGTTATGGTAATCTACCTCAGTTTGAATTCCGCGGTTGGCTGTTGGCCTCTACCCCCTTCGTCACTCCCCCAGAGCTTCCCCATTGGCCCCTGTTCCCTGGTCCCGCCTTTTCCCCGCCCCCAGGTAAAACCTCAGAGCTCGCCGTTGTTTGAATCTTTGTCCCTGAATCTTCGTCCCTGAATCTTCGGCGGTGTAGAAGAAATAAATGCTCCTGCTGGAACTCATGCAAAGGCCCTTCCCATCTCTTTGCGACCGACTTTATCGTGAAGCTGGTTGTGCGTTTGTTTGTGTGTGCACGCATGTGACCCCGCAGAGCTGGACAGAGACAGTAATACATTGGTCCTGAGACACAGACTTGGTCAGGTAATTGTCCTGAGTGCAAGAACAACAGAGGGTGAGGATGAACTAAAGTAGCCTTAAGTCATCTTTCTGTCTTGTACCCCAAGCTGGATCCTGAATCTGGCTTGGTTGTGCTATTGTGGCAGCAGAGAGACTGAGAAGGGAAGAGGAACTCGAGTGGGACATACAGTGCAGCTCACTGCTTAAACGGGTAGAAAAGACCAGAATATACATGTGGAGACTGAAGACATTATAGGAGGCTATGGGATTATTTTGTCAGAGAAGACACTACAGTCTACATTTACTTTCAGTACATGGCAGAAGCAGTGGTGTTGAAACTGATTTTGGTGCAAATCTGTTTCCTGGGAAGTTAGAACTTCCTGACTGCAAACTAACGCTATCAAAGCAAGGTGGCCTTTTTCTGGAGTAGTTTAGATGTGCTTAATGCTGTATGGCAAAGGAACGAGCAAATTTCAACTGCCAGTTCTATTCCTCCACTGTAACACAAACTGTTCATTTCAGTACTTCTGGGTAATTACTTTGCTCTCTTGGTAGTTTTTCTGTTCTTCGGGTTCACCTGACCTGAGATGTGCTCATGTCTCTTGGCCATAATGATGTCTCCTTCCACTGGGTTTGCACCTGTGTTTTCTTTGCCCTCTTTTAGTTCTTGTTTCTCAGATCTTCTATTTGCTCTTTTCCCCTACAAACACTTCTCTTTTTTCCCTCTACCAGGAACTTTAATTGTTCTTGGCCTGTATGTCTTCCTTAAAAGCTCCTTGCAGCCTTTCACTGTTCTCTGTATTCAGACTTCACCTGCCTTCCAAATCCTTAGTCTTTCTGAACAGCACTCCATGTCTGCCACTGAGCCAGAGAACAGTGAGGAGCAAGTCCAGGGCACAAAATACCAGAACCTGGGAAGAATCAGAGTGGGTGTGGGCTCACTCCTCTCTCACCCCTCCACAGCCAGTGCATGAAAACTGGGCACACATTAATTTGTATGGGTACTGACTGTGATAGCAGATTTCCATGGTTTGATAATAGAAAAATTTTCTTAAGAGCTGCTCTGGTGAAGTTTCTGGCAACTCTGGGTTCTTGTGGACACTTCCATCAATATGTTGCAAAGCTTGTCATTTAGGGAAGGGTAGAAAATAGTCTACCCAATAGGCCAGAAAAGCAAGGGAATGCTATTTAATTTCTTTCACTTGCTGCATTTAATAAAGAAACTGGTGTATGAGTTTTGTAGGGGAATGGCATAGAAAAGGGGAAGAAAACCTCTATGGGGAGCCAGATTTCTCCTGAAATGCTTTAAGATTAACTGAGGGGAGAGGGACAGCCCTAGAAACTTTTCAAAAAGGAAGACCTACGATGGTGCAAACTGAGGCAAATTTCTGCTTTTTCAAGTCTCCTTGAACTCAGATTTTTCTCATCTGTGTATGAAGTAAAGTTTAGAGAATTTTCTGGTTTTCTGATCCTGCTTTCTAGTAAGTTTGCAAGTCTCCAAGTTCTCTCTGAGCTTTTGCAGAGTTCTTCTCTAGTGGGAACCATCCCTTGGGTTCTTCCCCCACAAACAGTTCTTTGGTTTATAAAGGAAGCGCTTTTATTTTGTTTTTGTTGCTGGCGTCCAAGACTGACAAATGGGTTTAGTCCCAGGCTCTTCTTTCAATTATTAATGAAAAATATTGTATTACCTGAGGCTAACCCAACATTTCCTTCCATTTCTAAGCCTTTGGCAACCAGCAATCTCATTGCTGTCTAAAATGCAGAGAAGAAAATCTTTTGCCTGTTCCTTTTTCCTCCTCTGCTTCTGCCTCGCCTCCCTCCCTTAAGAAATTCACTGTATAATTGCAGGATGACTCCAATGAGTGTGGTAAGAAAGCATTGTTATAAATAAAAGTGAACATCATGCAGTCTGATTGTCACTTGTTTAGGATTTAAAGTATCAATTTCTGAACATTACAGAGATTTAGATGTGGGTTAATTAAACATTTACATACATGTGTAGAACAATATATTGTATGGTGCAATAATATGCACTTTAATCAGAATCTGTGGGTGTTGTGTGTTTGCTTGTTCCATGTTAATTGGTATCGTGCTGGCTCCTAGCTTAGGTCTTTGGCTGGATGGAACAGAATAGACATGGTGTTTTAAATATTTTAATTAGGACCAGCAGTTCCCAGCTCACTCATTTCTCATTGGATTGTTTTTCATGCATGAATAAATTAGCTAGCATGGAAGTACTTTGCAGAAAGTAGTTGCCCTCTAGCCATAAAATGAGTCCTGTTCATTAATACTTTAATGAAATTAGCTGTGAGCAAAATATCATTCCTTTTAACTGTGTTCTAATTTCTTAATTTTAATTAGGCACATAATTGTAGTATACTGAAATTATCTTAATGTACAGCAAGAAAAGTTCTATCACCATGGGCCTGTGGCTGAAACTTGAGCATACTTGCAGCATATTTCAGCTTGCAATTTTTCTCTTCAACTTTTCCTAGCTAATCAAAATCTTTTCCTTGCTTTGTGTTATTGCAACATGAAGTCAGGAACTGACTAATGCTTTCAGATGCCAGAAAAATTAAAAGAATCACTGATTCTATGTTTTGTTGTTGGCAACATTCATTTGACAGCCCCAGTTTTAGAGTCCAACATAACCCAGGAGCACTTCTAGGGAAGCACAGAATACACAAAACCTGTTTGTTGTTTTGGCTTTTTCCCCTGAGTTGTTTCATGCTTTGCTCACTTGGAGTTGCTACATTTAATTTATAATTATGCAAAGTGAGGTAGGAAGCAGTGAGAATGTATGAAAACTGAGAAATTTAGATTTTAGCAGCACTAGCATGTCATCTTTAGTATAAAGTTTAATTAGTATAAATTAGTCTAGGTTGTTTTATAGATGCTTCTTGTTTCCAGTTTGGCAGATACAGTTCTGGTGGGTGCAGTTTCTTTACTGCGAAGACAAGCATATTCTAACAAAAGCATTGGTTACTCTATCTCATAGTAAGTTTGACATGAGTTTTTTGAGTGAATGTCCTCATCCTGATAAAGAACTGTGTATAGAAACACTAAGCTAGATACATTCTTTTTTAATAGGAGAGCTAAGGATCTTCAATCCAAATTTATGTCAGGGGGGATTTAAACTTTGGCATTTACTACTTTGCTCAAAACTGCAGAGAACTGGAATAAGAAGCCAGAAAGGAATCTTGAAAGTTTTAAAACACTAAAAAAGGGGCACATATTCAGCTCTAGACTTTTTGCATCCAAATCCTTTGAAAACTAGATTTTGTATTTATCACTGTATTAAGCAAAGAGAATTTCAAGCAGTAGTGACTATATCGATATGAAATGTGACTTTGACCCAAGGAATTTTGAGGTAAAACACTGGTACATTAATGTTGAATGTAGTGAAGGATTTGTGTAGTAATTTGTCTCTCCTGTACAGTGCTGTATTAACCTGTCTTGCACAGGTCTGCAGGTGTGTGTGTAACCACCTCTCCAGAACTCCCCGATATCTATGGTGCACCGAGTGGGTGAGCTCCAGGTTCTTGCCTTCCCTGTGGAGGTCACTCATCTTTTACAGGGTGATGGGGACCTTTGTCTTTGCTGAAATTGAATTTCTAATTGAAATCCTTTTTAGCAGCGTATTTCACTGCCTGCTGTAATTGGCACCTGCTCTAAATAATATTGATATTTCTTATTTAAATAATAAATTATAGCTAATTGTAATACTTCATTATGCCCACAATTAAGTGAACTGAGGTTAGTTTACAATTAATACTAATACTAGTTGATGTGCAATTTGAATGTAATTTGCTGCTGTTAGCAGATTGCCAGTGGAAAGAAGAAAGCTAAGGGATTTCTTGTTTCCAGTGGCAATCTTGTTTTTCTAGACAAACAACCTTAAATAAAATGTGAGTTTTATATTCAAATAACCAGGAAATCAATTAGACTAAACATTCTGGTTTTATTCCTGATCAATCATTGTCACTTTTCTTCTGGTAAACACACACTCAAACCTTCCCTTTGGAGAATCTAATTCTAATTATCATCTATTAAAGATTAGTAAAATTAATACAGCACATCTTTGATTGTTTCATGCTACAGGAGACACAGGATAAGTTCAGAAAACTCAGGTTTCACTCAGGCAATATGAGGGATTTGTATCAGAATGGTTAACCTCTGTTTGGTCACAGATTGTTCTAAGAGTGCTAAGAGACACTAAAAAGAAAATGGGAGTGAGCTGGAAGTTTTGTGTGGAACTTTGGCTAGTGATAACAAATGCTACAGACACTGGTTGTTCTCAAGAAAGAAATACTGTGGGATTTCCTTTCTTGTAATAAAACATGTTTGAGTGTATTCGATGGCTTTCAAGTTATCTGTACCTTGAAGATTATTTGCTGTAGAGGCAAATGACATAGGCAGATGGACGTTATTTGGTTTGCTCTGCTTCACCAGTCAAAATTCTGCAGGTCCTTCCAGCATCAGAAAGCATCTATAAAGTGTGCTTGAGCAGCAAATTCCAAATGTATCATCACTGTACTCAGTTTTCTGACTTGAAAAATTCATATTAGAAAAATGACCTTACCTGTACTTCTTATAGACCCATCTGTAATAAGGCGTAAAGAAAAAGCTAAATTTAAAATTGCTTCTGTCTTTTGTATGATCAGATAAGAAACTGTTGACAGAGCTGAACTGATATTATAGAAACTTAGGAATCTCAATCTCAAACCTGCATGGAAGCCCAAGTGAAAAACAAACAAAAAAAAATAGAGGAAGCTCTAAGGGAATTTGAGTAATGAGCAACATAAAGGGGTGGATCAAAAGCCTCTTGCAACATTCAGGTGCTCACACAGTTGTAACTGGGCTCCCTTTCTTATTTCTGTGACTGCACAGAAATGCACAGACTTACTCTGCATTTTGGAGTAAGGTAGTGGACACTAACATGATATTCAGTTACCAAAAAAGGAATTTAGGCAGTGGGAATTAAATAACAGGCCATGAGGTGGAACTTTACACTACAATGGTGATAGGTTTAGTGATCTTATTGCCATATAATTCTTGGTTTCTTTAGTTTTTTAATAGAATGCTATGACTTCTTAAATAGTCATCCAATTACATCACTGCTTATGTAAAAATTACTTGGGGGGGAAAGTTGGTTAAATACCTGGAATAAGGAGAAATGCTGGAATTGTGAAAGTCCGACTTAAATCACCTAAATCCAATTTAAGGATCACTTAAAAATTAAAAAGCCATCCCCACCATTTTTAACTTAGTCTTACGATTTCCAGGTCAGTCAGAAGCTACCTGACATATATGGAATAGAAAAGGAAAATGAAATAGAATGTTTCTTTTTCTAGAGGACCAGAAGCTAATTTGGGAGAAACTAGAGTTCCTTTACCAGATCAGCAAATAAACCAGAAATTTCAAACGATCTTGACAGAACATGTAGCTGGAGTGATTTGGAAGGAGAGGTAGATGAAACATTTTAATAATTAACATCCTTTAATGAATTATTTTTCCTTCCCCAATGACACTTCTTAGACAAAGAAATAGGAGATCCTGTGACAAAAAATCTCTACCCTTATCTTGTTTCCTTCTATCTTTCTAAAGAGCTGTATGTCATAGGATTTACTTATCAACTGTAAAGCATTAATAATGTTTAGCATTAAAAATCCTTTTAGATTCCCTGTTGTTATTCCGAGATGCCATTTTTAAGGCACCAATCACTCTCTTCAGATTGCATCTGCCTTCAATCAGTGGCACATCTGATTTCATTATAATTATGGTATCATTTAGATTAATCAGTATTTTGCAGTTTCAGTTGATTAGAAAATTACAAGTTGAATGCAGTATTCATAATAAAAATACAAACTAGATGGTGAGAAAAGAATGCTGGAGAACAGTGGGCGTTTAACAGCCTGTCTCTAATTTTGAAGTCAGAAAATTGCTGCTTACTGTTACCACAACTGTAAGTTGTTGATAACAATAAAGCATCAACACATCAGAAACCAACAGCATATTGCCCTTCAGAGGGACGATGCTGTTCATTTATACAGTTATGGAAAATTTCCTTTTTTATACTGTGTGTATAAATCCTACCTCTTCCAATGAAACAGCTTTAAAATTCTGTACCTCTTCTCACCATAGCGTTTTTCTTAGGAATTCAGAAAAACAGTAAGCCTTCCCTAATATTTTCTGTTGTGGCTTGCAGCTCTGACTAATTCTTACTTGTGGCCAGCTGTGTACACTTTGGGGAGACTTTGAGTCCGTAAATTATGGAATTGTTTAATAGATCCAGAGAAGAGTGTTATGGAGTTAGGCCTGGTGAATCATATGGCAGAGGATCAAAGACTTTTGTTTTAACTGCTCTTTGCCATTCCTTCTTTGATAGTGGTGTTAATCCTTCCTTTATAAAAGGAAATAGCAAATATTAATATTTGTAATAGTATTAGTTGGACTTGTTGGAATGTCTCTCCTGTAAGTTGTTCTTACAAATAAGGGGCAATGTATCTGTGCTGCAGATCAGACTTATTTACTGTATGCCATGAGTGTAATTGTATAACCATAAAGATCTGGAGCAAAATGGATTGAACTGCCAGCTCTGCTAATCCATCTACACCTTTATCATCTGGTCTAACTGGCTACCTCCAGTTCCCAAAAAGCTCATGGGAAATTTTTCTTCCTGCTTGGGCATCCTCTATCAAATCCTTTTTGCAATCTTTCATGCAGATTTACTGTATTTTCTGAAAGAAGAAAGCATAAGTAACATCCTCCGCAGGCTCCAAGTTCTCTACAACTTTCTCCTTTATTTCCATCCAAGAACACAATCATGTGCTATTATATATCTGTTATGGAATCTACTCCTAATGTCAAAGGACTGACTGTGACACACAGCATCCAATGCTTGGAAAAGATGTCTGGCTTCTCGAGAGCTTTCTAGTAAATTAACCCAGTTCAAGCAGATAGAACAGGGTTCCAGGACTGAGAAATTAAACAAAACCAAGGAGAATATAATTCCATGTCATATTTTTGCAAAAGTGCAAAAGATGGCACTGAACAGCAGGGAAAGATACTTGACAAATATTCATCCTTTTAAACACATTTAATTTGAGTTGGTATCACCTTTTTAATAGGAAAAACATTGGCTCCTTTAGTAGCTTTTCTACAAGTTGATATTCTGTTGCAGAATATAAATTAGACAAAAAAAATCAACCCAATTCATGGTGAGCTTCCATTGGCCTTGGATCGCCAGCCTTATAAAACACAAAAAAGCAGTGTCTGTTACCACTCTCTGAGGGTCAGGTCTGTTTCTCCCCTGTAATCATGAATATATCTTGTGAACATATCTGCTTGTTTTGTGAAGCCTGTGAAAACAACCTAAGAAACCACAATGTCATCAATATTTTTCTAACACGTATTTTCAGACATCACAAGAGAGATAGTGGCATGAGTCTGCTACCACAATAGCACTGTAATAAAGTACTCATTAAATTTATGCAGATGGTAGTTTCTTTCCAAGGAAGATGTATTGATGTTTACCATTATGAATATGAAATTGTTAATTGTGGATTTTGAAACTTCAGGAGGCATTTTCAGCATGCAATTTATCTTATCACAAAATTTATCCTAATAGAGTTGTGTTGAGCTCTCAGAATGACAAAACCAGCAGGGCAGTCAGGCAGACTGTCCCTGCGGGAAAAGAACTCTTTTGACATCTGTCTGAATACAGTATTTCTCCTGGCTTTTTCCTGGACTGATATTACAGATGCTGTGTTTGGAGCCACTGAGGGCATGATGCTGCAAGCTGGTGTCTGGGTCTGTGAAGAACACAAGCAATGTGTTTTAAAAATCAGTTGTTATTCAGAAATGTAGAGATTCCTGATGCCTGGAACAGACACCTTTAAATCAGGCCTCCTCAGGTTAATGTGTTGCAGCTTTCCCAGGTAAAGCGGGGATGCGCTGGGGTGTGAGTGTGGAGTTTGTGGCCTCGTGTCCCAGGCAGAAGGAAGGGCAGTGTAAGGAGGCACCAGCAGCCACCTCTGCTGCAGGGAGGGCACTGTTGTCTCCCTGCTATGAAACGGGTGGGGTTGTGGCTAAGGATAAATTGGTGTCTTGATGGTGGCTGATTTCAGTTTTGTTTGAGTCGCCCCTTGCTGGGGTCAGTCTCCCGATCTGCCTTCCTCACGCAACTTGTTATTGCCATGCTACAATACAAAGAGGTGTTTTTTTAAACAAACGAACAGAAGAAAATATTTAAAAAAAAACAAAACCAAAACGAACTTTTGGGGTATTGAGATTTAGAATTAACAGTAACTTTTTTACATTTTTATAGACACTTAAAATTTTTAATTACAACTTTTAGGGATGGGGAATATGATTTTTTTTTTTTTAACCTTTTTAGCTTACCGTGTTGGAAGAGAAAAATGTAACTTTAAGTCCCCCTGTGAGAGGGGACAGGGATCACCAGGTGGCGTTGGATCACACAGACTTCCAGCCTGCTTTGTGCCATGTGAGCTGCTGGGCAGTTGTGGGCAGATGCACCGCGGGGCTGGGTTTGCTGCAGCACCAAAAGTTTGCACGCAGCCTTTCCCTTTGACTTCAGCAAATGTTTGAGGCACGGCTGTTCTGTGTGATTCAGCGCAGGTACTGCTAATGAAAAGGTTCGCAGAAAAAATGCTGCTCACACGTTATAAGGAAAACATGGAGTTGAAGCACCTTTACTGTCTTGTCAAAAACTTTATATGAAAGCTTATTTTTCCCCCAGAATAGCAATCTTGAAAAATTATTTTAATCAAGAGCTGGTTGACTTATTGAGTATAGGAAGCATTATTTTGGAGTGGTTGAGCATTTCTATTTTTTTTTTTTTTTTATAGTCCCTAAGAGGTCCACTTAGGTCCTACACTTAGGGAAGTAGGACAAGACATTTACTGAGAGTTTTCTGCTTTACTTAACTGCTTTTTTACATTATTAAACAATGCAATGAGACAGGAAACTAAGCCAGAATAAATAACACACCTGTTTATAGTTAACAATGGGAATAAAGTCTGTAATTCAGTTTTTCCAAAAGGTGTATGAAAATTCAGCAATGGACATGGTCAAATACAATATATAGCATATCCATGACTCTTGAACTCTCCTATCTTCTCCACACAATTGACTGAGAAAGGTGGAGAAAGTATCTTTTCTCACTGAAATTGTTTAGAGACTTCTATTTCACTGTCACATCATGCTCCTTTTTCCAGTTGCTGGTTGTTAGCACCTGAAAACCCGTTGTGCTCAGCTGTTCTGAGTAGGTGCAAAAGCAAAGGTGGCAGTGAGGATCCTTCTCTTCCTTAGAAAGCCAGTCAGAGAAGAGGTTCACACTAACTATAAGAGCACTTAAAATTAACATCTTTTTCACATGGATAGCATTTTGTGGCAGATCATTCTCTTAATAAGAATCAATTACCTGGGGTTTTTTTTTTCTTTTCTTTTCTTTTTCTTTTTTTTTTGAGCCCCCAGTTGTATGGAACAAGTCTCAGGGGAAGTGTAAGATTATGTTTTTAAACCATTAATTTCTTCTGATTATCATACTGCTTTCCTCATGCTAATTGCTAAACCCAGTGGGATCTCACTAACATGAGATACAGCCAGGAATAGACAACAAAATCAGAAGGTAGCAGAGGTGGTGATTTTAAACCCCACCGCCACGCTTACGGTACAGTGCTCAGGAATGGAAAAGGCCAGTCCATCTCTCTTTCTGCTCAGTATTGTCCCCACTGCACATTGTGAATGTGTTTTGTCTCCTGTGTTTTATGTCTTTCAGATGATGTAGGGAGTCTCCACACTTCCCTGAAGAGATTGTTCCATAAACTTGTGCAATTTATTGTGAGATGCTTTGCTGGTGTTCTACTGTAATTTCTTCATTACTGAGATATAATTATCAGTAATGTAATTATATATACTGTAAGGGATTTCTTTTCTCTCTGTGGTATTTACACCATCTTTTAGAATCATAACCATGTTTCTTTGCAAGCCTTTTAGCTAATACGTGCATTTATAGCTTATTCTTTAAATGGCTCAGCATTCTTTCTACAATTCTTTTTCCTTTTATAAAAAAATTGAATGAATCATGGTAAAATGTGACTTGTTTTGAATGAAGAACTTTCAGCTGACCATAATCTTACCATCAAAAAGATTTTTTTTAAAGGAGCGAGTGTAATGGAAGTTCTTTGAAAATGCTTGCTTCCCTCCAGATCATCCATTTTTTGTGGTTGAAGAATCAGTAATGCCCTCGTTACTGAGAAGTCAGTAGTAAGTATATGCATACTTTACATATACATGTATATAAAATATACACTTACATACTGTAAACTGCTTTCTTGGCAATGTTTACACATAAGGTGTTGATAGTTAGGTGTTACGGATACTGTATTATGCAAGTAAAAATACTTTTCAGAGTGACTGCCATCCACTTACTGCTTCTAGGGTGCTCATGCTTTGCTCTTTCACATGCTGCTCTGAATCTCCTTGTAGCATATGGTTGGCATTATTTCCCTAACTTGGATGCTGTGAATCTCTCTTTTGTCCCTGCTCTCCCACCTCTGTCTACAACAGTGTAATATGTACTTGTTTATAGTACTGGCTTTTAAAACTCTTTTTACTTTACTAATGAGAAACTTGCTCCTTTCTTTGGTGGTGGTGATCATGGGATTATCCAGCAAAAAACAATTGATGAAAGAAAAGTTTCCCTATGACTTGGGGTGGGTGTTCCAAGTGGAGGATATTAGTGTAAAGAACTGCAGGCTTGATGCAATGAAAGAGAGAATATTCCTGCAGGATTTGTCAGGGAAGGGAACTCAGTGTCTGTTGCCAAGAAACTGTCACACTTGCCTTAATTATGATTAACAACATACACATGTATCTGAGAAGATTTTTTTCCTCATTGACTTTTGTAGGATGTCCGTGTCATTGCTAAATATTATTTTACTGACATCTGCTATTGTAGTTTTTTATTATAAGAGTTGGTCTCTGGTGCATCATCCATCTATGCAGAAAAATGATTTGCAGTGCCTGCATCTATTGCCAGTTTCAAATGTCTTTCTCAGCAGATTTCTGTTCTAGGTAGCACCAAACTGCATTTATTTGTATAGCTCTGGGCAGTTGTATAATCTAATCCTGGTTAAGAGGGAAAAATTGCTTTGAACCATGAGGAATAATGCTGGTGCTGTTTGTGAGCAAGGTATTTATCAGCATATTGAGAAACTGGCTCTAAACCAACCAGGGTAGTTCGTAATCTGTATTGATTAACTGCTTAGACTTGCAATGAGTGCACTGAGTTTTCATTGTAGAGTTTGTTATTCTGCCTTTTCTCTGTCTCATTTGTTGCAAGAGGAATGACAAATAATGCATAATATATTTTTTTAAGGGAAAGATATAGTCTGGTCCATACATTATTTGCTTACAAGGATGCTTTCAAACACTTAAATTCCAAGATCATGACTATTATTAAAACCAAATTAACTGTGCTTATAGGTTCTTATTTTACAGTTACTTTATATTAAAAAATTATTTTATTTTCTAGGAGAAATCAAGAGAAATCAAGCAGAAATCAGTAGAAACCAGTGATGGTATATTCTAAAAGAAACTATATATTGAGAAACAAGCCAAGAAAATTTAAACCCACATTATTTCATAGACTCAAAAATAGTCATGGCTGGAAGGGACCTCTGGAGATTATCCAGTCCAACCCCCCTGCCCAGGCAGGGTCACCTGGAGCAGGTGACACAGGAATGAATTCAGGTGGGTTTGGAATGTCTCCAGGGATATATACATACACACTTGTATATGTGTGTGTGTATATATATATGTATACACACACACACATATTAAGGCTGTCCAGACATCACTAAATTCATTTAATTTTCACTTTCTCGTTCTCTTCATCTCATTGTGCTACACAGGTATTTAGTGGTCATAGTCCTTCAAAGTCAACAGTGGAGAACTCTGTCTATTTCTTGTTAATTAGACATTTAAGCTCTAATTGGCAACACTTAGACAGGGAGTGTACAGAGCATTCACTCACTGGGAATAGTGTCGGCAATTGATCTAGTCAATGGTTTGTACTCCAGAAGCATTTACTTATTCACAGCTGAGTGTCTCTGAGACCAAAGGACAACTGGTTTAGGTATTTGCAGCTATCCAGTAAGGTGCAGAAGAGCATGGCTACTATTTGAACAGCTGGCTGCTTTACGGAGGGAAATATGTATGTGGGCACGCTTTGAGTTATACTGTACAACTACATATTCAATGAAAATTGTTCTGTAAATGAATCTCAGTGCATGAGGAAAATGGAAGAGGTGTTTCACCGGGAGTGCCAAGCCAGGTCCTAGGAAACCTCTTAATGAATACTTCTGTTTTCTGGGGAGTAAGTGAGGAGGGGGAGTTTCATTCAAACTTGAGGATATAAAATGAAATGCAAGTTAATTTGGAAAAAGGGAAATTTTGAAAATCTCTTCCCTTTGGAATTACTGGGATACTGTTTTTCCTTCAGTAGTATTTACCATCTTTCTTTGTTTTGCTCCAAGTGATTTGGAAGCCAGTCTTGCACACTGTTTATCTGTCACTTCAATTCCCTGGGAGCTAGTGAAGTGTCTATGTAGAATATTCTGCACCATTACACACTGCTGTCACATATCCATTCTGGAGCAGTGGCAATGGCATCTTGGCAATGAGGTGCAAGTCCGACTTGTACTCTTGGTGCTTGTGTTGCTGAACCTCTGAGCTGATTTGACCTAGGCATCAACTTCCCTGTTTAGTGCGTTACAGGGTTTTCACATCCAAGAGAGAATTCTAAGATATTTTGCCCACTGAAACTAGAACTGACTTCAGGAACTGCTCAGGAACCAGGGTTGGATTCATATCCCTAAAAATGCTCATTCCACTCAAGGCACCTGAAGCTGTGACTGCAGCAAGGCAGGCTCAGCTGGCTGAGCTTCACTCCCCAAACCATAGGTTACACCTGGCCTGCAGGTACAGCAGGGACCTCTGGCTGGCACCCTCTGCACCAGAAAGTGGGAGAGCCCTACTCAGCCTCTTTTCCCTGAGCCACTGACCCACTCTCCTTCTCCCTAGCGCCTGGGAAAGAAATGCAACCTTTAGTTGCTGGGACTCATATTTTAACCAGCAGACTTGGCAAGCATATTTCAATTCCTTTCTTGTAATCAGGACTGTGTGCTACTTCTGTATACAGAAGGAGAGGGTCCTTGGCGATGAGATGAATGTTGAATGTTAATTTCTTTCTGCAGTGTTGCTGTTCAAGGCTCCGTCACAGGTACCAATTGAAAATTAACTTCTCAAAGTCAAAAAATTTCTGAGGGTATTTAGCTTCTGAGTTGGGAGTTGACAGTTCCTGATATTTAAAGACCTTTCTTCTTGTGGTTCCTGCTTTCTAGATACTCCAGAGAGCTGGGTTTGAGGGGATTTAGTAGGTTAGATGGAAGGTGCTTGTGTCATAATCATCACCCTACCCTAGAGCAGGCTGCCTAACTCATCTTAGAGAGTTGAGAATCTGCGCCAGGAAAATAAAGCAAGCTCTGTTCTATCTGGATGGGCTCATATTGGGTTGTATCTTGCCTTTGGCCTTAGGTTGTATCTGCACCTTTTACCAGGAGCATTTCAAGAAGCTGTGGGCAAGCACCTGGACAGAAATCAGCCTCCCCAGACAGATTTGTAGAGGATTGTTTGTGAAAGCTGTCTGGACACTTACCTTGGTGGGCTTTGCAAGCAGAATGAAAACACTGAGCAAGGGCTAAAAGTTTTGAATACAGTAATGTGCATTTAAAAAAATAAAAATAAGTTCATAGGAGTTTAGTGCTAAAAGCCCAGTGGAGCTAGATTATGTCAATAGCTGGATTATGTCAATTTAAGAGCTACCTGCAGTTTGTCAAATAATGTTAGTTTGGGTCATATCTGTAGAAACTAGATTATTTCATTGCATAGCACTGTAAAAATGCTGTGAAATCAGAGATGGTCTACTGGCCCACATGTGCTTTCCTACTAGCAATAAAACTAACAGGAAATTGGTTGATATGATTCAGATGAGGCCAGATCAGAGGCAGAAGTCTCATTGATTTCAG
>NW_008236184.1:1375187-1375553 GCF_000691975.1 Corvus brachyrhynchos
TGAGCAGGGGAGGGGGAAGAAAACTGCATAATGTTGAGATCTCACCTCAGCCTGAAACAGCTGCAGGAATGTGTTCTGAATGCAGAGAGACATTATCTTATTTTAAGATAAGCATGTTTTACTTATTTTAAGTTTAGAAACAAAAGGAAAAGGCTTTTTAGCTTGTAAAAGAGATTAAAAGTTAAGTTTTTTTAGTACAAGACTAACTAGAACCCAGAATTTGAAATGTGTTGACATCGGAGAGACTTTTGTAAATTCATATGCTTAGGTGACTATGCCAAGAGAGCTGCCTTCGAGGGATTTTGTGTATTTATAGAAAGATACTAACAATTCTAAATCTCCAAAGACTTTCAGTTAACTTGCAAT
>NW_008236184.1:1375578-1388766 GCF_000691975.1 Corvus brachyrhynchos
TTCCTGCTTTTTCAGTCTGGTTAAGTGTTGATCTGTTCATCCAAAATAGTAATCCTCACATGTGTTCTTTGTACTGCTGTTCAGTTATCAAAACAGAGATGGAAAGGTTTGTGGATGTCTTGGAGGGGGTTTTTGCAAAGAAGGTAATATTTTTTTTTAATTAATAAGGAAGATTATTGGTGTAAATCTCACAGTAAAAAAAAAAAAAAAAACTCCTCACTAGGAAGCATGGCCTTTCAAGGAGAACCAAGGACTGAATTTTACTAGTAAAAAAACCCCCACCATTGCAATTCTGTTTAAAAAGTGTGATAATTCCATATCCTACCTGCCATTGCTTTAGAGGTGAGAATCTGAGATGCCATCCTGATTGCAGTGTGACTGACACAGGTATGTTCTGCTACTTTGGCAGCTGGAGTGCTACAAGTAAGCTCTCCTTCAGCCTGACTAGACTTGTGTAAAGACCAAACCAGAACAACTGATTTTAATCACCAGGAAAAATAAGTGTGTCTCAGCTTCAGCTAAACTTACATAGTTCCCCAAGCTGTAGAGCCTTTGGAGAGTATGTCATCCTGCAGGCTCCCATCTGATCTAACTTCTCCATTCAAAGCTCTTTTTCTTTTGTCTCTGTGATTACCGTAGTTTCATTTCTGCTGGTGCATTCCCAAAGTGCCAAAAACTCCAGAATTACTGACAATTTTTTATTTCAAGTTGGGAACAAATTCTGAGCAAATGACAGTACTTAGCTCATCATGTGGAGACTCTGATCTGCATCCATTCAAGTCTCCTGCCGTATGTGCTGTCCTGGGAGGTGTTGTGTCTCTGTGTTCGTATGAAGATTGTGTGTGCATGCAGATGGCTGCAAAATCCATTTTGTAGGTGGTAGTGGCAACTTCCAGTTCCTTGTGCCCAGAGAGCTACATCAGCTATTGCAGAGAAAGAGTTTGTGTATGTATGTGGCTGGACTCAAATGTGCCACCACAATTTCTTCCAGTGAGCCACCCTTTTCTATTATTACTCTCCTGAAAATGTGCCTGACAGGTCCCACAGGACTCGTTTTGGCTCAGCTTTAATTTGCACCACTGTAAGTGTTTAAAATTATTGTCAGTTCTGAAAAATTCTAGTGGTTTGAGAGGCACTTGCTGCATTTAGTCTTGGAGAACTGGTATTGTACCTTTGAATGTGACAGTGAGTGATAACGGATACAAGTGATTCACTGTATTCAGTGTGTTTATATGTGTAGGCTATTTGGGGTTTATTTTTTTTAAGTACCCACTCTAAGCAGTGTAAATTTACTTTTTTCTTAGAGTTTACCTTACCCATGTTACTTTTGCAGTTGTTCTGAAGCTTTCAGTTCTGGGCTTGCAAGAGTTCAAGAAGTTACACAGTGTAGGCAAGATATCCTATAGCTCTGCAGAAATCTGCGTATTTTTCATGATGTGGGTGCATAGACTATTTTTTTATGTAATAAACACTGAAGTAGATGACTGAGCTCCAAGACATACAATTACAAATAATTTCAACCATGCTCCTTAAGTAGCAGCTCAAGTAACCTGACGTAGTGATTTTTCAGTAAGAAAGTAACTTGTAGCCAGGAGTTTTATTCAAGTCGACTTTCTTGAAAGAAGGCTGCTTGTGGCCATATCATTGGCATTAGTCCCCTTGTCCCTGACCCAAAGCTTTTCTTAAAGCTAATCTTCAGAGAAACCCATGCTACATTTAACTTTGGTATCTCTCCTGTGGGTCTCAAATTTAACCAGACACAACCGATCTGAATATTTCCTGCATGTTAAACAGACCATTGTAAGCCTTTTCCTCCAGGCTAGATTGTTATAAATGCTGTTTATGATCCTGCTATGACAACTGTGAAGGACATGGCAAAGAATTTATCACAGGATTATTCATCCGCCATCAGAATACCTAATAAGATTCTAAATGACCCAAGATGATAATAAGATCTAGCTTGTAGCAATAAGGTATTAATAAACTGGTTTTTTTCAATAAGGAATTGTCCTGGCATCATTACCTTGACATATTTGTTTTCCTTCTATTTTGCTGGTAACGTAGCTCTGGTGCTTTATACAGCAAATTTATAAAACCCCATGATGTATGAAAAATACACCACATATGAAGTGGAACCCATAGGTTAAAGTCAAGAGCATTCTGTTTGCCTATGCCATAAAAGGACTAGATTTTTTTAAGTCATAGATCCTAATTTTTCCATGCTCTTTCACTTTGTATTTAAAAATTATATATAGAAGAATACACGTCCTACGTACAAGGCCATAATTCAGATGAAGGAATTTTGTCAAAATCATAAACCCAGAAAGTGCAGGTCAGGTGATTAATGACTGGCACTGGAACCCTGAAGTCATCCTGAGCTGGAATTGCACCTGAAATCCTTGTTTGCAATGTCTCAGACTTTAAAACCATTAGCTTCCTGGAGAGAAAAAAAAAAAAGCTTATATAATGGCATAAAAAGCTGTCAGTTTCTGTTGCTGTGAAAATGACAGATGAAAAATACATAAATGTGCAACTGGTCTGATTAGACAAATAGTCTGGGATCTTCCTGAAGACCTGATGTCAGTACAACCTGTTCCTGTGCACAGCTGACCCTCTGCTCTCTGCACCCCTCCCAGTGCTGGGCTAGGGAACTTCCACCTTCAGTGGCCACCACCGGCCCCACAGGAAAGACTCTTAACGAGAAGAAAAGACCATCTCAACATGGAGTTTATGAGGAGGTAAGAGATGCCAAGTACAGGAAAGAGCAGATGTGTAAAACTGCTACTTATCCATTAAACCTATTGAACTGGTGATAAAAGGCTACATTACTCCTTGAAAATGCAGAGGTGTTATATCTTGTATAAATACAAGTCTGCACTGGGTGATCTCAAACTCTTACAGGTTGGTTCCCCTCCTGCATTTATAGTAAGGGAAAACATGAAACAGGTGGATTGTTGCGCTCAGAGCTCTGACCGGAGGCATTGACAAAATAGTAATTCCTGGTCTCAGTCAGTTACTCTGCCCATCAATCTACATCATGACCAAGGTAATTTTCTTTAAAAAGCCAAAGATGGGTGTATATCTCATTATCACTTAAACTTTTATCAAAAGTTTATTCAAGCTGGAGAGAAGTGAGATTTGGTGCAAAGCACCATAAATGCTAAGGCATAAAAGGGATTTGGATTACTTGAGCTCTTTGCTTTCTGTCATGTTCCTGGTTGGAGAATCGAGTGGTTGCATGTACAGTCAAGTGACCTGGTGACCTTGAAGGGCTGGTTGATGATAAAGTAAGCTAGCATGGGACCTAAAACACTTGTGCCCCTTTTCCTGTCCGAACTTCCTTTGGGAATGTTGGGAGATTGCTCTGCCTTGCTTCTTCATCTGAAGAAAGAAAATAAAAATATTTCCTACCGTAAGGGAAGGTTGTGAAGATAACTACCAAATATTACAGTAATGGAAGTGCTCAGACACTATGGGAATGGAGGACTTGTGAAAGTCGAACAAGGTCTCATTTCTGAAGCAGTAGTTGGTGCTGTGCATATTTGACTTTTCTTTCTGATGCAGCAAAAATAATCATTTGTGCACCTATTTCCCATATGTATAATGAAGATTATGTGTTTCTATGGGTGCTGTGGGTACAAAAGGAATATGCGCTGAAGTGTGCTAGTGTGAAACTAAAGGATAGACCTGAACAGACAATTCTAATTGAAACAGGAGTGGGATCAAGGCTTCGATCCCATTTAATTGTGTTTTCCTCACTGACTTCTGATATTTTTAAGCCACTATTCACTGAAAGTTTCTGCTTTCTAACAACCCTCTTTATAGGGAATAAGCAGGTCATTAAAATAGTTGGGAAATAAGTAGCAAAATATGTTATGTGTTTTTATGTTTTACCTTCATCCTGTCTGATGGAATTCAACTTGGGTGCATCTGGGGTGGTGTTAATGGTGCTAAAATGAACATGCTAGAAAGTTGTAGTCACATTCATTGCTGGTGATAATTCCTTTACTTCACCAGACTTACCAATACACTTAAAAACACACATCTTCAGAATTTTCCCGTGATTTATATAAACTTTGTTAGTATTATAATATGCGGCGATTGGCCAAATTTTATGGAGAAGGGACTTGTGTCAGCTCTGATGAGCCCTGGCAATAGGAAATTTAAAATTCCCTTTGCTTTGACAACTCTCTTATGTCACCCCTTCCAGCCTGATCTGTCCCTTTGCTACCACTGCTGATCTCTGTGTAAAAGGTGGGAACACTATGGGGAGAGAAGATGGAGTGAAGAACAGTAGAAGCTGTATAAAGGATGGCTGAGGGGAGAGGGTTAGAAAAGTATTATTGTCTATTAACCTGAAAAGAGTACTTGTTGTTTTGGGGATTGGAACTGCAGTGAATTGCTTGAGAAAGCTGTTCTTTTCTAGTTGTTTTTTTTCTTCTGGTATGGATAATTTCTGGGAAAAGTTGAGCACTTACGATAGTATAATCTGGTAAAATACCTTCCTGGGTTTGGCACCTGCTTATTGGGCTCTCCTTCAGATACGTTTGGAAAAGGGGGTATTTTGTGAAAGCAGGTCATGACAGTGCAAGGTGATCCTCAGTTTTCTAGGAAGCAGAATAGGTTTTCCCTTTCAGCTAAGAAATAATGTTCTGTGAAAGCTGTAGAGAGAGATAAAAGCAAACACTTCTAAGCAAGTGACCAGTTGTGAAGTTGGCTGGAACGAGCACCTGGCAGGAGCCAACAGCATTCCGTCAATAATGCTGGGAACAACCTGGGAAACAAGGATCACAGCTTCCCTTGGCCTTTCAGGAGATGTGTATGGCCTTACTATTTCTCCACCTACAGTTCCCATCTCCCAGTCTCCCAGAGGAAGCCTGCTGTTCCACTGAGCATTGTGTGGAGAGCAGAAACAGCTTTCCCAGTGCTGCAGCCACGGCGCTCAGGGGTTCCTTGTACAGCCCAGCCCAGAGCCAGGCCCTGCAGGCAGCAGCAGAGTCTGTGCAGGTGAGGGGCTGAGAGGCAAGAACCCAACCAGCAGTGTCTGAAATGGAGATAAAGAGCTGTAAATGTGGTAGGGGCACGTCAAAAAGCAGCTGCCCTGCCTTGTGCATCAATCTGTCATTGATAGCCTGAAGATTTTGTAGGATTGTGGTAAACCACAATTTTGTTGTCTGGAACAGAAATGTGTTCTGGTCCCCAGTGCCTCGTATTTTGGACTGTTTAGGCTGGTTCTCTGCTACTGTATCTCCAAGGAGTCTTCAAATGTCTTTCTTAATTTTCTCTAATTCTGTGTGTCTTGCTGTCAGCTATGCCAACACAATAGAGAAAGCAGGCGAAAAAAAGGAGAGAAGGCATGGTTTTTTTTCCTTTATGTTCTCAAAATAAATTAAGGAGAAATATTTATCTCTATAGTACTTCAGATCCACTGTATTGCTTCATCTGCTTTCTCTGATGTGTCCTATTTAGCTCTAGTAAGTCATAAGCATATTGAGGGCAAATAGTGGGTACAAATCTGGCAAAAAGCTAATGAGCTCTCCTGTGATTATCAGTAAGGACTATGACTCATTAAAACTCATTTCCTGAGAAAGTCCACACAAGTGGAAGAAATTAGCTGGAATAAAGGTCCAAAAACCTATTTCAATCAGATTTATAGGTGTTCTTGTCACAACAAAACAATCAATGAAAACAGAGGAACCTTCTAATGAGACCTTTTGAAATGGTTGCTGTTCAGAGAGAGGGGTCTGTTTCCCTTTTATTCATGATTCAGGTAAAATACCTGCCATTCTCCCAGACTAAACAGGTTGATGTATGTTGTGAGTTTTTCCAGTTTTCATTTTGGATGTGTGATTACAACTGATAAATAGGTGCTTGTGTGCAACGTGAGTTTCATTCAAAACTATGCTTAAAAATTAACCTGGCTTGTCCCGTTTTGGGTTGGTTGTGATTGCCTCAATGCAGCGTTTTCTTCTTGGGATGCACATCTTTGTGTGGTACATTTTTCATGCATTAGAGAGGAAAAGCCTCTTCCCTGTTGCAGTGAAGAAGAAAGACTTCCATTGATTTTAATGAGCTTTGGCTCACCCACTGATACAGCAGCATTGCAAGAAGTTTTTGTTTTGACAGTTTTTATCTTTGTGTAGAGATGTGTGGACACAATCTCCCGTTATGTTGCATGCTAACATTACGTGGATGTGACAGAGGAAGAGTTGGTGTGGTCTCATGGAGTGAAGAGTAGAGACCCATCACTGCCTGAGGAACATGGGCAGCTCTTTGCATTTGTAATTCAGAGTGTTATCTGAAGGCCCCAGTGACTGAGCTGACTTGCCTTCATAACTAAATTCTTGCTGTTGGGAAGGACCTCAAACTGATTGCAGCAAGCTCTGGTTTTGAACTGTTTAAATGATTGGCTTTCTGGGATACATGGTGTGATGATACAGCTGATCCTGCTGGCACTAAATTATCTTGGAACAGGGAGATTAAAGTAATATAATTATTTAACAAACAGAAATGTATAGTTTAGTTTGATCTCACAAGCTTGGATCAGAAATGAGCCAAGTTGAACATCTGGGGAATAAGAACACTGATGCCTTGCTGAACAGCTTTTAGGTATATAAAAGTGTTATTTGCTTAATTCAAATCCACTTCTTCTGGCATGAGAATGAGAAATATTGATGTTTTATCCAGACACAGTTTGAAGAACATGACATAAAAGTCGGAGACATGCTCTTCATGCGTTCACCTTAGCAACTCTATGTTAGGAGTTCCATTTTCTTATGTGTTTCCAGAGAGTTGAGTTGTTGTTGAAGGGTTGTTTCCCTCCACTCTAGCTGTTCCTAGTTCCATACAGTACATTACTTGTAATCTGTGGGATGTGTTATTCAGGAATTAAACAAAAACCGTAGAAAAATATGCTGCTGTTTATAACTTGAAAAAGCCTTTATTAATGTGAAGATATAAGGTAGGATTTAGAGAGGAGCAGTTGTTTATGTGCTATGAATCACACTTTTCTGTTTGGGAAATGAAAATTATTTAGAGGTTCTGTGTATTTGTCAATGGAACTTGCTCCATAACTTTTTTATAATGTCAAAAGCAATTCTGTGCTATGTGCAATACAAAGATGGGAAAAATTATGAATTCTTACTATACTGGGAAGCACAGCCAAAGAAACAAAGGAGCTAGAGAAGTGTAAATGTTCTTCTGGTAATATAACCTGAAATGATGTTTCCCTATGTTAGTCAAAAATGCCATTTTTAACCTAATGTGGGGAAAGACTTTGGAACACCATCAGCAAGTAAGCTTCCTTATCTAGCACATGTGAAAGTCTGCAGCTTTACATGGCGTTTTAAGTTAAAAATGAGTAAAGGATGGAAAAGTTAGATCATTATCTTGAGGGTTTTTCTGTTTTGGTGGTGGGACAGGGTTTTTTTTAGATTGGAAATTGAAGGTTAATGTCTGAAAGACTAAAATGATAAAGCAATACAAAGAAATGTTCGGAAGGGCTTCAGAGTTATAATGCTGCAGCCTGAAGGAGGCTCTTTAAAACTGTGGTGTCCTCTTAACTATCTTGTATACATTCTGCACCTAACCTGGCATCCAGGATTGGGAGAACAGCTTTGCATAAGGATGTATGGGACATCGTATATACATCACACTGCGATTATGGCAAGGAGTGATGTTAAAATAAGTAAACAACAATTCCATGTTTTTTCTTAAAAGCCTATCTATATTTTAGCCTTATCTCTTTTGGGCTATGTAGGGGATCTTGATTTTTCTGTTTATTGGTATCTGATAATAATATTCAAAGATCTTACTGGTACTTGGGAAGTAATGTATAATATCATATTAGTGAACAAAAGGTTCTTGTTCTAATCCTCTGAAGGCCTCTGTTTTCGAGAAACACTGTTGAGAGCTATATTAAAGGTTGACGTTGATTGGTTGTGTGATGTGCATAACTCCATTTAATGCCAGCATCACATTGGAACCAGACCCCTCCAGGCTAATTCACTTCCTCATTAGAAGCCAGTGAAATTCCTTCAGTATCAACGAACATGTTTAGATGTGTTTTGTTTTGCAGACACTCTATTTCTGTGTAAAGTGTAGAATTTTCAGAAAAGTCTGGAAAACAGTGGACTACAAGGGAACAGTCCAAAGGTGGCAGAAACATAGACCAATGTCAGCCATGTGCAAGCAGAATATTGGTAAAAGGCTGAAGAACATGTGATGAAGGGGAAGGGACTTTGATATATTAATAGCATTCAAGCATAATCAATTTATACACTATCTACAATTTACATAGACTTAGATAAGCCTGAAATCCATCAGATTACCCCGTCAAAAGCACACACTGGGTATTTGTTCCACCTAATCCTCACTGGTAGTCCAGACTCTTTGGAAGGGATAAATCAGGAGCAAAGTAACCATATCAGGTTACTCAATTACCAACTCAAAACTATTCTTAAGCTAGATATGGACATCTTGCCCATCAGTCAATCTTCCTGTCATTTTTTCCACCTCTCATTGTGCAGGAGGACTGACTTTTTGGCAAGGTGATAATAAAATTGTAACAAAGTCCAATTTTTCAAATCAAAAGCTAGAACTCTGCTTTGGGGCTACATTTTCTTTCTAAGAGTCTAATGAGGAGGGACAGGCAATTATTATTATTTATTTCACTAATTAGCTGGATAATCATTCACTGTAAAACTCTTCAGTGTTAGAAATATGTTCCTTGTACACTTTGTTTAACAGTTTCCTTTTTATCAGTCTGAACCACTGTACGACATCTATTATTACTGGGGCAATGGGGGGCACTTGAAAAAAAAAAAGAAAAAATAGAGGGATAATTTTTGATCTACGGAGATAATGCAACAAGAAGCAACAGTCCATAAAAACATCTCCTTTCAGTCTCTGAAGACATAATGCTTTATGATAACCATAAAACATTTTAGTGCAAAATAAATTGCTGTCCTATTCAAATCCTTAAGTGTACTACAGTGGATGTCACTGAAGACATACAGCTATTTTTTCCAATACTGAGATATATTTTATCATAATTTGTAGTGTAGGTGACAACCTTGCACACATGATTGCCTTTTCTTGCTTAGTTAGCTTGGCAAGGTCAGAGTCCTTTGGCCTCTTATGGATGGAGAACTATTAGGAAATAAACAGGATAACCAAGTAGCGTAAAGACAAAACTTGTTTCCTTGACTGGTTAGTAATATACCCCTGAAGATTTCATAGTGTTCCGAGTATGTACTTACTGGAAATTATTTCTTTTTAAATGCCATAACAAATTCTTCTCACTTGTTAAACACTTGGGTGATATTTCTCATCTTCTTTCTATCTTTCTTTCTAATTATTGTTTAGTTATGTTTTCTCTTTTCTCTTTTAGCTAATGAATGGCATATTGGTTTTGGAGCTGCTGTGAGGAGAATGAGGAGTGGCAATTAATGGAAAATACTGCAGCTACAATTAAGCCCAGAAGTCTGGAGTCAGGTAAGCACCTCACTTGCCTGATAGTTGATTTCTTCTGATGTCATTTCACATTGTGCCACTGGTGAGGTTCTTGAAACACGTATTCTCAAGCAGCTTCTAGAATTTCATGTTCACTTTTTTGCATCAAAGCAACGGAGAAGAGAATTTATTCTAAAGTATTTTTGTGTTACTTCTGCTGATGATTATGCCTATGTAGGACTGCATAGAAAGAATATAGGAAAATGCTAATAATGGTGACCTATTTAGCAAAATCATTTAGGAGATATGTCCCCACTCCATAAAAGTATTTGCCTTGGCTGCTTTGTTTAAATCTGTTATAGTGTCATGGCTTATTGAATGGAATGGGAAAAAAAAGAAGTTGATAAAGTCTCTATGGAACATAGAAATGTGTAAGGCCTGGTTGGTGACATTTCTGTAAGTTCTATACAAGTGTGAAGGAAATAAATGTAAAATATGTTTTATATGTTTCCCTTTAAAATACACTGAAGTTTTTGAAATAGAAAATGGGTCACAACAAAACCTTACCATCTCTCTTGAGTTGTTGGGATGAAATTGTGCCTCAAAGGAAACCAGTAGGGTCTTTAATATAACTTCAGCCATGAATGTGCATTTTTGTGTTGATTTGTGTGGTGATGATGTATTTAAAAATTTATTTTTTCCGCTGTAGTGTGGAAGAGCCTTTCTCCCATGGTCAGTGAACACAGGCTGCTAGCATTCAGTGTTTTACCAATATCCTGAAAGCATGTGTGTAAAATTTTCTGATATTTTGCTTCAAATGATTGTTCCCCCAGATGAAGGATCCAACTTGAAAATTTCAGAATTCCATAGGGATTTGATTATTTGGAAGAATGATATTTGAGTCTATAGACCTGTGCATTTGAGTGAGTCTGTTCCTGTGAGACTCTTGGCAGGACAAGAATTTCCATTGTTCCTTTCACTGTTGCTTCCAATCAGTCATATTCACTTAAAAATGGCTTATCAAAGGTTTTTAATTATTTTCTGTGTTACCAATATGGCGAAGGTGGTACATTTTAAATACAGAGTTTAGCCAGTAATTTGATAAGAGAGGGTTATGAGCAACCTTTTGGACTCTCAACCACATATTACAGCATCTATCATGTATATATCACTTATTAGACTATTTAGAAATGTGCAACTGATATAACGTTACTTTATTGATGTCTACATAATATGATTGACAACTTATACCATGTAAGAAAATAGTTACCTAGGGAGATGGATATTGGGGCTTTCATTCTCTCTTTCTAAATGTTTTCCCGTTGTTGTTCATTGCTTGTTGGCAGTTTATTTTAGATTTTGCAAATATAAAAGCAGCTGCAGTAGTAATGTTTAGCTTTTGGATTCAACAGACACATATATTTTAATCTAAATGACAATATTTAGCAACAAAACTGTTTCATTTTAACTTCACTGCATTTCTTAATCTGTGGGAACTATAATTTAAAAATAATGAATGCAACAGGGTGAATATATGGCTTCCATTAATTCCAAATACTGCTTATTTCCAGCACTTTTTAATTATTTGAATACAGTTCTCAATATATTTAACTGAAGTGGAAAAATCATTCAAACCTCAGACCATTTACGATTGCGGGTGTATCTGTAACTTTCCTTCCAAATTACTGAACTTCAGAGTAACATTTCATTTTGAGTACCTATTTTTCCTTAGTATTAGAAAGTGCTACAATCGTTGAAAAAGTAGTTGTGAAAGATGCAGGTTTCATAAACAATGAACATCAGAGGATGCAAATTAATAAACTGCAGGTTCTACAGGGAAATTTTGTTAAAGTCTGACTTAAACCCCAGGACAGTAACTAAGAAAATTGAGAGTCTGTGCTGCATTTTGCATTCTCCTTCTGTCTTAAAACAGCACTTTCTTGAAGAAACAGAGACACACAGGCTGTGGGGGTTCCTTGATTGCCCAGAACCATCAACTTTAATGTCTTCTTTGCACATCCTATCTGCAGGCACAGGAAGAGCTGTAAGGCCAGGTCTCACTGTGTTTTTGTTACCTGCTTTGTGGATCTGGCATGAAACTGTCTTCTCATAGAATGGTGTTTTCTTCTGATGGCTGAGACTACACACTGAGTTCCTTCCTTGTTGTTAACATAATCATTTACAAAATTTCATACTAGCATGGACTGGAGACAGAAATCATAAGCCTGTTTTTTATCATGAGGCTTATAGTTGCTGGACACTGAAAAAGTGGGTAGCAAAAATTGTGTAATCTTTCCCATGTTTTCCTGACTGTACCCAAAACCTCTTAATAAGGAGCTGCATGTGACTCAAAGCTGCATTGTGTGCTGGTGGCAGGACTCTGATGTGGTGTGTATTTTGGAGCAGTGTCTGCACTTTACCTGCCTTATGGCTTAAAACTGAGCATGAGGACTGACTGCAAGAAAACAGATGCATATATTAATATTTCTCTTTTTTTTTTTTTTAATGTAGTCTTGTGCACTTCTTGGTGTTCAAATAGACCTGGGCCCTCATGAAGAACTAGTTCAGACATTACAACATGTGGGTTAATAAGCATTTGAGTAAATAAACACTACTTCTCTTGCTACTTAAACAGAAAAAAATGGAACAAAATTATCTACTTGATTGCTATTGATTCTGGTCATCAGCTGGGTTTGCAGCATGAATACAGGCTGTCCATTCATAGGCTATGATTCCTCAGTAGAAATCAAAATACCAGTTATAGTAACCTCTTATGGCATCTATTGGTTTTTCATGAGACCAAAATTAATGAACTTTCTAAGAACTCTCAGGGCAGCCTGACACTGACTGTAGCAGGCACTTTGCATCTGTTTAGCCATCCATTTAGTCAGCTTGCTCACATTTTTGCTGCCACAGCTGCAGGAGGTGAGAGAAAATAAGCCTTGGGCCAAAGCTTCTTGCTTAGGGAGCTGTGTGGAAGGATTTTTTGCTACTCTGCCATCTGAACATATTTTGTCAGCAAGGGAAGGGTAATGAAAGCTGGGAAAAGAAAAGTTACCTGGTGGGTTTGTTTCAAGAGCTTTACCCTATAACTGACAACTGACAGGTCTTAACTGCTGAATTCCTTCATTGACTTCAAGGTTAGTTTTTCCTTTTTTTTTCAAGGTGCTGTACGCTCTGTCTTCTTTTGCACTGGCACGCACACTCTGGCTCTTCTCTCTCCATGTCTTGAGCTGACACACCAGCTCTTCTTATCTCTGTGCTGACTTCTCCATACCTGTGATAATTTGGGGTTCTTTTCCTCCTCTGTGCCAGATCATTAGTTTCCCTCTATTGAAGTCCTTCTGATATCAAATCCTGTTTTGCAAGGGCACTCAAAGTTAAACTCTCACAGGAACTCTACTCCAGGAGAAGAACGTGTTTGTGATTGAGCTTTTAAATTCCCTATTAGCTGGTATTTTATTCCAGAACTATGTCTTCCTGTGGTTGCAAGTCTGTGATTTATCTCTAAACAAGTGCCAGCTGCTGCTGTCAGTAGCAGACTAGTACTTGATCCACTTGACCACAGTGGATCAAGTACTAAAGTCTTTGCTCAGTTTCCATTCCAGGCACTATGAAAATTTCCCAATTTGGAGTTTAAGCAGGCAAATAAACCATGAAGAATCTGGCTTGTGTACATAAAGAAACACTTCATGGTGGGGACTGGTTCATGCAGAGGATGTCTGACCAAAATGA
>NW_008236184.1:1389349-1423718 GCF_000691975.1 Corvus brachyrhynchos
ACACTAATTATTAATCTCTGGTGGGCCACAGCTTTTCCTTTTGTGTTCCCCAGGCTGCACTACATGCAACTGGTATGTAGGATACACGGTGTGGTTCTCTTTTCTGAGAGCTGGCAAGGCTTCTAGGATGAAAAGAAAAATGCAGTAGTTCATATAGTCATCATAGAATCACAGACTGGCCTGGGTTGGAAGGGACATAAAAGATCATCTAGGTCCACTCCCTGCCATGGGCAGGGACACCTTCCACTATCCCAGGTTGCTCCAAGCCCTGTCCAACCTGGCCTGGAACACTTCCAGGGATGGGGCAGCCACAGCTTCTCTGGGCAACCTGTGCCAGGGCCTCACCACCCTCACAGGGAACAATTTCTTCCCAATATCTAATCTAAACCTGTGTCAATTTGAAGCCATTCCCACTTATCCTGTCACTCCATGCTCTTGTAAATAGTCTCTCTCCATCCTTCCTGTAGGTTCCCTGCAGGTACTGGAAGGCTGCAATCAGGCCACCCCAAAATGTGTAGCTGTGCTCAAAAGGTTCAGCCTGTGTTCAGTTGAAACAGCCAGGAGCTCCAGGGATTTACCCAGATTGTCTTAACTGGATACCCAGCAATCACTCCAGCTGGAGATTATATATGTGAAATTAGAGGCACTGGCATTGTCAAAAGCTTGTGTAGGTATAAGAATTGTTCATTTGTATGAAATCCCCTTATTTGATAGAAGTTAGAGTTGCTGAAAACTGCAGGCGAGTTACTAAGATTTTGCCTTTGACATCTTCAGAATGTTCCAGCCAATTTACAGGCAACTGCGTGGTTATTTGCAGGCTCAGGGCCTCAAAGCTGAGGAACCCAATAAATAAGAAATGTGTATAACTAAATATAGCGCCTCTACTTAATCATTTCATTCCCTTCCACCTGCTTCCAAAGAACAAAGTTTCAGGCAAAAATCCCTCATGTCAAGTTTCATATCTGTTGCCATATTTCTGAGTGAATTGCTGCTCCCCACTGCCCCTCCCAACAGGAGTTCACAGAAGTGCAGCAAGACCTTATTATTCTGTTTATGATAGGATGGTCTATTCCAGTACGATGCAGTCCATAGTAAATCCATCTACAGAATTAATTCTGGGCTTGTGAGGAAGAGATGCAAGTAAAAGCTATAATGATTTACAGTTTGAAGATGCAGCTGATATGAAAATAAACATTGAATCAGTTTCTTCTATATGTCTTAGTTCCATTAGAATAATGACAGTAGGTGACATTTTTCACATTTTAATTGGTGTTTTGCTGATTTTATCAGAATTTCTGCTGATCAAAGCAAATTGGCTATTTATTTATTTTGCAGTGATGCTAACTAATCAGTGGAAGTTTAATGTACTGTAATGAATTTTAAATATCCTCCTAGTCATTACAAGCGTGTGAATCTAGACTCTCTTTCTTGTAACAGTTTGAATAATTAATTACTTGAATAGCAAAAAAAGGTAACATTTAATATAATAACATTTTCTTTGAAATATTTCACTGCGTGTTTTATAGTAGCATCTCAAATTAGCAAAGGATAATTCTGACCAATGTATCACCCCTTCATGCACACAACTTACTTAACCTAATTCTGACTGCATTGGGTTAGACTGATAGTAAATACCTTAATTACTAGTTTATTTCAGTAGATTGTTAAATGATGGGTTTTACATTATTTATACTTCAATGTTTTTGTTTTAGTTGGTTTATTTTATGTTATTTATCTATACAGGTTTTTAAAAAAGCAGTGACATGCTTCATGTCACAGTATTGTTTTCTACTGATCATGGCATGTCATAAATTGTCCTCATGAGTATAAAAGAGAAAGGGACGTTTAAAAAAAAAAAGTAATAGAAAAATTCATATATTTGGTTAACTTCTGGATACAATTCTTCACATATCCTCTCGTCCAGGAAAGAACTTCAGTGTTTGTTCAAATGTTTAGGAGTAGAGCATGTTCCCTAAATTAGAGTGTTAGTCTTTGAGGACTTAATGCCAAGTTGAAAAGAATTTGGTTTCAGTTTACGTACTTTTCCTGCACATCTGTCATCAGACCCTGGGACACTTTTTGACACTACTAATATTGGCCCTGCCCGGCTCCGTGGGGTCCCGCGTGCACCCACAGAAGCACGGGTGGGTTCAGTGTTACAGTCGGTAGCAAAGAGTCCAGAAGGGCATTTCCGTGCGTTCTGGCAGGAGCATTTATTGTTCTACACTGTCGAAGGTCGCAGAGGCAAATACCACCATGATCCCGAAACTCAGTTTTACCCGGGGGCGGGGAAAAGGCGGGACCAGGGAACGGGGGCCAATGGGGAAGCTCTGGGGGAGTGACGAGAGGTGGAGGCTGACAGCCAACCGAGGAATTCAAAGCGAGACATATTAACAGAACAATGCATCCTCGGAGAAGCCTTTTTGGTCCCCCTAACATAAAATGGTTCTTGTGGTACCAGGGACTTGTCTTACTGAGAACTCTCTGTCCCTTGTAGTGTATGTTCACCGGCCACCACAACTACATTGTGCGTTTCCACGCTTTGCTAGGAACTAGACTTCATTCCAATATATTGGTAACTGCATGAGAGATGTGAGAAGAGTGTCTGGGGTGTCAGGTGTTTGTATTTCTGGATTTTAGTTGAGGCAAGACAAACAAACAAGAGAACCCTCTTCATTCTTCCCATTGTGCTGAGAGTTAGTCAAGTTCTGCACACAAAAAAGGCATATGCAGTTCTCCGAATGCTGGGGTTTGGAAAGGACTTGATGTCATTTTAGCTTCAGTGCATATGTTCTTCCAGTATGCCGTTTTTCAGTGGGATGCATGGAATAACATGGATGAGTTCCTCAGCAGATGATACGGAGTTCATCCTTTAAACTCGGGAGAGGTGATATGTTGTGCCTGTGCAAGGAAAACCAAGTGCAAACAGTCAGTCCAAGAAAAGCTGGTTTACATTGCCACTACAAGGCACTGTGAGGGATCTTTAAGAGAGAACAAAATTTGGGTTATTGTAAAATGAGAGAATCAGTAGGAGATTTGTGCTGCTCAAAAGAAATATTTTAGGTATGTTATTAAACACTCTTCAAAGCCATGGGAATCTTCCATCTAAATCACTAGATCAGATGTAGATCCTGCATATAGGGAGTAGAGGGAGTTTTTCATATGTCTGTTTGGATCATTTTGAGTGTCCTAATAAGAGATTTTAACCTTCCTTGAGAACATCTAAATGTGAAACTGGAGACTGATTTCAAAGTGTAAAGGACTGATTTCAAAGTGTAAAGTGTAAATACTTAAATTTCAGCTAAAGTAAAAATTTTCTGAAGGTTTATTTTATTTATTTTTTAAATTTTGGCCTCTTAGAAGTATGTGGAAGCAATTAATGAATTTTGAGGGGTTTTTTTGCAATGATGTTTTAATAAACAGTAATGTTTTAATTAAAAAAAATTATAAAGTAATGAGTTGACCGCGATGTCAGTGATTAGATTCTGAACTTGCTTGTTGAAATTCATCTCGCACTGTCTATAACTGTAAAATAAAGACAACTTAAAATGAACAGTGAAATATTGTTAATGTAACAGAAAGCATCCAGACTCGTCCAGAATTCATATCTTCCACTGAGACACTGTTGAGAGGGTCTACCTAATTCCAGTAATTTTTAGGTCTAGTTTGAGAAATAAATTTAGTTGGTCTTCAAATATTCTGGATTTGGATGAAATGACACAAATGGGAATTATAACATAAATATCAAATTAACTTACAGATAGTTCCTCTCTGATCATTTAAGATCTTTGGACAGGCATGGCTGGTCTTTCGAGGAGCCTGGGAAGGGTTCTCCGTGCACATCTGGAGTGTGTCCAGCCCCTGGCTGTGCAGTGACTGAGCATGAGGAATGCTGTGACTCTGGTGCCTGAGTCTGGTGTCTGAGGGGGACAGTGACAAGCTCCCCACAGGGTGGGATTGTTCTGGGCCACTTTGGATCTGAGGGACAAGGGGCTTTCCCAAACTTGCTATAACAATGGTAGAAAACCAGCAGAGCTTCTCCCATTATAAAAAATAAAGGACAGATGAATATGTGTATGATGTTTTGATTATTATTTACTCCAGAATATGCTGAGTCTTACCTTTGCTACCGCAGCAAGATCGATACGATACCCCCAAAATAATACTAATAAAAAGATTACTTGAGGGCATTATACAAAAAGACTTACAAATTAAAGGAAAAACACTTATATATTGTGATTTTATTTGTTGTCTGTTGCTTCTTGTAGTGCATTTAACGTGTGAAAAAGAGGTGCAATTTGTGGAATGAGACTGATTTTGTACCAAAATTTTTCCTTACTTATCAGTAACTATGCTGGAATCATCTGGTCTGTTGGGGTTTGGTAGCTTGAGGAATTAATGAATATTCATTCCTTTTCCCTGGGTACAAAGTAAAATAACTAGTAATTAGTATAATATTTAATACTCCTATTCAAAATAAATAAATCTTTTGTGAAAAAAATCTAATTATTATAATGTAGCAACTTCTGCATGTGTAACTGAAATTGGATATGCTGTTTTGAAAATGCTTTTAAGCCCTCATTTACATGTTTCCAGATCAGTTAATTATTCCCCTTGTATGCATAAAACAGAACTCTGGATTGTACTTGCATATATTATTCATTTTGCTATCTATCTTCTAAGTTTAGCTGATTCTAATATTTTAATTTTACATTATTATTATACCAGTGATATTTGTCTTCTGATATGAAAATTATTCTTGTCTGCACTTAGTTTTAGGCTCATTTTTAAATGAAGTGTCTTGCATGGTAGTAAGTGTGACTATTACAACTTGGGTCTTGTGTTTTGCTTATCATTCTAAATTAGTCATGTTGTGTGTTTCTGAGGAAGGGGAGGGTCTCACATGGGGACCTTGGTTTTTGTCAGTGAGGTCATGAGCCAGAGAAAAATGTAACTGATAAAATGAAGGGCAGGAGCCTTGAAACTGGTCACCACAGTCAGAACTTGGGAGTTGCTCTAATATGGTCTGATTCAAAGCTTGCTGGAATCTGCAGATGGATTTGTAGTCACTTTTAATGAGACTTTTCATGTTTATCTCAGCATTAGTTGTTGAATTAATATTTCCCTGGTATCCATTTAGGTTGTCATTGCCACAGTCTGTAGATCAAGGCCATTCCTGGCTAGGAAAGTGTACATGGGGAGATGTTTGACACCAGTGAGCCCCACTGGAGCTGTACAATTCCCTTGTGGGCGCTGGTATGTACAAACCAGCATGGCCTCATGTACATCACTACCACTGGGGCTGCCCTCTCTCCTTCAGAAAGATGTGAAGTGGGGCAATCTCTGGGTCAGTGTGCTTGCAAGTCCATGTGTGGTAGTCATACAGATACATAGCTTGGAAATCATTGTTGCCTTTAGAGCTAACAAATTAGTAAGTTCCTATTCCATTTAGTGTTGATTTCCTTCCCCCCAAGAAGGAAAACTCAAAGGTGCAGTACAGGCTGTCCCTGTGTGCCAAGGGATGAGCCCTGTGTGCTCTGACTGCTGCTGTGGAGCCTCTTGGTGTGACAGATGGAAGCTGAGGATTCTGCCATCCACATCCCAACCTTGATGAGATAATAAACAGAAATAGCTTCTTACTAATTTTAATTTTTCCCTGATTCATTTTATATGTCTCTTGTATCTCAGAAAGAAACTTGAGCAAAACTTACCTTGTACACATTAAGGGTTTGGCTAACCCTGTCATGTCACGTATTTTCCTTTCTTTTTGGCGGAGCACTAGAGTGTTCAGTGAGCTTTGGTTAGGTGGCAGGGCTTTGGCTAGAGCTGACAGCCACAGAGCATGAGAAACTGTGAGGTACTGAGTGTTCCTGTTGAATAGAAGTTTAAGGTTAAGGATGTCTGAAAGGATGACATAAAGTATGTGCAGGATTCAGGAAGAACTGCTTAAAGCAGAGTGGTAAATTCCAGGGAGGTGTTCAGAAGCAAAGACAAGTAAGTAGCTGGTTTAAATTAGATTAAGATACCACAGCATTTTATGTACACACACAGAGAAAGGGTTTAAAGGATGCTGACCAAACAGGAAATTGTATTAAATAGACATGGAAGAAAGAGGTTTGTCACACCAGATAATTTTTCCTGGCTCACAAGGCATTACTCTCTTTTCTAAGCTTTTTCTGAGAATACAGAAGGAAAATTGGTAGAACCATGATTAGCAAAATGTAGGTTTTTGCTCTATGTCTACTTACACTCAGGAAGCCACATTAAAAGCTCGTGACCAAGCTTACCAAGTCAAACCCTGAATGCTGAGTTCACTTACCTGTATGACAGGTAATGCTAGCTTTATATGGGCGTGAGTATTACAGCAGTATTTATTCTTCTACAAGATCCTGATCATTTGAGGGCCCAGAACATGATGTTTGTCTTTTAGTAGGTTTTTTCCCTTGTTCAAACATGACATATTTATTTAATATGTGCTTTTCAAACTTTGTTTTGAAGAGCAAATGACTAATTTACCCAGGGGTCTATTCAGGTTTTCAGACATTAATGAAATTGTTTTCACCTTTATGAAGTGAAGGAATAGGATTATTCCCATTATACAGATTACTGGTTGAGGTACAGTGTTAAAAAGTAATCTCTGTGTGTTATATTTTTTCAAGACGCAGCGTTTTTTATCCTCTTAGCATCAAATACCGTGCTTGTATTCAGACACAACTCTTACTTATTTGGGGCACAAATGAAGGTTTCATCGAATAAGATTTTGCAATAACAAATTATGAATCTAGAAATGAAGGGTGTGCTATGAAAAAGTTTCAAATGGTTGATTCTTGCTTTTGGTTCAATCTTACTTTGATGAAGAACTTCGTGGTGGTTTGGGATAGATTCCAATTTTCCAAAGAAGCAGTCTTTTTCCCAATGCTAAACAACCTCTGAAGGTTTGGATTTGTAAGCTGGAAGACTTCCCCAGCACCATTTTTGTATGTCCTCTCCAATTTTACTACTTTTTCTCTAGTGGCATTCTGATAAGAGAAATACTTTCAGCCTACTCCTCCCTGGTCCTACTGTCACCTGCTTGCCATGTTTGTGCCCATTCCCCAGGACTCTGCTGACTGTGATACCACAGCAGCTGCTGTGGGAGCAAATTGTCTCCCTCTGGCAGGTGGGTGGGAGGCACTGCTGCCAAAGCAAAGCAGAGCAGTGATAATGTTTGAGGAACCTTGGATTCCATGATAGGGCCGTGAGATGGTGAGAATTCTGGTAGTTTCCTTCTCCTACATCTTCTGGGTTGCTGCCTCCTTTCTGGCCTCTCTGGTCTGTCCCTGTCCCATCTCACTGCCTCCTTAACTCTTTTTGCCCCAGTTTGCTTCTCTGTCTGTTCCATCCCAAGGCTTCCTCCTCATCTATCTCCCACAAGAAGGACTCCAGTCATGTACATTCCAGTCAAGTGGAGTGATTGCAGATTCACAGCATTATTGCATTTTCTCAGGCTCTCCTGTGGAATTTTCTGTGATGTGGATCTTCCTCTTTGTCTTCCACGCTCAGTGTTTTCCACCTTTAGAGAAAGTCTGTGCAGGCCTCTCCTCTCAGAGCCATGTGTCAGACTTTGCCAGAGGCTGGCAGATCTTACCGACTTTTGCTCTTGGCTCATGTTTTTGAGGCTGTCACATCAACTATCATGACTTTGTTTTTAAGTGAAATAGTAAATTGAAAAGAAGGAGCATGAAGGATGTGCCAGCCTGCTGTTTTTCATGTGCTGGCCCAGAGTCCTGCCTGCATACAAGGAGCTAAAGAATTGCAGGGGGGTAAAACAGGCTTATTCATAGGAGTAAATTTGAGAAACCCTTCTTCTTTCTTTTCAGTGCTGAAACAACTGAAGGCCAGTTCTCTGCGTGAATACTTTGAAACTCTTTGTCTTAGTTGTATTGCACTGTACATTTTGCTTCAGGTGCTGTGAAGTTTGATATCAGTAAGTTGTAACTGAACTGGAGGCAATAATGCTTTAGACATTCCTTGAACATTAAGAAATTTTGGACAGTATTTTCTAAACAAACTGTTCTTTTTTTCTCATTTAGGATCTGTAAGTAGGTGATTCTTGGTAATTTATTTTTCATTGTTTCACTTTGATCTTTCTTAATAATTCCTTTTAAAATTTGCATTGAAGTATATTAATGTAAAAAGTATGAGGACTTTAATAACTAACACAGTCCCTTGGGGCAGGAACATGCCTTACCAGTTTTTTAAACCTTTGTGCATATTTACAATGCTGCAGGAAGAATCATTGATGGTAATACTATAAATTGTTTTCTAATAAATTTATATAGAAAGGTTGTGCTAGAAAGGCTGAAAAGACAGAAGCAACAAAAATGAACAGGCTTAGAAGATGATGTTATAAAACCCTTCTGTAAAGCATTTTATTGAGTGGAAGGTAAGAGAATTTACTGTTCTTCTTCCAGATAGGATAGAATTATAGTTAGGGACAAAAAAATTTTGATTTCTGACATTTAAATTCCTCCAGTTGTCCTTCAGCTCAGCTCTGTCCCTGCTTCCGTTGTGTCAGAGGTATTGTGGTAAATTAAAAATATGTTATTCAGCTGTGTTTGTGTTCATCATCTCTAGGATGTTAATAAACACTCTCTCGCTGGAGTCAGAAGTCGGTGGATTCCTTTTGTCCCTCCTGCACCATAACCTTGACTACAGCACCTGATTATTTTTCCTCTCATGACTTAGCAGTAATTTGCCTGCAGTTTCCCAAAAATCGTAGAATGGTTTGGGTTGGAGGAAACCTTAAAGATCATCTCTTTCCAACCCCTGCAATGGGCAGGGACACCTTCCACGGGACCAGGTTGCTCCAAATTCCGTCCAACCTGGCCTTGGACACTTCCAGGGATGGGGCAGCCACAGCTTCTCTGGGCCCCTCTTTTGAAGCCCTTTTAGACACTGAAAGGGGCTCTAAGATCTCCTCAGAGCCTTTTCTTCTCCAGGCTTAACAGCCCCAGCTCTCTCACGCTTTCTTCATAGCAGAGCTGCTCTGGCTTTCAGATCATCTTCATGGCCTCCTCTAGAGTGGCTCCAATCCATGTCCTTGGTGTGCTGAGTGTTCCAGAGCTGGGCGCAGCACTGCAGGTCAGTGTGACAAGGGCCAATGACAAGGGGATGGAGCAGACGGGGACAATGCCCTCCCCTGACCTGCTGGCCACGCTCCTTTGGATGCAGCCCAGGACACGGCTGATTTCTTGATGCTGCTGGGTCAAGTCAAGGTTCTCATCCACCAGATCCCCCAAGTCCTCCTTGGGGCTGCTCTCACTCCATTCCCTGTCCAGCCTCTGATGTGCTTGGGACTGCCCTGACCACACACAGGCCCATGCACTTGGCATTGTTGAATTTGATGAGCTTTGCAGAGGTCACCTCTCACTCACATTCAAACCTTTTCCACCAGCTGACCTGATTCACCTGGTTTTTTTCTTCTTGTGAGTGATACAAAATTGCAGTAAACGATTAAGTAAGAAAGAAATATTTTATTCTGCTGATATTTTGGCATGTGTAGCATTTCTCATTTTAACAACATAATTAGATTGGGTTTCACAAAATGTACTGTTGAGATTAATATATTTATTTTAAATGCTTCAATTTTATTAAACTTATATTTTGAAAGGGCACATTTCTGTGAAAAACAATCACACTAGATGTGGTGTTTTTTATAACTGCTTTGCATTTGTCATGTATATCTGTTTTTCACAGAGGCATGCCAAGATTTATCAGTAAATTTCTGTGTTTAAAAATGTTATCAGAGACAATTGCATAGCATTTTACATAGGAAGCCCGTTGTAATCTCCATAGACTTTTATCTCCTTCCTTTCGGAGAGGAAAAATTTTTAAAAAATGAAACAAAATATTTGACATTAAGATTTTTTTTAAGTTTCTACATTCTCTTTGGCCTTTTAGGGGAAGATGCACCTGAGTAAGAAATTAGAAACTGTGCAATGCAAAATATCAAGCATTCTTTGAGCTTCCAATATTCCAGAAAGCATCTCTAGAAGTAGGAGCTATTTGCTATTTGCATTCATGTCAAAAGACTGGTGTATCTTACTGCACTTGCTTGCTGTGTATTTTTTCAGCATTTTGTTTCCTGACAAGCCCAAGGGGCCTTGAGGTACCTATTCCTTTGTTTTGAAGTAGCCAGTTCTTTGAAAAATTGATTTGAGGTGCCTTTACATCTCTAGAGAATTCTGGTGGAACTTTCCTGATATACTTTGGGTTGCATATTAAATTAAATTGAAATTCATGTCCCATTGGAGTATGTCAAGTATTAGGTTATCTGTGAATGTTTTAACATCAGTGAAGCCGCATATTTCTGACTTCTGCTTCTATGAATCCAAACCTTTCACACCAGGGAATTGGCAATGCTGTCTGAGTTTGTTCCATAAAAACAGCTCAGGTGTTCAGTAACATAGAGAGCAAAAGCCCCTGGGAATCATTTTGCTGCTGGGCATGATTGCAAACCTTTCCCTTTTCCTTCCAAACACCCACTAGTCAGGTACTGAGATGTGCTATTATTGATCTGCAGAGGTACCACTGGGCTAGTCACTTGTCATACAAAATGTGTCAAAATTTGCACATCAATTGCAGCAGTTACTTCAAAAATCATACTTCTCTATGAAAATAAAACAGAAAATCACACGCCACTTAAACACCTCAGCAATAATTCTCTTGCTTCAGGCACCTGAGCTGTAATAAATGTTGGCATTTTCATTCCAAACCTTTTTTTTTTTGGAGACATTTAAAAGAGCACTGTCAATTCATGACGTTTTGAAACAACCACAGCATGCATGAATGGGAGAGAAAGCTGGCAATTAGGCCCGTCAGCTGCCCAGTGTTTGCTTTTTTCTTGCACTTAACATCCTACTTCTCTTCTCTGCTCTCTTACTGTAATTTTGCAGGGTACAGTGAGGTTTTTTTTCTCAGCTGCATACATAAAATTCTGCTAGAAAACTGCTTTGGCATGAATGTGTTGTTTGCTACTGCATGCCCAAATCCAAATCAATATATGAATTTTTCTTTTTGTTTGGAGATAAAATAAATCAGTAATATAACTGATCCTATTGAAATTCACTGTCCAGCAATATGAATCTCAGGGTGAACTCACACCACTTTTCTTCCTGAAAATTTCTACCTGAAACATCTTTCTCTAAAGATGTCTGTATTTTTTTCACCATTTAAAATTACTTTGGTGGGTCATGGAAAATTTCACTTGAAAGAGAGCTTGGTTTAAATTCTGAAATAGAACAGTTTTATTATTTCTTCTTCTAAGATCTTGGGTGACCTTAAAAATCTTTCAATATTTTCTATTTATTTTAGATCAATGCTTCATCAGCACCATAAAAATACTTCCTTTTTTTTCATTTATAATTACCAGCTTTTCAGGGTTTCAGACATTTCTCAGAGGAGCTACTGTGGCTACTAGGTAGCTGGAATACTAGATAAAACACAAAATTTAAGTGAAATATTTGCACAGAAAAGTATTGTTGATGTGCGCCTTACAAATCAAAAGGAAAGCTCTTGAGCCTTATTGTAATTAGAGATCAGTGAAGTGGTTATTTTAATAGCAATGCAGATTCTCTTGGAATAACTAATTTTGTTCTACATTCATTGAACCTAAATCAAACTAATCCTACTGAAAAAATGTTGAATGCAGTGGTGGCCCAACCTGTCACCTGGTAGAAAAGCCCTGCTGATTGCAATGGGTGGGTTGTTGCACCTGTGACAGGCAAAAGATTTCCACTGAGATGATAACACTGAGTTGCATAAATAAGACTGCAGAATGAGGGTGGAGGATGCATCCTGACTGAAGAAGAGAGTTTTTCCAGTGCTTATTGACTCTGGTGTTCCCATCTTCTGAGCTCAGCCAGGGACTTTGCGTCACTGAGCAGCTGCAGGATAGAATTCCGTCCCTTTCTTTCTTCTTTCTCAGCTCTCAGGGCTTTTTTGTTTATTTTTTCTTCCATAAAAGCAGCCAGTAAAGTCTGCCCAGGTGTGGTTCCCTCTTTCTCTTACTATGCTCCTGAACTTTGGCAGAGGTGCTTTATCAATGCTTGGGGGAAGTGAAAAGGAAACAGGAAGCCCAAATGCTCAAAGCTGCATGCACAGACATAACTGTGAGACTAAATTACCCATGCGGAACTGGGGTAATTTCATGGGAAATGAAGTTCTGCTAAACAATTTTCAAAATTTGGGTCTGTACCAAGCAATTCATATGGTAAATCTCTTTGGGCTTTCACCTTAATATATTTAGCCAGCTTAATGTTTAAGCAATTCTTTTATTAAATGAAAAAATTCTTGTTCTGTTCATGGGATTGTACAGCCTGTACTTTCTGAATGCAGAACTCTAGGTGTCTGCAGGAATTCCCTCAAGTGGGCTTTATTCATGGGATCAGGGAGTGACCTTGGAAGAGCATCTGAAAGTTCCAATTATTGCCACAGTTCTTCTCACAAAATATAAAGTAGTGCAAAGTAGTTTTCTGTCACAGCTCTGTAGTATAATCCTTTACGTGCCCAGTTCACTTGGGTGAGCTTTTCTCCTACCATGGAAATACATTTTCTACCTAATATCTTAGTATGTGTGGCTGTCCTGCTGTCTTGGGACAGAGGAATTCCCATTTTAGTTTGTGTGTGCTAAAATAAAATCTACGTGCAGTGTACTAAAATACAGAGAGTAAAACCAGCAGGACTCCGTTACTGAGTACATGGAAATACAGGCTCTGTTAGCATACGCTCTATTTATCTCAATAGGCTTACGCCACCCAGACTCTCTCATAACACGTCTGTTAAATCTTGGTTTCTTTTTCTGAGTGACAGCTTTCACTGAGTGATGCAACCTGCATCACAGAGAACTCTGAATGGAATAGTCACAGTCCTTTGTCTCTCAACTAATGGCAAAAGTCTATGCAAGTGTCTCTCATGACTTGCTGCAGAGGTGCACGTGCATGGAGCTGGCTCTGAGAACTGGCTGTGTGTGGAGAGAAAACTCAAACATCCAGATCCCGTGCTGGTGGAGGATTGGTTTGTTGTGGGAATTATGCCATTACAGAACTTATTGGGAAGGGGGATGATTGCTACTTTGTCGATAGTGTGCCCCACACTGGCTGACTGAACCACAAATGAAGTGCTACATGGGGAGGCCCACAATGCATTCCACTTGTGCCATTTCTTGGGTTTGTTATCATCTGCTCTCTGAAACCGAATTATCAGGCCTGGTGTGCTTGTAAGAATCTGATCTTCTCAACATTTTTTCAGTCTTTCAGTTGCTTGCCTGACCTTGTTTTTATGTTAGTGGGGTTATTGATGGGAGTAGCCAATGAAATGGGTAGTGAACATGGGAAGCATTTTCAGAATGAGTTATTAAACTCCTGCCAGAGCTTGCATTTATTATAATTATCACAAAACTGTTATGTGGCCCCATAAACTTGCATGGTGATTTATAAACTTAGGCTTAAATTTTGCTAATGCATATATGCAATATTTTTTACTCCTAGAAAGGAAGTTATACCTATGCTTCCTATAGATAAGGTTGGTTCCTATATGCAGAAGGTATTTATCTAAACTAGAATGTGACTCTGGAAATAAAACCCAAACTAGCTTGCTTACATTTCTAAAGTCTCAGTGAAGTTTACTTGCAAAAGTAGTATATTGGTCTAACACTGTGGGGCTCTGAATCCTTTTCATGCTTTTTAGTACCACTGGAAAAACAAGATAGTCATCATCTTGCACAGTGGATTTTAAAGCAAGAAATACAAACTGGACCTACTGAAAACTGCTTTCCTGTTTTCTCAGCATGTTAGCCAGGAGCAATAGCAACAGAAGGTCTTTACCTTGCAGTGGCAGACGGTTGGATGCTACATCTCTGCAATGTTTAAAATTCTTGCAGCTTTTCCAGCTTCTAGAGTTCATCTAGAACAGCTCTTAGTAGCCTAATTTGATTATATTTTAGATCTTGATTAAATTTGATTTACAGTTACAGTTTTATTTCTTCATTAAATTAGATTTTATGTTCTTAACTTAAATCCTTGAGTTTGCAGATCTGTTTGCTCAAGGCCAGGACCTGTGCTAGAGGGTGGAGGAGGCTGTGTGACTCTGATTATCAGGTATCCAAGCTGCCTGTGCCCAGCTGAGAGTCTAAGTGTAGTCTAAGTGTAGTGGGGAAGTTGGGTTAACAGGGAGTGAGTGCCTCATTAGTTGCTCTCTTCCCTCCTTGAAACACAGGCGGTCCTGGTTTGGGCAAATGCAGTAACACTGATTGCTGAGTGTGTTACTCAGCACTGCTTATCAGCACACCAACAATTCAACAGACTGAAGTGCAAACAGTACTCTAAGAACTGCTTTAGAGTCTGTGTCCTGTCTGTACCCAGCACCAAGTGTCTGAGGTAAGATGGTGTCGTATGCTTGAATCGTCCCCAGACTTGGATTAAATGTCAGACACCAAAATAGGAATCTTATTCCTTGTCTGGATATTAGCAGGGAAGATCCTTTCCAACAGAGTAAAAGCAGAGCAGGGTAAAAGGAGACCATTTGAAGTTAGGACTTTGAATAAGCTGACCTGAACCAAGTTCACTTTTCTTGCAATGGCACTTTCACCTTCAGGGATAGGCATGAGCCACTGACTATTTTCTGAATCAGGATAAAACGCTCTTGGTTTTGGAGTTTATTACAGCTTGAGGAGCAGAATAAGTTGCCCAGAATGGTCTTGACTCTGCCAAAAAATAATTTGTGTCATGCCAAAATAATTTGTGTCTTCTGAGAAGGATGTGGTTTTATTCAACTTATTTTCTGAGCTCTACTTGGAAAGATTGTTTATATTTATGAGAGGCTCTGCTTAAATCATACAAAGGGAATTTTTGGGAAAATAGCTACATAAATCTTAGGAAATGCAAAACTAACAGACATATGAAGGATTTGTATTTAGAAAAGAATCTCCCAGTGGGTTGTTCTCAGCAGAAAATGAAAAGGTCTTTTTTGCATTCAGTTGAACTATTAGTGTATTTTTTGCTGATATAAGCAGTTGTACAGGTACGACCACTGTCACAGTCCCAGATCTTAGTGCGGCAAATTAGCAAGGTTTTAACTTTGCTCCAAATATCATGCTAGCTCATTTTCATTATGAAAAAGGTGGGGGGAGGAGAATGGGACAAAGTACCTATTGGCAAAGCACATTATAATTGTTTAAGCAGGCCCCACAAGTCATGCATTTCAATTATTTGTTCAAAGCTGTCTGCAATTAAGAGTTGCAAACAAGGTTTTTGAATGCAAAGTCAGACAATTAAAATGTTTCATGAGTGCTTTAGAGAGAGAACTTCTGAATTAGCACTTTGAATACTCAAGACCTCTTGTTTCCTAATCTCCTTTCCCTTTTACTCTGTGGAAGAGAGAGGTGTATATTTTTCCGAGAATTTTTTTCTTTAAGCCAGGCTGATCCTAGAAAAGATTGAATCATCCTGGTCTTTGACTTGTACATTTGAATGTCTTTTGCTCCTTGAGAGATCATCCTTTTTGCCTCATAATGGTCCAGGTGCAAAAAATTACTTTGCCAGGTTGTCCTCACAGGGGGGTTGTAAATCACTTTGAGCATCTCTCCGTCTTGTTTAAACACCCAACACACACACACACCACCCCCCAAATCTCCTACCTTCCCCTTTGAAGAGGCAGGACTATTTTAGCTGGTGATTTGTGGCACTGAGGGTGCAGCCTCTGTGCTGGATAAGCTGATAGACAAGATGTGGGAGCAGGGATGTGTTGGCCTGTTAATGGAGTTCTGTGGATGGTGGCGTTATATCTGCTGGTGGGGATCAGCTCCCAGCTGCTCCCAGGGAGAGGATGAAGTTCTTGCTCTTTAACCATGAGAAACATACTTCAGTTCTGTGGTTCCTTACTCCTTTCAGGAGAACAGTGCTGCTCAGGGTTGGGGTTTTCTTCACTAATGCCATTTGAATGCTGTTTGTTTGCATTTATAACTTGCAGTTTGGGAGTTTTTCAGAGTAGCTTCTGTTGGTTTATTTTTCCCCTGCTTTTCATGCTCAGAAGTCCACAACCTGAAAGCATTTGACAGTCTTTCCCCTTTCACTTCCCTGGTAGCGTCTGCCATGGAATCATTATTAATGGTAACCCTTTTGATGCAAAGAAGAGCAAACTGCTGCGTAGTTTTGGGTTCTGTAGTTAAAGGTGCTAACCTGTATCAATTTTAAAAAACACCTCTAGGTATTGAACTGCAAAAGAAAACATCAGGTTAACTAATTACTGTCAGAAAAGCAAAGACCACATGGCTTGTGGTAGGACATGCAAATTCAATTGTCATTGAAGTTTTCTGGGGTTTGATGATTATTATCTAATAGCCTATTTTTTGTGACCCTCTGTTCTGCATTGCTGGAGTGGGAACTGAGAGTATGTAACAAGGTTTGCTACTGTTAAGGCTGAGTGATAAAGTTTATTCTGCTACTTGGGGTTCTGCGACAGAGAAAGCAGAGGGAAAGAAAAGGAAGAGCAGGGTTGCAGTGGGGTTGCCAAGGCAGAGGGAGTGCTGCTGTTGCAGTTGTCTCTGCCCATTCTTTGCTCTGAGTTTGGGGGTGTCCCACCTCATCAGTGTTGGCTCAGGTGGGAAGTTTGCCTTTCAAGAAAGAGCAGTGTGAGGCACACATTGAGATCGGACAAAAAACATTCCTTATCCTGAGGATGTGACTGTGTTCACGATCTTGGCTTTGTTGGGCTGGAGTTTTTTGGTTTTCTTCTCTTGTATTTGGATTGTAGTTTTTTCCTCCAGTTAATTAGCAGTCAATTCCTAGATTCATGAATCAGGGATTTTTGCCATAAATTAAGGAGTCGGGTCACTATGTCTTGCTTAGACTGGCTATTGTGGAACTATTAAAACTTCTTGGATACTGCTGAAAACAGCAGTGATTTCCTCCTGAACGGTGTATGTTTAGAAACAGATAGAAGTCATGGAGAGAAACCAAAGTTAACCATTATTTGTGATGCAGGGAATTACTACTTTTTGCTGAATACTTGTACTCAACATCATTCTCAGCTACCCAACACTTCATGTTTTCTCTAATGCTAGAGGTTTTTTGGCTAACCTAAAGTACAACTGGTTTTTCTTTATTTAATAAATTTTCAAGTGGGAAATGTGTGATTGAGTTAGGAAAGAGAGTAACTGCAGACACACAGGCTGGTGATGAACTGTGGACAGTACCAGGTCCTGCATGTGCACATTTTTCAAATTCTCTCTTCGCTCATATCAAACATTAGTGCTACCATGTTTTTGCAGAAAACTTTGAACCCCTAAAGACAGCATTTTATCTTGAGTGACAATGAAGGAGGAGGGGGAACATGTTTGGAGGGATGGTGTTTTTCTTCCCAAGTCACGGTTACCTGTGACAGGGCCCTGCTGTCCTGGGAATGGCTGAACACCTGCCCAGCCATGGGAAGCAGTGAATTGATTCTTTGTCTTGCTTCGCTTGACTTTTGCTTGGCTTTTGTGCGTGGCTTTTCCTTTTCCTATTAAACTCTATCTCCACCCATGAGTTTTCCAAGCCTTCCCCCTTCTGGTTCTCTCCCCCATCCAGCTGGTGGGGGAGTGAGCAAGTGGCTGTGTGGGGCTGGGCTGCTGGCTGGGGTTAAACCTTGACATTGGCCAATGAAGTATCTGAAGGACATCAGCTAATTCTGCCACTGATGTCTTAATAACTTCAACTAAAAAGACCAGGTTAGAGCATGGACAGTAAAAGGGTTAAGGGCTTGTTTCTAGACCACAGAGCTTAGCTAATGCTGCTTCTACTGAACTGTCATCTAGAACTTTAGGTAGGATCTGTCAATACTATTACTATGTATAATAAGTTTGCCAAGCATTTTTATCTGCCAGGGATACAAAATTAGTAGCCTGAATTTTTTCCAGTACAGAAAACTTAAATGGGCACAACTCCTTCAGTCTCATCCCAGGGAGGGCTGAATTTCAATCAGAATACAGATCTGCATGAACCTGGATGTTCATTGATGGCTGTCCTTGATACTCTTCCGCTTTACTGAACTCAAGCAAAAAGGGAGTTTGTGTTCAGAGTGTAAAGCAGGTGGGTTTTTTTTATTAAGGAGGGATGCTAAAAATAGTTTATACTGGATATTTAGATGTTACAGGGAAGTTTCTCAAACAAAACAAAAACACCAAAAAAAACCACCAACAAAACACAGATTAATGGCCTCAGCAGGAGAGTAGCTGCAGTCCTCTGCCTGGATTAGTTTGTATTCTCTGGGTTGGCAGTGTTCAGTTGAATCCCTCCCTTTGTGCTGTGCTTTACCACCTCTGCTGGCTGCACTGCCCAGCTTCTCTTCCCTGTCCCAGGTCCTCTACTGGAGCACTGTCACTGCTGGAGAGCTGGGCCAGAAAAAGGCCATTTGTTCTGTCCCCTCACACCTTTCCATAGCAATGCCATGTTCACTTCCAGCACATCAATTAGAAGTAATCCACGTTCACACTCAGCTCTTTAGATCTTGTTTGCGCTGTGCAAACATTAACTAATTAATCTCTCCAAAATAGATGGAAGGTTAGGTGGGAGTTTTCACTGTCAGCAAGGGAGTGTTTCTAAGGTGCTGCTCTCTGTCAATGGCTCCTGACTTAGCCTGTGCTGTCTGGGTGGCTAATCAGGCATATTGGTTGCACCCAGCACAGTTAATCACCTGGGACAGCTGCCTGCTTTCCCTATCACCCTTTTGTTGCTCCAGTAAAATGGGATTATTCAAGTATTGTTTTCAAACTTATGGGGCTGTGAATTTCCAGTGTGACAAGAATGATTGTCTAGAATTGGTAGGCTTGTGTTTGAAAGGCAGTGAGTATAGATCTGGCCCTTTTTTTGCATGCAGCACTGCCTTTGGAAGCCCTGATCTCCCACCTTCAGGGAAGGGGCTTAGCCCAACTTGGGAGTACCGATGCAAATACTTGTACTGCTCATGCAGTGCAACAGAGAGGGCCCACTGCAAGAGCCGTGGGAAGTTTTCCAGCTGTGGACACACACATCGGTTAAACCTTGCTGCTCTGAAGTGCCTTCATTTTATTTTTATTCTGGATGCAAAGCACTGATTCTTGGGGGTTTTTTTGTTTCTTCTTTGTTTTTGCTTTACATGTCATTGTGTTCATATGAAAGCACCAGCTCCCAGGTAAGCATTGACAGGCTCTTGAAAGAGCTTTCAAAGCTCTGCTAGTGCTGTGAGATTTGGCACTTGAGTGAGTAAGGTTTTCCTCACCTTGTAAAAGGGAAGTAGCATATTCAGTGGTGAACTTTGCAAATAACAGGGCCAAATGCCGAGGGGCAGCTGCACCTTCAGGTACCTTTGTCCTTCGAGCAGACCTAGAGGAGAAAACCATGAAAGTCTCACTTATCTGTTTATCTAGCTTGCAGCAGTCTGATGCCTTCTGCCACCTTTACTGATAATGGTCCCTTTGAAGTTGAATACAAGTGTGAATTTATGGTTTTGTAAAGACTGGATTCCAGAACAGGTCATAAATTACATTGTTAGACAAAGGCTTCTGGGGAACAATATTGCCTTACAATCCCTCCCTGTGTCATTATCCTGATGCATTTCTAGCATGGCAAATAATTGACCAGAATGATACGCTGACCAGTTTTCCAGTCAAGTTTTGAAAGTTGTTTGTGTAAACTCTTCTAGCAAGAATAGCAAATTACATACCTATAGCAAATTCTCATCATTACTCTTAAAATCAGTCTTGGGGCCTGGTGACCTCAATATTCTGAAGCCAAAGAAAATGAGGATCTTTATTTGCTTCAAGTAACATCTGTTTAATTTGCTGCTGTTTCTTCTTAAAAATAAAAGCATTTTGAAATGCCAAATCCCTTTCTCAGACCTTTTTAGGATGTGAGAGTAAACAGCAAAATGAGGCAGGAGATGTAGTGAATACATATTTCAGCTATGCATAAGTGAGCCAGATCCTGAAATTTGCCTGCTTTAGGGAGAGCAAAGACCCTGATCTGCTCCTCAGTGAAGCTCCAAGTCAGGTAGCAAGGCATTTCACAGTCAAGAGGTCTGCCTGAAATTGATGGCTGTTCTTGATATTCTTCTGCTTTACTGAACTCAAGCAAGAAGGCAGTTTGCTTTCAGAGTGTAAAGCAGGCGGGGTTTTTGTATTAAGGAGAAATGTTTAAAATATATACTGGATATTTAGATGTTACAGGGAAGTTTCTTAAATAAAACAAAATAAAAGCACCCCAAAAACCCCAACAAAACCCCCACAATTGCTTTCCTTAGAAAAATAATGACTTCTGTGGTGGAGAGAGACAGAAAACTGTCATCAACATGATGCCCATGGGATTTGTACCATGGCTGCCTTCTTCCTTCTCTGGTCTGGGAGCCAGCTTTCTCAGGAAGACCTCATTCCCTATGATTTATCACTTTCAAAAGATCCCAGTTACATAGTCATTTTTTTAAGTCCCCTTTAGATATGTAATAATTATTTTACTTCCTTAAAAAATAATTTGACTCCTATCTGCTTCACTGAAGAATTCCAGAGCTCAAAAACAGACACAGAGCTCCCCGCCCTTTTGAGCTTGAATTTCATACTTCTTGTCCCTCATGATCTGAACTTCCCAGGGCTGTTGTGGTTCTACACTGAGTTGTTTGTTAAATATACTTAGATGCACTTGTCTGTAGCATAGCACAAAGTGATTCCTTAAAGAGAAAATTAAACTGCATCATCTCCTGATCATAGTATTTTTATTTTATGTTAGATTTATTTAGCTCACATTCCTATGCATCTATAATTATTTGTAAATATTTATAGTTAGCTATTAATATGAATTGATTCAATTGTGTTCCTGTCTTAAGCCAAAACAGAATTTAGGACCATCTTGCAATTCAGGTGGGGTTTGGGGCTTTCTTTGTTTTCTGAAGTGCACAATGCTCACTCTGCAAAGAGCCAGAGAATGGGCATGCTGGAATCCTCTGTTTAGGTAGTGTGAAAGAATTTGTATGAAAATTCACAATTGCCTTGTAACCCAAGATTGCTCTCTTCCCTCTCTTCTTTGAGTCTGCAGTGCTGACAGGATTCTCTTGTCACCTGCTACTAAAGAGTGACAAAAAAAAACTTGGTTGGAAATTACACTTAGTTCATCTGTGATAAAATACATGTTTAATTTTACTGTTCCATTTTTCCTTCCCAGTTGGCTTGCTCCCCGGAAATGGTGACTGCACTAAAATGAGGGCTGCCACCCCTCGTTTCTGGCTGGCATCTCGACGAGCTGTTATTAAGTAAGAAATGCCTGAGCCTTGTCTGGACAGCTCTTCTTACTGAGGGTTGAAAAGGAACTGTGGTGTGAAAGGAAAAGCAAATAGACAAATAATGGAGTAATCACAGATGCAGACATACCAGGATGTGTGAAAACACTGTGTATAGATGTTCCCAAAAATTCCTATTGAATTATTCTCACTCACTGGCTAAATAGGTGGCTGTCCAGCATAAAAAGCTTTCAAAGTCTTTCCGAGGCATTGCATTGAATTGCTCCTGTGCCAGCACTTTTTGATGTCCCAGAATAAGGTATGTCTTGATGTACGACACACAGTAAGAAATTTGAAAATAATAGATTGCATCAATTCCCTTTGACAGTCTGGTTTCTGTCCACTCCATATAGATTTTGACAGATAATTAGCAGGGCAGATACAGTACATTTGAGGAGCAAAGGCTCTTACAACCTGTGGACAGCTAGTTTGCCATAAAAGCCAGATTATGCTGTTAAAAGAAACTGAAAAAAGTTAGATTGCTAGAACTTTGACACTTCTGAAAAGAGATCATAGAAAAAGGTTGAATTGGCTTTAAGGCAGGACCTAACAAATGGCTATGCAGTTGTACAGTGTGTGTGGGATGAAGTGGTAACTTTGTTATTTTATCTAAGAAAAGACTGCCTATTCAGAAACATCATAGGACAGTGTTGACATTAGAGCAATTAGGAAAGGGGGACACAACTGAAATGCAAAGCACCAGTAAACCTCGTATTGAAGTGTTTGTTTCCTTCAGCAAAGCTTAAAAGATTCTTAAATGCTGGATCTGTGGAATCATATGCTGCTAGCTTTTATCTTGAATGCATTTTCTTAATTTATTTTCTTTTTTGCCTGACACTAATATTATGATCTGTGGTAGACAAAATACAGAGCACAAATACTGTGATTCACAATCCGGAGTCAACAAATTTCTGTCTTCAGAGTCTGTCCTGAGAGACACTGAAGTGTGGGACCTTTGCTGAATACCACTAACTGGAACCCAGCTGCTGTGGTCACCTCGAGCAATCAGCAGAGTCACTTCAGCTCTGCAGGGCTTTCTTGTAATATCAGAGAGAGTGTTCTGGGTGGGAGTGGTTTTATTTTTCATGGTTCTCCTGTTTTCAAAGGAAGACCTACATTCACAAAGCAGGTTGTCCTGTTAGTGTCATTAGTCACACAAATGTAGTAGATCTTAGTTTGTGTCATGTTTGGGGGAAAAGTGGTGACATATTTTCAGTGAAAGACTTCTGGAAATAACTTAGGTCCTCTAGGATGACTTTGAAAGTAAAATGCAATTGTGCCAAATTGAGACTCAAATTTTTCAAATGATTTTGATATGAAAGTGTGATTCTTAAAAATTTTGTCTAGATTTTATATTTATTTTGTGACTTAAAAGGCAGATACTTCAAAGCAGAAAAAAAAGGATGTTATTAATTTTTCAATTTGATAGAGGATTTTAAAAAATCTGATGTATTAGAGCCATTATTTAAAAGTTAAGAAAAGTTGATGGTTGGTTCTTCTACTCTGTGCTGCAAGTCCAAAGAACTGTTGCACAGAGACTGAGCAGTTACAAGAAGAAAGGGAAAGAATAAAATTATGTAGACTGAATGTGCCAGGCAATGCTCACTCCTTTAATTGGGGCACAGCATTGTTGATTAGTCAGAGCAGAGGAGAATCAGATCTCTGAGCTAATATTCTGCTCAATTAAGTTCAAACCCTAGACAGGCCTATCTAGAAAATGCCCCAGTAACTGAGACATACCTCAAGGCGGGGAGCCAGGCTTAACTGATGTTAAGCAGGCATTTTAAAGGGTCCATCAGGGGAGCTGTACAGCATTTCTGTTGTGTTTGTGCCAATGAATAGTTAAAGTTTTTACCATAAAATTATTGTTCTTCAAATTTACTGTGTGCTAATGACAGGCTTAATTTTTTCTAAGTGCTGCTGTGTTGTTTGAGCTTGCAAACCACTGCAGGTATTAAGAAGGTAAAACTGAGGTCAAGTCAAGTGTTATTGCTGTTTGACATCATTTTTGTTAGAAAGTTAGGGAACTTCTAATATGTCATCTAGATTTTTGTATGATGAATGTCAGTAATAATGAGACTGAATGCTGAAGCCATGTAGCCTTGTCAATACATGCCAGACACATATCGTTTGTTTTATTACAGATATAGGCTTTGATCTTTCTTATGTTTGAAGACTTGATTAGGCCCATCTTGTTAAAGACATAGCACATGAAAGCTGGGAATTGGTTCCTTTAATAGCAAAGCTCTTGAGAAAGAACTCCTCAAATTAAAGAGTAGAAAGCACCTCCTAAGGGCTGTGTAAACCTTCCCACACTCAGTATGAAATGTATTTGCAGATGTTTCTGTGCCAGAATAGTGTTTCTTCCCCAGTCTTTCAGTGGAGCTCAGAATTCTGGATTTGGCTGCGAGGAGTTGTTTCCTGAGCCAACCTTAACATACCTGTCTGTGTCCTGAAGGACAAGGTGATTGTGTGTGCACTGAGTGCTGATGCAGGGGGTGGACACGGGCTGGCAAAATAAACTAGACCAGAGTCTTAATAGCTACACTGAAAAACATTGTTGTACATACTTCAAGTATCTATTTAAGAGACTTAAGTCTCTATTAGTGTGTATGACTTGAGTTCCAAACTTTCTGTCACTTGGTCATGATTTTCTCTGTTAGGAAACGAGTAATGTTGCTCCTAGTGCTTCTCCTCTGTGAGTGTGTTCCATCCTGGCAAAACACAGACAAGATTTTGCTGGTGAGTACTGAACAGCAGGCCACATTAAGATGTAGCCTAATGCTGTTCCCAGCTACTCCATTTATTTAACGTTAACTGCATTTCCTTTTTTAGTCCAGCTTCTTTCAGTATGAGACAGAAATAAATTTATGCCTAGAATAAGAAATAATGATTAGCTTGAAAATATAATTTCTGTATTAAAAAAAAAAAAAAGAAAGGCTTTATTATCACACTCTTGTATTGTTACTTTTCCTGTTGCTTGGTTACCGGGTCATAGAGAAGACTACATTTTGAAGAGAATGTAAGTTAATTATCAGCTATTCCTAAATCAGCAATTAAAATCTCACCTCCAGATTTCTATATGTTTTACATTCTGTACTTAGCAGCAGAAAGGGAGAAAATATTTTATTTCTGCTTCCCACCCTGCCAAGAAAGTGGGCTCAATGTAATGGTCACCCTTGCCTGAAGAAGTTATTATGGTACTCTTGGATAAATATTTTCTAGCAGCTGTTCGTGAAACACAGTTTTAGAATGGCTTTCTGTGGAAGTAGCCAAGAGCCTTCCTGCCTCATTTGTTCTCAAAGTCACATTTCAGCATGTGCTGTGGTGGTGACAATCATTGTAGAATCAGATGAAGTCTGTGTCTCAGTCACAGTAACATGTATCTTATGTTTCACCTCAGCAACAATTTTGTGGTACTTCTGACCGTCTTGTTACTTGGTTCTAGCAAGTAACCTTCAACTTGACTGAAACACCCAGGTCTTGCTCTTTATTAAAGCAGTTTATGTTGAGCCCAAGTCTACGCACCGAGTCTGGTGCATGGTGGCAGCTCTGGTGCAGGATGAGCAGCTCTTGGGGCAGGTGCCCCTCTCTCACCCATGGGAGTGCTCGTCCTGACCCAGTGGCATATGGAAGCTTGGGCATTGCCCTGTATCCACCAGGTTGGTCTGACACTGCTGCAGCTTTCGTCACTGATGGGCTCACTTTGGATGAGATGGTAACATTTAATTACATTATGTTGTATATTTTGCTGTATAGGATGCTATGTAGATTTATTTATTTTAGTAGTGTAATCTGTTCTGTTCACTAGTTTAGATAGAGGAAAGTTTTAACTGAAAGGCTTCAGATTTGATTACAAGGTTTTGGTTATATATGTCTGTTAATCCCGCTTCTTGAATTATTGGCTTTTCGCATGTGCAACTCCCATGGAAATAAGAACAAACATTTAATTCTTTTCCTTGGACAAGAGGAACCACTTCGTTCCTCCACCGGAAATACAAAGTGGTTGAAGCACCTGTGTGAAGAAAAGATAGCCAAGGAGAAGAAATAAACAAAGAAACAAATCATCTTTTGATTTTAATCACCGAATCACTACCCAATAAAACCATTTAAAGTATCCACTGCAAAATCCTAAGGCATTCAACATTTGCTGGGAGTTTTCATTTTCTTGAAAATGAAAGAAATCCTCTTGAAAATTTCGTGGTTATGAAAATTTAATTTAGACAGAGCAATTTGTCACCAGCTAAATATTCATTAAAACTTTAGTATGCACCCATGTGTAAATTCAGTTACTCTGCACTTGCCTTGGAGCTCTGGGGATTTCATTGCAGCTTGTGTTCCTTGATGAGGGTGATGAGATTTGAGCCGTTCAGTTGCTTTCAGGACTCCTGACTGATGATGTCAACTCTTTGGGAAAATCTCTCAGATTCTGTAGTTTTAAGGTTCTTAAGGGTCTCTTTTCTTCTGGCCTTGGGACAATGCACAATTTTCAGTGTGTATTGAGTGGAGATTTGCAGCATTTGAACCCTCATGTTAGACAAGGACTGATTGGTTGAGAGCTTTTATTTGTAGTTTTGCATTGAGGATAATCTATTTACCAAGGACAATGATATGATGGAAAATAACTGTGTATTGTACTAGGTGGCATTTTGCTGTGGAAATTCTGTGGTTTGTGGGGAATTTCTATTTTCCTGTTAGTATCAATCGTGAGGGATGTAGTAAAAGGGAAAGAAGCAAGCTTAATGTAAACTGTGTGTTTGAATAAATGTTTGCCCACAGGAGTACAAATATTTCTTACTTTTCTGGTCTAATTTTTTTTTATATATTAAAAACTCAGGGTCTTCCTGCATCATTAGTTTTATATCTACTTACAAATAATAAAAATCTCCATTTCAAAGAGTTTGTGGTAATGAATTTTGAATACCATGTTATTCTTTTTAATAAATAGGAATATGAAAGCTCTTGAAGTAAGACACTGCAATAACTGCATAATTACAGTGGAGGGATTGCCTCCTATGCACCCTCCAGCCTAGGTAGGACCCAGATTCCAGAACCTGGCTGACTATTCCTTTGGTAAAGGCATGTAAAGTATTAGGTATGTCACTTCATCAGTTTGGATTGCTAGCCTAGGGTTGTTTAAAAGCAGGTGCTAAGAATAGGTGCATCAGTTAAATGCTCTGTGGTGAGGGTGATTTATGATGGGAGGCTTGAGCAAAAAGGAAAATTATCTCAAGTCAGATGAACAAAGGGTGGCTGTAATTAAGCATGTATTAAACACGAGCACTACAGACTCTCAGCCGCTGACTTGGTGTTTGCTGTCTTCCACTGATACTGTTCTGCACTGGCTCCTTGTATTAAATCCACACAAAGGGGCACATTCTGTGTTCCTACCTGGCTTTTCATAATTATCAAGTTGGAATGACCTTTAAAAAGCCAGATAATATTTTATTTACCTTTTTTCTCCCATTTACTGCTAAATGTTAATGAAGGTAAGAGATTCAAATCCTTGCAAATAAAACATTTTAATTGACTTAAGTGTAACTGTAACGGTAAATTGGCTACTTTATATGGAAAAGCTTTTCAGTATTGTTGAAACACACTTGTACAGTCCTTTCATCTGTCCATAGATTCAGAAATTAGAAGCAAACATTTCCTTTGTTTCCAATGACAGGGGTTTGAGAATGTTTTGAGGATCAATTTCCCCAAGACTGGCTGCTGTAATCTAGCACTGGTCAAGTGTTCCCTCAAGGTACCTCCACTTAAGCCCTTGCTGCTTACTTTCCAATGTTAACCAGCTGCAGTCAGTCCTAACAATAGTTACAGTGGCCAAGATTTCTACTCCAGCTTTTCAGGCTACCTGTTCATTTAGGTCAAGCTGAGTGTCCTCTATTGTCTAGCAGTGCTGTCCAGCGATGTTGCTGAGTTTGGCCTGGTATTTCAGCTAGCCTGAACTTAATTGCATCAGTGCTTTAAGATAAAAGGAGCATCTTATTGCTGTATTCCTGTTAAATGGAAACAGATTAAAACTCTCATTCTCTTTCTAGGAAATTTCCTCCAAGCGGGGTGCTAAAGTTCCCATCCCTCCATGTGGGCTGGGGGCTGTTCCTTACAGCTGCAGTAACCCTTTTGCTTTGTGTGTTAAGAGGATGGGGGGAACCAGGTAGAGGAGTTATAGGGGTTAATGTTGCCTTCTAAAGCAGAACTGCCTGACTGAAGTGGTGCTGAGAACCATCCTCCACTCAGCGAGCAGTCTTGTCCAAATTTGCCTAAATACCAAATTGAAAAGAGCAGTGGCCCAGGTACTGGTAGACCCTGTGTACGTGACAGAGCAGGAGCAGAGTTATTGCTGCTGTTACAGCAGCACCCAGCCTTTCTTGACAGATCTTTCCAGGTGAACAAGCTCTGTGAGACTCACAGCTTTTGCTCTTTCAGTCTTGGGGATCCTGGGGCTGTATCAGACATGTTCTGTGTTAGAAAGAAGAGGCTGCTTGGAACAAGCCTCTAGAGACTCATACAGGAATATTTCTCATTCTTTTCTGCTATTCACACTGGGGGGAGGAAGGCAGTTTGGAAGTGGTGTTGCTGAGGCTATGTCTCGGTTTTTGAGACAAAACTTCAGGAGGAAACACTCCGGAATGAGTGTTCCTCCCCTTTCCCTCTGTCAATGAGACAAATGGGTCACAAGAAGTGAAAGTGGGAAAAAGAAACCAAACTGTTTATTAACACACGAACAAAACAGGGTAGAACAGGATTTTAAAAAACCCTTTCAAAATACAACAAATTCCCGGAGAGGGAACAGACACGCGGGCTCGGACCAGCCGGGGCCGCCCCGGCAGGCTCCCCGGACCGGCGAGGAGGGAAGGGAGGCAGGAAGGAAAGGGGGAAAAAAGAACACGGAAAAAATCCAACAGAACCTTTTCCCAGCTAGCTGGAACACAAAGGAAGCCAAAAAGCAGCAGTGTTCCAGGCGCACTCCCTCCCGAGCCCTGCCGAGCCCCCCAGAGCCCCTTGGGCTGAACCGTTCAACTCCCCCTCGGGGCCGTGGCTCCGGCCCCGCCCCCGGGCCCATCTTAAAGGCACAGCGGACGGTTGAGGAATAAAGCGGCTTCATAACATCACCCCAGGACAGGCTACCTTGAATAACACGGGGCAGTCTCACAGTTAAACAGCACTATGTGGATTGATACTTGGCTGTGCAATTGCCTACACTTAGGTGTTCGAAGTACCAACATGCTGACCCAGGAAATGAAAGACCAAATAAATGTTTAACTTTAGACACATTTTAGTTTTGCTTTAACCAAAAGCAAAACATCAACTGATAAAGGCATAACCAAGTCCTAGGAATTACAGAATCATTTAGGTGGGAAAAGACCTCTGAGATCATCAAGTCCTAGCTTTAACAGAGGACTGACAAGCCCACCATAAAATCATGTTCCTCAGTGTCACCCTACGCATCTTTCAGTGTCTCCAGGGATGGGGACTCCATCTGGGGACTCCAATCCACTCTATTCCCTGGGCAGCCCTTTACAGTGCTTGACAGCTTTCCATGAAGAAATTTTTCCTAAAATTCAACCTTAACCTGTCCTGGCACAACTTGAGTCCGTTTCCTCTCACCCTGTTACTTGGGAGAAGAAACCAACCCCCACCTGGCTCCACACTCCTTTCAGGAGTTGGAGAGCGATAAGATCCCCCTTGAGCCTCCTTTTCCCCAAACTAAACACCCCCAGCTCCCTCAGCTGCTCCTCATCAGACTTGTGCTCCAGACCCTTTCCCAGCTCCATTGCCTCTCTCTGGAGATGCTCCAGCACCTCAATGTCCTTCTTCTCATGTAAGGCCCAGAACTGGACACAGTACTCGGGGTGTGGCCTCACCAGTGCCCAGTACTGAGGGACAATCACTGCCCTGGTCCTGTTGTCACAGCATTGCTGGTACAGGCCAGGTGCCATTGCTCCTCTTGGCATGCTTCCACCAAGGGCACACATGTGTCTTTAAATACTGAGGTCCAAGACTAAGAGTTGTGTAGTGAAGCAAGTCTTAGACACAGACTTCTAAAACAAGGCTTGGAATGTGTCATCTGACATTGATAACTAAATAGGAAGACTTTTTTTCTAATTTTGCATAGAGTACTGCTTTTAGCCAAGTAAAACTGTTTCATCCCAACATTGACTGAGCTGAAGATATACAGAGTTTATTCCCAAATTATTCTGGCCCTGATGTAACCCAGAGCCACCTCTTCCAGAAGCTCTGATTTATGGCTTGTTATTAGAGAAGAACTGGCATAAAGAAGTAGGATCCTCTGTTGTCTTTGCGTCACACAGCCCAAGGGTCCTGGAAACAGCAAAATCCAGACTGGGGTTTTGCAATCCTTACACAGCTCCAGGTAGTTGAAGAATTTGGCCTTAAAAGAATTTACTTAGCTGCCAGCATGTGAGATGCTTCCACAGACTCTGTGTGGCTCATGAGTAGAATCTGTGCTCAGTCCTGTTTCCTTCATTCTTTCACTGGAGCGGTGCTGTGTTTGCTACGCCACACTGACTGCCATGAGTGGCATCAAAGCTTTGCTATACTTGTGGGTTGTGCCTTTTTCTCTTCTTTCCTTCTTAAAAATTGTTGCAGAGGAGGGGTAATATTTTTACCAGTATATAAAGCAGATATTCTAATTTTAGTTTTTATAGAAAGCTTTTCTGACTAGAGTGGGAGTTCTCTACATGGCTGACAAATCTTTTTGTAGTTATTTTCCAGGCAATCTGATAGTTCATTGAAGATGAACATAAAATTCTGTTCCTGACTTGGCAATTTAATTTTATTAGTATTGATAAACTGTTGGATTATTTTGATTCTAGTAATTACACATTATTATTAAAAGAAATAATCTTCTCAGTTATTTTTATTAGGAGTCAGATCCAACTTATTAATCCAATTTCATTTGCAAGCTGATTGTATAAGGAACTTAATTTTTACTGTCCTCAAAATTGTCACGTACCCAAGAACATTTCCAAAATTAGAGTTCCAAACTTCTCTTTACTGACTTGTTATATTTTCAATTTAGAAATCCAGCAACCTGACTGGTTTAGGAAACAATTTAGTGAAACAATTCAAAACCTAATTATCCTTTTCTTGGACAGGTTGATTCCTTTCTAGTCAGTACTTTTCTGTCTTCCAGTGGAGGGACTTCTCTGTATTTTCTTTGCTTTGTGTGTTCTGGACTGAAGTTTGCAAGTGCTTTTGGGAAGCTGAGTCTCCTGAGGTGGTCACTCTGGTTACGTGTAGCTCAGAAGCTCTAGTAACGACTTTCATTGGCCTGAATCTAGGTAGCATTTCAGAAGAGATTCCCTCAATAAAATGTTTTCCTGTTTACAAAAATTCTTCCAAAATATGGTAAATACAAGTTCCTTCAAAGAAAAAAACCTCTGTATATTAATAAAAATTATCCTGTGGAAAGCTCAGGGATTTACAAACCTAGCTAGACCTGTCTGATACATGTGAGTTACCACTTTCGTTACCACAGATCCTCATTTTGCCCATGTACTGTCAGGAGCAGCCTAGTGAACATAGAGCTCTCTGACGTCTTGTAAAAAAAAAATTTCAAACATTTTGCAAGTTTGGGAACTGCATTCCATAGAAAATAGCACTAATGATCTAACAAGCAATGTATTTGGTCAAAGCTTTGTGGTCTCTGAGGAACCTTTGAATATAACAGTAGGCTGAGCTATCATTGCAAGTGATTTAGAGAAGCTTGGGGGATTGAAGGCTTTCTGTTTGCTGCGTGCAGCTATTAGAAAAATAAAATTTGGCAAAAGATTGGATTTCTCAGGATTTGTTCTGTAAATCAGACCAAAATCAGATTGAATCCTTAGAACAAAGGCAGATATATTTTGCATTTGAATATAAAACCTATCAAGTGGGTGGTGGGGAGAGAATGGGTAAATAAATACAAAACCTCTTAAGGATTTCTTTCTGGGTTGGTTTCAAGAATGTCCCACAAAACAGGTTTTCATGGTTGTATGGGGCAATGTGATGCCATTCAACTTTCTTTCCTTTAGAAATTCTGAAGAAACTGTTGAAAACAGCTTCTGGGCTTTTACTAAAATAGTTTCCAGAGATGAGGAAAATGAGAGAATGCATATACAATCTTAGACAAATGATCTGCTCATATGTTGAAGCCTGGATTGTAAAATGACTGCTGTGCCTTCCAGTGAATGAATATTCAGTGCTTCCCTGCTGGGTTGGCTTTTCCTATTTGAACCAGCTACAGCTCTGCACTGTGATTCACTTGTTACCAAATTAAACTCTTTACACACGTGCGAGATCCAACTTTATAAAGTCAAATTTCTGAAGTGCTTTCTGGTCAGCCACTGTGCCTGTCACAATCTTCATAACGCACTGAATTAAGTTTAAAATATCATCCATGTGTGTTGTTTTCTCCTGGCTGTTGAGCAGCCCTTCTGTACATCATGCATTTTTCCGTTGACACTACATATCACTTAGCAACCCAGTGAAAGGCCCTATATGCATTGATTGCACACAATTGTCTTTATGGGGTGGAAGTGTTAAGTGAATAAACCCCCACAGGTGACCAGACGGTCATTCCTCTCATGTTGATAATCTGTTTACATCAAAATATTGTTTACTCAGCTCTCTGATCTTCAGGAATCTACACGAAGCTGAAAGAATACAGTTAACTCCCCACACTCTGACACACAAGTATGAGCTGTATTTACATTCTCAGAGAGGAATAGATTAAGAAGAGAAGGATTGTTTTGTCTTTAACTTAGCTCTCCCAAATAAAGCATTAAAATGCATTTGACAGTTAACCACAGATGATAATGCTAACTTTATGCTGTGGTTCCCATCATAATGGAGAAGTTACAAGGCTGTCACTACACCATAAAGAAAGAATCATTCCTGCAGTCTTACTGCAGTCTTTTCTGCTTTCCTCTTTGTAAGCACTCTTACCAAATTACCTTTGGAGAAGTTTGGTTGTTTACACTTACTTTTCTAGACAGGGGGAATAACTGAGCTTTTAAAATGAGCTACAGTGTTCTCCCCAGACACTTCCCCTTGACATAAAGTAGTCCAAAGAGACAAAAATAGTTTTCAATTCCCCAGTTTTTAAATTTTTTTTCTTCACTTTTATTTGGCTTATTATATCCTTATTATTTACTGGGTGAGGGGATGGAGAGGGGAGTGTGCTGGAGAAAGACATTTCCATTGTTTTGTTTGTTGACAAAGATGTAACTTCTAATGCAAGCAGATTTTTTTTTCTTTTTAATGAAGGCTTTGGAAACTCAATAGTTTATATCACAGAGAGAAAGAATCAGCACTTTTGAACCTTTTTTGCCAATTTGGACAATTCTGAAAGATTTGAATGAGAAATTCTCCCTTCTGAAAAGATTCCAAAAACACATACCCTGAAGTAGGTGAAGCAATAGGAAAATTGCATTCTCCTACTGTGAATTTTTCTATTGTTATTGTTGGTATTTGTAAAGGTCACACTGTAGCATCTGTTAAAAGTACAATGAGTGTAATTGATTTAAGGGAGTCAGTTACATCTACATTTTCTGTTGGTTTTTTCCGAAGTAGTTAAATATTATAGTCTGAATCTTTACAGTCCCTTCACATATAACTATTTTTAAAGGCTCTACTGGAGAAACACGATAAGGACTTTAAGAGGGCTCTGGAAATCCCTGTTACATGACATGGTAACTGCACTGGCAGTGCAGTTTGAGTTTTGAGCTTGTAAAATGAGAGCTGGGCCACACACATGTATATGTGTTACTGCAATGTGTGTTTTCTGAAGTCAGTTTAAATCAATCTTTGCAAAGTCTGATGAATAAATTATCTGGGTTTTCATTATGTTGCCCATCTTGCTCCCATCGAAGTCCATGCATCCTGTCCTGGTATACTGAAAAGTCCTATTGAATCACACGGATCTTTGGTGAAGCCCATGGAGTTATGGCAGTGATTAATTTGGCACATCAGCTTCAGTGGAATTTCTCACGTGAGGAAGGCAGTGACAATTTGGCCGAGTGATGAGATTTTCCTTGCCTGCAGTGAGAGCTAGGCTGAGCCGTGTGTGGCTCAGCCCTGCTCTGGGATGGGGCACACGGACAGGTGTGTGACTGCTCTGGAATTCACAGCACGGGGCGATGGTGGAGGTGGTTACAATCCATTTCACTCTTAATGCCTTTCAGATAAAGCTACTTTTTATAAGCTGGAAGATCAAGTTGAAAAATTAATTTTTGGTAGAATCACCTAAAAATTCTGTATTTCTGTACATTAACTAGGAAGGTGATTGCTGATCCTTAGTTCTGCAACTGAATGAGTGGCTGCTTCTATAAACATTTCACTGTTACAAGTAAGATTTTTCACAGTATTAACTTTAACAACATGGGTGTTTGCTATGGAATAAAACTTTGAATCGATGTTCTGCCATTTTACCAGTTAAAACAAGGGAGAAAAGAAATGGTGCTAAGATTATGATAGTTTCTGTGATAATACTGTCTTCTGATACAGGGACTTTTCAATAATTAAATGAGAGCCAGAAGAAAATAACTATTATTTTTCCTTAGGATATCTTCCATCTTTACTGCATGGTGAATTTTGTTTATTTCTTCATTAATTCTGTAATAAACCAGTTACTTATAAGTATCTTGTATTGCTTTCAAATATGTATTGGGTTTTTTTCTAAAATCAATTTTACTACGAAACGTTGACTTCACATCTCAAAAACTGTTATTTCATGGGAATGCACTTGAAAATGCTAGGAGCAACTTAGAAAAACCTGGAGGTTTTTTCTGTCTTCTAAAAAACTACTTTGTATTTCTTTGTATTGAAGAGATGCCAGACTTAGATCCTCATTTTCATGTGTTCAAAAGTTTAGTTGCTCAAGCCAAACATTTCCAAGTTTTTTTTAATAAAAAATGAATTAGTAAATGGCATTTCTTCCTTAAAGAGGCAGTTTTTAACATACTGTGGGTGATGCTGTTTGCCGTTCCATTCCACTCTGTTCAGTCACTGTTCTTAAAATTGTTAAATGACGGTGGGT
>NW_008236184.1:1423905-1427686 GCF_000691975.1 Corvus brachyrhynchos
GGGGGGGTTGGGGTGGCAAAATTTAAAGACTGGGTTGGGCATAATGAAGGTATGTGGTAAAAGAGCAGTAATGAAATTGCTGAACCTTTATTTGAATTGTGCTGCTTGTGCTTTATCATAAACCCTCTCTCAACCTATAATATCTTTGTCTCTGTATCTTTTTCCATTCTGACAAAATTCCAGGCCTTCTAAGTCTAATGATGTTGAGATATTAAAATGGTGGAGAGAAGAATGTGAACTGAGCCCCTCCTTTTAGCTAAATGTTATCTGCTTAGACTAATATTGCAATTGCCACCCACTGACATAATTTGTTTCACAGTCACAGCCTGGCAGCATGAATCAAATGTTGACATTCTAATTTCATGCACACATGGGTGTTTGGCTGAGCAGGCCTCAGCCTCTGAGCCATTCACGCCATACCTGTGTAAATCAGGGAGACAAGGCCTTTTCACAGCCGCCCAAAGGGAAGTTCCTACCTTCCAGCAAAGTCTGGGGATGGATAAAGCTGCACAGCCCTGCCCTCTGCCCGGGAGCTCACACTGCTCTCACTGTACTAGGAGCTGGACAGGCCCGTTTACAGGAAAACTAGTAATTTTAAAAAAATATTTTTTAAATTCAGTGTGTTTAACAGATTTTTCTCATAATTCCTGTATGGAATAAATGGGTTTATTCTCAAAACTGTTTAACTCTTTCTAGCTAACTGGCTTAAATTTAACAGATGTTACAATTTTGCTTGTGGAGACTGATGCTCATTAATGATTGTTGCAAAGATATTTCACCAAAGTTCTCACTCCAAGTAGCCACCACTGGAGCTAAAACAAAATTCAGTTTCTATATGCACCTAATCTGTGAGCACGCTGGCCAGAGAGAAAACTACAGCCAGATTTAGGCACCCACCTGCCAGACACTGGTCAGAGGCCATAAGCCTTAACTACTCTTCTCCTTTTAGTCTCATAACTGTCCCTGGGAGTAGTGCAAGGCTATAGTCATGAAGAGGGAGAGAGGACGTGGCATGGCTGGGTTCAGTTGCCTTCGCCACAGCAAGGGAGAGATGTGTCCCTGGCACAGAGTGCGAGGTGAGCTGTGGAGGTGGCCAGGGAAGGGCTGTTCCTGGCAGGGGCTGCTTCCTCCCGTGGCCTCTTTGCCCCAGCAAAAAGCCTAGCTGCTTGTGGCTCTTGCATGCCTGTCTGCTGTGCCATGGAATGGCCAACTTTGCCAGTTTCTCTCTCTGAAGAGAGCTGCTTCTCACTTCGGTTAACGTCAAGTGCAGTAAGTGCAATCCTGAGGCTTCTTGGGTTAATAATGGTAAAGTCAGCCTCAGAAATCTAGCTTTTCACTGCAAATACAGTAAAAGCTTGCAAGTATCAAAACTATGGATTTTTCTGTCTCCATTTTGTAGTTTTGTTTCTATTCCGTGCAAAGTACAGTTAATTGTAGTGAAAGAGCAGATTTAATTTGCTTTGAAGAAAGTCTTTTGTTTTTCTTGAAAGGCACCCAAAAGTCATGGCAAAGCCAGAAGAATGGCGTTTAATAGTTATTCACAGATCTAGAGGCACTCTCCAATGGCACATGGCAGAAACATTCCCAGAGCTCCATGGTGGAATCACTGAGAAGGATGCCAAGGAGTTGCTGTGGGGCTTGGTGGCACCTGATTGTTGAGCAGAGTGAATTGTCAGACATAAAAATACCTGCCTGCTGCTTTCCCAGTGTTGTGTGTGTTTGGGAGGTCTGAAAGATCTGGATTGTTATCAAGTACTGATGAGAATAATAGGTAGTCATGAGCCATGTGACATCCCTCTGTTTCAATTCATTGTGGTCCAGAACTGCCTGTGGCTGGGATCCAGTGCTTCAGTGTTGGCATCCTTGGATCTGTCAGGAGTGCCACAACTGAACTGTGTGAGGACAGTAACATATACAGATCTCTTGTCCTCTGGAAGGATTCCAGACTGTGCATGCCCAGCCCATTGATGGGCTGTCTACACTGAGCTGGAAGACAGGACCTAGCTGGCATGGGCAGTACTGCAGCAGTGGAAAGGGAACAGATTTCAGCTAAGACACTTGGACAAGTCCTTGTGTCTGAGATGTGCCAGGTCTTTAAAGTTCATTCAGCATAAAAAGGAACTTGGGGGGTTTTTTTGTCCAGAAGAATGACACTCAGTAAACTGTGCAGAAGCAAATTTACTTCCCTCAGAAGGATGGAGGGCTGAGCAAACCCTGCCAGTATCAGATGTGCTGTTTCAGGGACGTGTGAACATTTCAGACTGGGAGCCTCCTGAGGCAATACTGAAACAATTACATTAAAGCTAGCAAACCAGTTATCAAGTGGAGACTGATGTTACTCACCCACAGCAAAAACCCTGGGCAAATCTTCACTCATCCTCAAAGAATAACCTTGAGGGGCATCCCCACACAAGGGATGAATCTCCACACACACTCCGAGAAGGGGTGTGTTAGAAGACCCTGCCATTAAAAAGTGGGACTGGGCTCTGGTAGTATGAAGTGATCGACTGCCAGTCTGCAGGCTGGCTCTGTCAGCTCAGCATCTTTAGATAAGTTACCCGTAGTATCATTTGTTGGTTCCTTTTATTGGGTACTTTGTTTTTCCTCAGAATGTTTAACTACGGGATTGATGAGTCAGGCTGGTTCCTGCATTCTTCAATGCCAAAAGCAGCACAACACCCCCTGCTCCTTTCACCACTGAGAGCTTTGCTAATCAGGTATTCAAGTTCTCTTACCCCCACTGTAGTCAGAGCATCCTGCTACGACAAGTTTCAGAAATCTGGCAAGATTTACTATTAGCAGTTAGAGGAAAATAATCATTTGATAGGAAAAGGAAACAAACTGGATGTGGATGGTGCAATGGGTCTGGCTGATAAATTATTATATTCTTTATCAACTTTTTGTCACTGTATTTCAGACTCTGGGCATGCTGGATGTTTTTATGACAACCTACAATTTCCCAGTGTCCCTGCATTCGTATGCATTTAATGTTAGAAAAACCCCACAGGTTAATATTGTTGATATTCTGCAAGACAATGTGTCAGCATTTGTATTTCTCCCAGGAGGTGCTAATGAGATTTTTTGGACTCCCTGTGGTCTCCCCTATGCTCTGAAAGAGCCCTCTGGCTTGCCCTCAGCTCTTCCTTTTCCCAAATAAAGAAACAAGATATGGAAGAAACCCAGTCCTCTTCCCCACCTGCTCTACATGCCAGCAGGACTGGAGCTGAGACTCATTATTGACAAGCTGCTCTCTTCCTGCCCATTCAAGACTCACAGGTGTCAAATGTGGTCTATGCCTGGACCTGCCCACCTGACCTTGGCCTTGCAGAAGATTTAATCAACTGGCTACTAAGAAAAAAATAGTCAGGATTTATTTTGATTTGGTTTTGGTTTTCTTTCTCAGTGCTTTATTTATTTGTTTGTTTGTTTTCAGCCATCTGGTTAGTCCAGAAGGAGAGAGCTGGAAGGGAGAATTTTTTGGTTTGGATATTTTTATATAATGAGAACCTGGCAGTGGAGCTGTATGAGCATCTCACAGAGAAGAAGCCTGATCATCTGGCACCTGGCTGTGTAGCTCCTGATGCTGGCTGGTTTCTTACCAAATTGCAACCAAAATAATGAAGTGTGAGTTTTACATTGAACTTTAAAATTCCTTGAGAAAACCAAACTGTAACTTGCAGCTTTTCTGCCTGCTTAGGTAAGGTAAACAGAGGGAAAGGAGGGTTAAATAATGGGCCGTGTAGTGATATTGCTGTGCAGGCACAAGCAGAGAGCTCAGCAG
>NW_008236184.1:1427761-1436412 GCF_000691975.1 Corvus brachyrhynchos
AGCAGGAACACATGCTGTGGAGGAGCCTGCGGGGGTCTAGGGATGGCTCTGGGTGTCATCGTGTCCCTCGTGAGGAAGCCCAGGGCCAGAGGGATGCAGGCACAGACACCAAGAGTAGGTTTAGAGCAAACGAAGCCTGAGAGTTGATTGAAGCATTTCAAATCACTCCAAAGGTTTCTTTATTCCATCAGGTCAAACATATAGTGTTTGGATTAGAGAACATTATCAGCCGGGCCAGCCTCCTAAATCAATTAGGACTTGAAGGGCTTAGTAGCACATTTAGAGGGGCTTAGTGATAAATTCTGTCTTGTTATTTCCACTGAAGTGGCAGTAGCTAATGGAAGAGTAACTAAGGTGGTGTCTGTGAGAGAAGGAGAAAGCATCAGAAAGCAGTGAAAAAGAAGGTAGAGAAAATAATAACAACATGTCTGAGAATAAAAACACACGGTGGTACTATTTGCCCATCTCATTCATGAAAGCTTATGTCACTAGAAGCAATTTGAATATCATCTATTTGCCTCAGTTTCTTTAGAATTTGAGTAAGAATATAATCACCTCCCTTCATGGAATGCTGGGTGGACTCTTTTGTTGTGTTTGTGCCATGACTGAAATGAAAAATCCTTGCTATTGCTACAGAAAGCTCCATGTAACTGTGCCTCTCCTGTCAGGAGCAGAAGCCAGGCCTTGTTTGCAGGTCACGTTTTTCTAAGTTGTGAGCTATTAAGGGCAGGTTTACAGTGATGGGAAGTGATAAATGCCCTTGGCAGGCTCGTTGGCTCAACCAACATCCACACTACAGCTCTGTGTTTGGGCTTTAGCTGAGTCATGGAGAGCCAGCTCGAGTGCATCTGGACTGATCCCCCAAAACTTTGGGTGCCAAGGTTAGCACTGGCAGAACCATCTCCAGTGTCTATAGCCTAAGTCCAGCAAGCAGGTCATTTCCTAATGCTGATACATCTCTTTTAGAAATAAAGACTCAGCCTGGTAAGGATGTACAGAGGAAGTATTACGAAAATTAAAATGTCCCAAGGTTTTTAAAAAGAGTATCTGGATCTCAGCATGAATAGCGTGGAGATTATGGTAGAGGAAAAGTGAGTGTGTGACAGAGGGTTATGTTTGGCACTGTCCTTTATGCCAGCAGGGTTGCATATTTCATTAACCATGCCCACCTTGAGGGTGGTTTACGCAAGGATTTGTATTCTCAGATATTTTTCTAATCCTTTTTTCTTAAGTGTGTAAGACTCCTCAAGACTTTCTTGTGCATTAAAACAGGCTGATTTGTTGGTTCCTTTCCAAGTAGCATGAAGCCAAAACCCCTCAAATATTCAGCTGGAAATGTAGTTCTGGTGTAGTTAAGAGTATGAGTGCAAATATTTCTGGAAGGAGTTTCCTGAGATTTGAGCAGGTTCACATGCCTTTGTTAGGGTCAAAGTATGTCCTCGGATAGCCAGGTCACTGTGGCTTCTGACCTTGTGTTTCTTAGCTGGAACTTAATTCTTCTTACAAAGATAACTTGTGGAAATTTCACAAGTGCTTACTAACTAATGAGTAATGTGGCCTCTGCCCCCTCCTCCCCACTCTAGCCAAACAAATCTTGAGGTAAAAATAACTCTATCTCTCCTTTTATGTAGTTTCCCATCAGGAGAATATCTTTAATTTTCATGTGTACTTTGAGTGTAGTACTTACCTTTAAGATGGTAAACAAAAATTTCAAGCAAGGCATTAAAAACCTCTCGTTCTGTATTCTATCCATTTGTCTTCCCTTTGTCCTTAATCTTGATTTGCCCTGTAGGTTAGTCTTATCATAAAGACAGTATGAATGACTGTCTCAGCGCCTTTCCTCATTAATGCTGCAGGAAATTGATGAGTAGATCTCTGGAACTGTGGATTTTTTTGGCAAGAATTATGGCCCCTATTTATTTTGGAGGGACCCATGTGGCTTTCTAAGTAAATATATGTTAAAATTTTCCCCAAAAAATAAACAGTACAAGTAATTGCTTGATATATGAAGTTGACATTTTGGCTTTGTGATTTGCTATGATATGTAAAAATGTAATTTCCTCCTTGGAAAGATGCTATTGCAGAATTGTAGGTAAATTAAAATCAGTAGTTTATTCAGAAGGTGAGTAATAGACTCTGTTTTAATATATCAATATTTATTCTGCAGCTTCTCAGGTCTGCCCAGATATGTGGCATCTAATGCTAAATGTGTGCTGGCTGTGATATTACCTTTGTTGGTAATTGAAATGGATAAAGATTGATGTAAGTGTCTTCCACACTCACTCCAACCAGGATTTGTAAATAGCATTGCTCGAGATACTAAAAGAGCATTACAGGAGTTTTACTCTGAGTATGATATTGATGTACTCTGTTTACTGACTTGCTGATAGGCACTCCAGTAAGTGTACTTGAATTCTAAGAATTCAGAGGATGAAGTGTAATTTTGTAAGTTTAATGAAGCTGTGTCTGCTGTTAAATCTCTGCCTTGAAGGAATCTATTGGATAAGTACTATATTCATAGCTGCTTCTATTTGTGCATCCTTTTCTAATTAAACTTAAAAACAGACTCCAAGAAAGAGAAGTAAATGGCTTCATGCACTGAGCACCTTTTGACTCACTGAGGTGCCCAGCAAATTGACGCTGATAAAGCTTTGGACGCGTGCCACATTATTAAAACTAATGGCACTGAGCTGGATGGCAGAGCTGTGGGGAGGAGGAGGGAGTGGCCAGTTCTTTAAAAGAGCCTTGTGCTCTTTTAAGGGCATAAGGCACCTCAGAAAAACAAGCATTCCATCAAAAATAGGTTGAAAACAACTAAGTTAATGGAATTATTGTAATTTTTCAGGAGTAAATCTGGCTGCAAAGCTAAAAACAATAAAAAAAACCCTTAATAATAAAATTAACAAAATCTGCCATGATTTTATGTCTTGCAATTCATAATAAGGTTCAATAGTATAATTATATCCATGCTGGTGAATTATAGAAAACCTATTCCTCTGCTTTTGTTCTTTAGTTGATAATTTTCCTGACTGAAATTAGTTAGTTGTTTCCCCAGAATCTGAATGTCTGAACAGTTGGCTTTGGATCATACTCTGAGTTTAGGGATTGCTGCGTAATATCCAATTCAAACGGTCTTCTTTTATTTTATGGAAATACAAGAACGTTTATTTAAATTTGTCTTTAGTTTTAATTGTATTTTATGAAATTGGAACATCTGCAGTTTGAACCCCAGCTCTAGTGAAATTAATTTCTCTCTGTAATGCCATGATCTCTTTGCATAATTTGATGGATTGAGCAGGACTCCAGTTTAACAGAAGCAAACTAGACTCTTGTTTATAAAATTTGCTTGCTCAATGACCTTTTTATTTCCCCCAAGACCAATTTTTGCAAACGTACTTCCTTGGAAGCACACTTGAGAATTTTTACATTTGGGGAAAAGAAGTGGGATAATCATTCTAAAATACATTTGTAGCTCTTGCTCTCTACGTGGTCTTAGAAATGTGAGTTTTGTTAGGTGACGGTTTTTGGTTTTAGAAGTTGGACTCTTCTACATTTTGGTTTCTTTTTGTGTGGCAAAAATTCATGCAATTGAATTTATGCAAGCATGTACTTGTGTGACTGAGAATTATTTTCTTCCACCATTTTGTCCTCATTAAAATTTAGTTAGTCTGAGTTATCTGAATGTTGATAGAAAAGAGGATAAAAGGTCAGAAATGGGTAACACAAATAATACATTAATTTGCATTTCTCTATACTACATATTCCAGAAGACTCAAAAAAAATCTTTATATATACAGATTTTGGCAAACTGGTTTTTTTAGTAATTATAGGACCAAGCCTTAACTGAGAGATACTGGCAGAAGCTAAAGGATTCCCATGTGAATGGAGTATTCTGATCCAAAGGAAAGCAGGTTTTTGTTGGCTCCAAGAGTTCATTTCAATCAACATAGATTCAATTTTCTTAAGAGCAAAATAGAGGCTGTCTTTTGCCAGCGCTTTCAGTAAGATTGAGACCTGGCCTCCCATACTGTTGTACAGGACAATTCTTATTAATTCCTCTTCCTGCTGGGAGTGTGGGAGTGGGAGACGTTAAGCCAACGCTTGGATTGTTATTTAAAGCCGTGGAATAGGATCCTTAAATAATAGCTAACCCTATACGGGAAGTTTGCATATGGCTATTGATACAAATAAATAAGAGAGGGAGCAAATAAGGATCATTTGGTGATACAAACTCCAAAATAAACATTCGATTTAGTATCATACCTGCATTTTAGAGTGAAAATCCTACTGCAGATAATACTTCAGAATTACTCAAGAATGCAACTCCAAAAAAAAGGATCTGGAGGTAATTGCATTATCTACTAAACTTGAGAGCTACCAAGTCTCCTACTTGTCTGTCCAGGAAAGAAGCTGGCATGAGGACAGAATGGTACACAAAGACCTGGATTCACTTCCAGCTGCAGAGTTCTTGTGTTACCTCAGACTGATGCCTTTAGTTTTTGTGCTGTTGCTGCAACAGGCAACAAAAATCAAAAGTTCAAAGAAAAGAAAACACCATTCAGCATTAGGCCTAATCCAAACCCCACATACTTCAAGGACTTTCCCCACTCAGGCAACAGAAGACATGACCAAATCAAGCACAGATGTTTTTCGAATGCTGGAAATATGAAGACTTCTTAGTGTGGGTAGAGACTAAGGAGAAATGTGAGAACAAACAAGTCAAACATGTTGACAAGACAAACGCAATTGGGGAAAATAATCTACGTATGTAACAGGTGATGAGTTTCTGATTAACGGAACTCTCTGCATCAAAGTGACGTTTGTATTTCAGGCACATTGATTCAACTGGCCTTTGATAAGAATGAACATTTCTGATGCTTTCCAGTGATAAATAGATCACAGCCAACTTTTCTGCACCTGGAAAAAAAAGATCAGGGAAGAAAAAGTAGCACACAGAGCGTTTTTCTGACTTTTTGATTTCAAATCTTGTAGAGCCCTACAGTTTTGCTTCTGCCTCCTGTCACCCCACAAGGTCTTTCCACTCCACCAACCCACATGGCCTCACCCCTGTGACTCAAAGCTGAAATTGTGCTGCAAGTCCATGCAGATGTGAAGGTGGTTCCTGTGGTGCCCCATCCCACCTTAAGCTATATATCAGTATCTATCTGTTGCAGTGGGGATCCTGCAACACGCATATATCACACCAGGAGTCCCGTGGAAAGGAAATATATATGGACAGACAGATTCTTGATAGCTGTTTCAGAGATGTTTATTTCCCCAGCCGCATGGCCGGAGCTCTGCCCAGGAACTGTTCCAGTCACGGGACCAAGGGTCCTTCTGCCCGCGCAGGGAACACAAACCAACCCATGGGAACGAGGCTGAGCAGGGGCAGGGAAGCCCCGTGTCTGTGCCCTCAGGGCCCCTCTCCCAGGGCTACACGGCAGGGGAGGGACCCCAACACCTATCTGCCTGTGTCCTGAGTAAGCTTAACTGGCTGTTGTCTGAAAGAAGATCTGGAGCCGAAGAGGTCTTTGGTCAAACTTGTTTCCTTGCTCTTACCAGAAGACTTTGGTGCCTTCTTTTCCAGCACTAAACTTTATAATTCCTCTGCTGGAGTGACAAATCTGGCATCTGACTTTCTTGCCAGCCTCATGCGTCTTCCCCCAAACACTGAGATCCTGTTATCACAAATCTGCCTGACACCTCCGGCTTTGCTCATACAGAGAAGAACTCTGTGACAGGAGCTCACTGGAGCTCGGGACTTGAACTGCAGGGCCCTGGGACTTAGCAGGGATGTCACTCACGAATAGCAGTATAGCTCCAACACAGCAGTTTGTATGGAGAGGGGCAGATGCACTTTGCTCTGTGGGAGAGAGACTTCCAGCTGCTTAATGATCAATGGATTGTAGCAAGGTTTGTGAAGTCTTCAGCAGCAATAGCAGCTCAAGGCACTATGGATCCTCTTGTGGGCACCTCGGTGATGATGGCACAGGAGGGCTCACTGTGAACGGAATCCTACTAAGAGGTCAGAATAGGGTGTATGGTGTTGATTTGGGGTTTTTGGTCACATCATATTCGTGATTGGGTTTGCAGTGAGGCTGTGCAACTGAGAGGGAGTCAGGAGTTTGAGTAAGTACATAGCAGAAAGGCAGTAGGTCAGGGTGCCATGGAAGCCACTGACTTTGGATTGTGAATTCAGGCTTTGAGAGTTCTGTTTTGGAAACTTTTGCTACATGTGCTCCTTGGTGAAAATTTTCAGGGGAACCTTCCTTCAAGTCATATCCTTGCTGCAAACTGCACATATGTGATCACATACTCAGTGTTCTGTTAACTGATGGGGACAAGAGACATTTACTTAATGCCTTCCTTAAGAAAAGAAAAAACCTTTTAATCCTACTGGGTAGGCAGCATTTTATGAAGAAAATTCAAGAAATTAATTAACTATAACAAAATTTCACCTCTTTAACCTTAGCTCTTGAGCAAACCTGAGCTAAATAAACATCTGACCATTCAATCTCTTCCACTTAAGGTTAACTTGAGTTTATTATTCAGACTACTGCCCTTGTGTATTAGGCAAAGCATAAATTATGCATACTAATTACCTTGGATGGGGCATGACTTTAATGAATTCTTTTAATTAAACTGCAACACAGTGGTTTTGTAGAGGATGGTCTATATTTCATTCTTAAACTATGTAACCTTCATCTTTGTCTGGAGAGATCACACATTTGAGTTGGTTTAATTCACTTAAGTAGTAAATACAAAGAGCAACCTACCCTCGCTATCACTGGGAAATTTGTAAAATGTTCATGTTCTGTTGCAATGCTAAGAAATGAGATTCTTCAATGAAAAGCTGTGATTCTGTCGGGAAGGCAAGGGCCAACACATGGGAAAAGGATAGTCGTTCTTGAAGGAATGAAGCTAAAGAGTGGTGTAGTGTTGGTGATTTCCAAAGCAAACACAAGTAAATAATTTCCCAGGACTTCTCATTTACTTGGCATTTTACGTTAGTGGTAAACCATAAGAATTATCCAAGTCCCTGGTATGTTCTTTCTAAGTGTCTTTGGCTTCTCAAAAATGATCAGGACACAACAATTCAGTTACACCTACAAAGGATTTGTCCACAGTGGCAGCACCAGTAGCTTACTAGCAAGAATAGCAGCAGACTAAATGATTCATTTGATTCTGACTCTTAAAAGCAAAACATGTATGTGCCCTTTCTCTTTTACCTTTTGCTGGAGTTTATTATTTTGTTCTTGTTATGTACCTGTTCTTGGCAGTTTTGAGGCCACTGTGGCTTCCCAGAATCCAAAGAAAGGAACTGTTCATCGCGTGTGCTTCAACTGCCAGACAAACCAACTGCTGGGTTAAAAAGAAGCGTGGTGGCTGACAAGAGTGTATTTAAGAAGGAAAAAAGCAAAGGTTGCCTGTCTTGACATCCCTTCTCTCCCATCTCTCCAGGTCACCTTCCTTCACAGTCCATATAACATCAAGGTGTGCTCCTGGCCGGTCATGCTGGCACATATGTGTCCTCCTCTTTCCCCATGGATCTAATGTGGTATCCTGCCCATTCCTTCACAGTTCCCTGTTTGGTTGTTTGCTGTTTGTGCACTGGCCAAGGTGCTCATCCACACAAGTAAATGGGAATTTTCTGTTTCAAGTTCACTGTTTGCAGATAGTTCCATCCCTCTGATGCTGGTCCTTTGGTCCCACCCTCATCATTTCTTTGGTGTTGTTTCATTGTTGTTGCTTTGTTTGAAAGGAGTATTTGCCCCATGCAGCCATTAGTGTGGTTATCTCCTACCACAGAAACCACTTCCAGTGATACACACAGGAAGAGACTTGGTGAAGAGCCCTTCCAACCCAAACCATTCTATAATTCCATGGCTATAGGAATAATTATGCTGCTGTGTATTCAGTGCATCCAAACTATTTTACATGTTTGCACACCATTTAATTTAAGGTAGGATATGAAGAGAAATGAACAATGTATTGTATATGTGGCATCAATCTAGGTTTTAAGATTTGTTTAAATATTTGGTGCTTGACTCTGTTCTTAGTTTTTTCTGAGGTCTTCTGTGGCAACACCTGGTTTTCACATTTTATAATACAAAGCAAAGTCTTCAGTTACAGTGAAAATTAATTAAAAGGCTTGTGCTCATAATATATGACCAGTTTATTCCATGTAGAAAGAGCCAGATTTTAGACAGTTGAAAATTTGCTGGCATGCAAATGTTGCATCTCTCTCTATCTCCTGTTTGGGGAATGAATTTTAATATGACTTTGGAACAGATTTAATCTCATCTGCACTTCCTTGGGTGAATCTGCAGTTTAGGCTTTGCTCTTCATTGCAGTGATTCCTGTGTGATTTCAGTCATTCCTTGATGCCATTGTTTGCCATGGGCTTGTCTTCCTCTCAGTGCCTGCAGGCTGTGCTTTTATATAGCATATGTTTTGACAAGCCATCTGGTTTCAGTAGGTCTCCCAAGTGCCTGCCTTCTCACAGCCTGTCTCTTTGGCAGCCACCAGTGCCTTCAAACCCTCTGTCTTTCTCCATGGGTCAGAGATTCCTATTTTAGCATGAACATGTTAACACATGGGATAAAGAAACCAGCAGCTTATAGAACCAATGGGACTTTATTGGTGTAGGG
>NW_008236184.1:1436486-1452016 GCF_000691975.1 Corvus brachyrhynchos
GGGAAAGGGATTGAAACCAGAGGACACAGCACAGCTCCCGTGAATGCCCCTGTCTGACACACAGGGGTGAATGAAATGGGTTTAGCTGCCTTCTGGCTGGGCACAGTGCCACTCTAACAGAAGGTTCTCAGCACCAGCAACCAAGAACCCATGCACAGCATATGTATCAAAGGTATTTGAAGACAGCATTGCTCCAAGGGGTGAATTCAACAGCTCTGTATCTTATACTTGCACATCTAATCATCAGAGAACTTGCTCACCACTCCTGCAGCTTTTTTAACCCCCACAAAAGAACAGAATTAGCAAAATCAAGAAAATAGCAACCCAACTGTTTACCTTCCCTCAAATTGTCACGGGGAATCAGCTGAAAGGTTGTACTGCTAGGTGACAAAATGGGTACTGAGCAAATCAAAGATCAGAATGTATAAGCAGAAGTAAAAAGGCATCGTTACATATGAAGTTATTTAGACATAATAAAAGATTGGTTTCAGCTATTATTGTGTATCTTCAGCAGTTTGTATGGGAAAATAGTACTGGGGGAATCTTCCACCTCTTTCTCTATTGCAACATGGTGAAATTGCATTAATTACTGGTGTTTATGTGAGTTGAAAGCATAAAAATACAACTCACACCTGCCTGTTGTAACATATCCCAAAACAGTGCTGTGGTTGGGATCATCCCACACGCTGAATATACACTTGGGCATACCATCTGGATGAAAGAGATGCATTTGCATTCTTCTTTAAACTTTTAGATTTCTAACCCTCTTCTGACCATAAGTTAGTTGACCTATTCTTTGACTTGCACTGCTATAGTAAGAAGATTCATGTGAAAATGAGACCAGTTGTCATATCAAACAAACAGTTTCTGCTTTGCCTGTAGTGAGAAATAAAACTAAATCTTAAAAACACCCCTCCCTTCTTTCCAGAGAGGGGAATTTCACTCCTGGTTTCACTAAGGATAGTGAATATCTACAGCTAGATTATTTACTAGGAACTCTACTTGAGATTAATTTGGGGTAAACAGAAGCAGTAGGTGGTAATAACGCCATCAATCACTTGCTGTTTCACAACCAGTTTCAAGCAATGCCATTAGATTCTTTTTTGAGACATAGAACAAGTTTTCCAGAGCTCCTGGCTGCCAAACTAAGTAACCCCCCAAGGCAAGTGCATCCTTTCTTGACTGATCACTTCTATTGAAGAGCATCAGGAACAAATAGGAGAGCTGTGAATTAGCTTGGAAGGACTGGCTTTTAAATGTTACATTTCAGTGATTATTGTTTGCTCACTGCAACCAAAAATAGTTTATGGAAATGAAAAATCCTTTGGTATTTTATTGCAATCTAAAGAAAATGAAGATTTAAGAAAAATGCATGCTTGGCAGACTGAAGTGTGTGTGCAATGGGTGGTGTGAACAGAGACCGGAATACTCTGACATTGTGTGCTTTGTTTAGGTTGTACCAGCATGCCAACTCTGTCAGCAGGTTTTCCAGCAGACAGCAACATATAGAGCAAGTCTCATTTTAGAAAGTAAAGTGAAGATCCAATGAATTATTTGCTGTGTTTAAAAGCCTGTAGCAACACAGTTTGATTTCAATGGGAATCTGCAAAGGCATAGGAGTCATTTCATTTTGTAATACTTGAAGGTGCAGGGAGTAAATACATAATATTCACTATTATTTTGTTCGGGTTCTAAGTTCTGTATCAATTAATTTGCAAAACAAAGCAGTAAATATAAACCAGATTTTCTTCTTCTAGGAAGAATCTGAATTACATTGGAAAATAGGTTAGTATTAACACTCTTCCTTGAAACTCTTCCACATCTCCTCCTCAAATTTCTATTCTTCTGTAGGTATATGACAATCCCAAGTCAGCTGTCACAATAAAGTCTGCTTTGTGGATGTGAAATAACAATCAACTCTATGCATGTAGCTAGGGGAACTACTCATGGAGTTTTATTGCTTTCTTTCAGGCCTGCCCCACTACGGGTGAAGGATTTTTTTTATGGCAAGGAGGCTAAAAACCAGTGTATGTAGCAGCAGTTTCCCACCTAACTCTCTGATTTAGTCTGGCTGATCTTCCTGAATTATACATTTCTTGTATATGACTGGAGAAAAACCTGCTGTACCCTTAAAACCAAGCTTTATTAATTTTCAGAAGATAGAATCCTGCTCTGATATCATTAGTACTTGGTATATGAAGCTCTAGTGACATGATGGCAGTTCAAATGCTTTTACAAGCTCAGGTTGCAAAAGCCACTTTCTTCCTACTGCAATTGCAGATGCTGAATTTGGTGACAAGAATGAAGTGCTTCCCAACAGCTGTGTATTCTTGTGTGTTGAATTCCCTCTTTGGGGCTGTGACCCTTTTAAAGATAATGTATAACCCTGCTGGAAATTTCAACAGGACCAGTCAGGTGCTTGGAGTAAGACATGCACTTCATTTCGTATTTCACTAAACTAAGGAGCAAAATTTAATTTCATTAATAATGCTGCTGCAGCCAAAAGTGACCTGCACATACAGAGGTGCAGGCCTGGTGATGTGTTTCAGTGGACCCACTGATGTACTTGGAAAAAACAGGGAAGTTTGAAGGTTATTAAGGTTGGGTCTATAGTTTTCATAAATTAATTAGTCATAGAGATGCATATCAATTATTTTATTATTATTGTTGTTAGTCAAGGTTTTTTCCGCATTGGAGCACAAAAATTTAGCTTGCAGTGGACTTTGTTATTGTATTCTCTTTAAATCTTTATTCTTAGTTGAAGTAAATAAACCAACACAGTAAAGAGAGCTGATAGCTACTCCATCTGTATTATGGCACACAATGATGGCTGGAAGTTAAAGGTTTGATATATAGATCTATTTTTTTATTGCCAGCCCCTGCCCCTGAAAAAAGTATTAAAATTTCCAGATGAGTAACCAAACAATAAATAGATGAGACAGTTGCTGTGAATATCTGATTTTTTGCATAATAATGAGATATTGCTGGATAATACGCTTTGCAGTCCACAGTTTGTCTGCATTATCATTTTGATTGGACAAATGCATAAGAAAGATATACAAGTAAAGCCGTGCCAGGTCTTCTATTTTAAATTGATTCCATGTGAGAGTTCAGTTAAATTTCTAGGACACTTTAAAAACAAAACAAATTCTAGGAATATCCCTGCACATGCACAAAGAGACATTCACTTGCACACATCCTCACACACAAAATATACAGCCAATACCTGGCCTTACAATTCCTTATGCACAGCAGAACACTGTGTGCAAACTGCAGGCTCTTTCTGAGCCAGTTAGGTTAGAATTAGGGGCATTTTCAGGGAGCGTCTTCTGTCCTGCCTTGCAAAAGACTCATGAAAGCATATACAAGGGGACCCTTCAGCTCACAGCAGGACCTTGTTACATCCCAGAACAGGCCAAAGTAAAGGATGCTTTGGGCTCATTCCCGAATGGTGGATAGATAAATTTCTCATTGGTTTCACTGTGGAAAGAAACTTCAAGTCAAGACATGCTGATCTTCATGAAGGACTCAGGAGAGCCTGACATGTGGTACCATTTGGGTGCAGTTTTGGTGGGGGGGAAATACTGTGCCAGTGGAACTCCCTGGCAAGTTTCTTACAGTTGCATACAAGGGCTCTGCTGGCAGCTCTGAAGCAACATCTCAGTCACTGCTCTCATTGCTAGGAGATGCCCAACAATACTGCCAATATCAGTGTCTAGGTCAAAGCTGGTTCTCAGTTAGGAAGCTGATGGACAAAGTTAAACTGAGCCATTTAAAAAATTTCTTCCATAATTTTTATTGTAAAGTTTTATTGATAAAGATGGAATCAGAGTTTTGTTTTCATTCTATTAAAAAAGCCCAACAAAACAACAAAACAAAAAAGCTATATAGCTTTTTGAACAGTTATCTATTTTCTGCACTTGACCTTGCTATCTGCTCAGGAAGATGTGTAAGCCCAAGCTTCAAGATGAATTTCTTCTGGTATGCAAAATTCCAACTCTTGTTATTGGTCTGGTTTAACACGATACCTGCACGGGTATCATGTTCTTCCTTTTTGCTATGTTCTTCTTAGATCTTCCAGCCTTCTCCAAGTCCCCACAGATGTTTGCTTCCTCCAGGTTCTGAGAGGGCAGGGTCCTGTGTTTCTTGCACCTGGTGACTGCAGTGAGAGTCCGTGCTGTACAAACAGTGACAAACCTGGCTGGCACAGGGCTGTTTTCAGACCGGTGAAACACTGGCAATTCCACTGCAAACATCTGCTGGTTCAACAGAGAAGCTGACCTGGCTCTGTCTTCCTTTTTTTTCCTCTGTTTGTGTCTGCATGTGTACACCAGATAAGAAATCCACACACTTAAAAAACAATGGTAAATAAATAAGCAAGGCCAGCAAATATGACTTAGATGTGTCCTAAAAGCACTTACAGCATCACCTTTCCTCAGCAACAGAGATGAAAACCACTGCCAGATTAAAGGAACTTACACAGCGACTGTACTGCAGCTCTGCTAGGACGTGTATGATTCAGCTTACAGAAGGACATTTCCAATTTCCTGACTGTTCCTCCATACCAGATTTATGTAGTGGTAGTTTCTGACCCTGTTTCTTCGCCAGAGCATACTCACTGTATTGAGAAATAGTGCAGGATTTTCCATGAGTTTAAAGTATCTATCAGCATTTCTGTCATGGTGGATACCCTAAGAAGAGCTTTCATGATGCACAGCCATCAGTGTTGCACCCAGAAGCCATTGAACCACAAAAAGAAGCGGGACCAGGTTTTGGCCTAGTTACTCATCTGCTGGTGAAATGTCCCACACTGAGAGTGACACCTGGTTTATGTCCCGATTCACTTTCTCATGATCCCTCATACTGTAATTGGCAAACAGGAATTTTGTGGGCTCTTTTTCCTCAGTTGTGCAGGTCCAACCCATATCTACAAAACAGAGTCAAATTCAAGCCTTAAAGACTATTTTCATCTACACCATGACATTCCCTGTCATGACAAAATTCCAGCTTACTGCATTTGACCTCAGAAACGAGATGCATTGTGCTCCTACTATGCTGTTGGAATTTTGCAACTGACCAATTAATTATATTTTAAAGATTATAATATGGCTAATGGGCAGCAAACTTGGTGAAGTCATCAGGGTAAGTGTACTGCAGGTGCAACATCTTTTTTTACTGGAATTTGATTCATTCACAAAATGATTTTTCTATTCAAAGCAACTGTCATGCTTCCTTTGTCCATAGATAATTAAATAAGCTTTCCAATTTATTCATGTATTCTAATTTACATAGGGTACCGACCCAAAAGAACCTTTCTGCTTACGCAGAGAGAAGACATAAAATACACAGATAAATCTAAGTGGCAGCCAGGGCACAGTAAGAGCAATTCTGGCTGGTGAGGGCACTGTTGCTGTAGCTCAGAGCCTGGCCCTGGCTGGCTCAGCAGTGGTAGTTGGGGATGGAACAAACTGAGTACTGCCAGAGAGCTTGCTGTCCTCTTTTCTGAGGTCGCAGTAGGAAAGTGCAGGTCTGAGGTATTGAGCTATCCTGTTTAGAGCTTTTATACTCTCTTTACTTGCATCTTCTTTAGCTCAGCTTTCTAGGGTACAGGCAGGTACTCAGGGCAAGTTTCTCCCCTTTTATTTCACTTCTTCCAGGTGCTGGTCTTTGTACAGGCCCTCTGTGATAAGAGAATTCCTTCTGAAGCTCATCAGCTCTGTGCTGTTTTCTGAGCCTGAGGCTTCCTGCAGCTGAGGTTCGCATTTCCCAGAGGTTCCTTATTTTCAAGCTTTTAGATACTGCTGTGCTTCCTCCTATCACACGATTCAAATTCTTCACAAACATTTGTGCACGCAATTGCACAATATTACTGTGAGTTTGGCAAATGGCACTGGTTTCTTTATGGGGAACAGGTACAAGGGGCCCAACGTACAATATTTGCACCAAAGAATATATAGGTCATGTCTCAGAAACCCCAGCTACAAAGATACTTAGATACTGGAGCATTGTAGGGTGTTGAAAAACCCTTTGCAAGCTTAGAGAAGAGAGTATACAAGCACTTTCAAGGCATCTAGGCCTGTTTCAGACTGTCTGGGTACAGGAAAATGGTTCTATGGACAGGCTGGATCAACAGGCTGAGGCTGATTGTGTGAGGTTCAGCAAGGCCCAGTGCTGGCTCCTGCGTTTGCATCATAACAACCCCTGCAGTGCCACAGGCTGGGGCAGAGGGGCTGGAAAGCTGCAGAAGGCCCTGGAGGTGCTGGTCAGCAGCAGCTGAACATGAGCCAGGTGTGCCCAGGTGGTCAAGAAAGCCAATGGCACCTGGCCTGTACCAGCCATGGTGTGTCCAGCAGGACCTGTGCAGTGACCATCCCCCTGTGTTGGGCACTGGTGAGGCCACACCTCGAGTGCTGCATCCAGTTCTGGGCCTCTCATGAAAATAATGACTCTGAGGTGTTGGAGTGTGTCCAGAGAAGGGCTGAACTCCCTAGAGTCCAGGGGAAGGTCTGGAGTTCTCTTATTGTTCTCTACAACTCCCTGACCAGGAGGTTGTAGCCAGGTGGGGATTGGCCTCATCTCCCAAGTAACAGGTGACAGGATGAAAGGAAATGGAGTCAGGTTGTGCCAGGGCAGGTTTAGGTTGAATATTAGAAAAAATTTCATCATGGGGAGCATTGTCAACCACTGGAACAGGCTCCTCAGGGGAGGTAGTGGAGAGTTCACCTGGAGACATTGAAAGATGTGTAGATGTGGCACTGAGGGACATGGTTTAGAGGTGAGCTTGACAGTGCTCTGTGAAGACTGGACTCCATCTTAGAAGTCTTTTCCACCCTATGTTTCTGCAATGTCCTGAGATCCCATCTGCTCTAATACTTTTTCCCATGAGAGACCTTATGGGCACTTTGGGAGTCCATGAATGAGTTGGAGTATTAACCTACTTAGGTTCCTAAGTTGTAGGAAGTGCATTTCTGTTTTGATTTTCCTGTCTCTGAACCACGAAAGCCAGAGATGTGGTAGCTGTGAGCAGACACATTTTAGCTAACACAGCTGGGCCTCGGGCTCCCCAGCAGCCGGTCCTGCTCAGGCTCTGGGATCACACGTGCTACAATATCCAGGATTGTATCCACAGCTGGGGCAATGCTCCACTTGGTGACTTCAGGGATTGCATGTGTGGACTGATTTATGATCCTCAAGTGTGTTGTGTAGTAGTTCTTTTTTTCCCCAGACAAGGCAATTCAGCTTCAAACATATCTGTCTTATTTATAAGCAGTTTAAACTTTACACTCAAGTTGTTTTCTTCTCTTTCCCCAAGCTCATAATTTAAGGGGAAAACCATCAAAAATAAGTACATAACATAGCAGAATACAAACCCTTAAAAACTAGCAGAACCTTCAGTCTCTGCTTGTTTTCCTTTATGATATTTTGTTTTATTAATAAGGCTGCCTCTGTATTCATGACAAAATAAGAAAGCTATTTCCAATGAAACAGACAACTCTTTGTTAGACATCAAATATAACTAATATTTGATGTCATAAATATTAATGACTTTCATGTCTTCAGATACTTTAGAATCAATTCCAAACATTTTTGTTTTGATTCACTCTTATTTATTTTTTCACACTGAACTGGTACAAGGAATTTTCCCCTGTTTTTCTGTGAAAAATGTATCAAGTTCTGCAGCCTTCTTTTCTGTTTGAATCAAGATGTTGTTCAATGTATTTTACATGGCTATATCTGTACAGCCAGGCAGAAATAGCTGTTAGTGTCACGTAACAGAAATATAGCTAGGATGGCCACCAGTCCAGCTACTGTTAGAACTGATCCTGGGATTTCCTGGCAAAAGAGAAGGGATTGAAAGAGACAGACCTTTACTTGGAAACATTTAAGAGACCACATTTTCTGTGGGCAGAGCACACAGCACAACCTGTCATTTGACATGTTTTCTTTGCCAATTCTCCACAGGTACTGAACAATAATTGGGATCTCAGCAACAATAAATTAATAACTGTTGTTCCTTAAAAGCAGAAGATTCCTCTTTCTGAGCGGAATAGTTCTGTCTCTAAGCACAAGTGGACAGACTCAGGTTTAGGCCACAAATTCAAATTTTCATGTCTTATAAATAAATAATGAATAATGTTATCAGTTGAATGAGTGTTGATGCAGAGAGCAGAGTCTCCCAGAGATTAGATATCCGAACCTGATACATCTATAGCAGTTGGGAGCCAAGTTAAAATATCCATCCACACGTGGAGGAGAGGGGATTCTTTGCCTGTGGAGGGTTGGTCTATACTCAGATCAAAGGAAAAAAAAGATGCAAGCCTGTGATGGGAAATGTAGGAAAACAGTGAGTTAAAAAAAAAAAAAAAAAAAAATAAAACTTAAAAAAAAATCTGTATGCTTTCAGAGCATGAAGGGAAGAAATCCCATGTTCTTTCCAAGCCTGTGGAACATCATAGCTGTTGTAAATAGGCCAGTCCCAAAGAGAGCACACATGTTCCAAATGGGAGGAGATTATTTGCTGCACCATTTTAGCATGCTTGATTTATCAGTAATCAGTGAGTTAAAAAAAAAAAAAAAAAAAATCATACCTTAAAAAAAAATCTGTATGCTTTCAGAGCATGAAGGGAAGAAATCCCATGTTCTTTCCAAGCCTGTGGAACATCATAGCTGTTGTAAATAGGCCAGTCCCAAAGAGAGCACACATGTTCCAAATGGGAGGAGATTATTTGCTGCACCATTTTAGCATGCTTGATTTATCAGTAATTAATGGAAAGTTGACAGGGATTTGGTGCAAAATAATTCAGTGTTTCATAAGCCCAAGATTTGGCATAAAGAATGTTTTATTTACAGTATATTCATATGGTGAGAACATAGCCAAGTTTTTAGCATTAATGAAATCCATCCTAATTCCTCTTTTTAAAATGCATTATTAATCTGCTGTTATTAAACAAGGAGTTCAAAGCAGTTAAGACAAAGAGTAGGACAGGGAGAAAATACATTTGAAAATTACATCATCCAGAGCAAGAGCTAGAGGCTGAACAGAATTGCTTCATGTCGTGATGAGGTTGATGTGTTACTTGGGTTTTTTTAGATAGTTTTGGAGGTAGAGAGTATTTCCCAGGCAATCCTAGTGACTGCATGGGATTTGGTGGTATTAACTAAATTTGAAATTTTTATCCTGGCTTGCTGAGGAAGTCTTAAGAGACCATATTTTATGCCTGTTCTCTCCTCCCACTCAACCCAAGTAACGTTGAATGTTTTGGCCAGCTTCAGTCAAACCTGAGAGGAGGGGAAGTCCTCTTTCTACTAATTGAGTTCATTAGCTTTTTTAAGTGTTTTCTTAAATGGTTTCTTAAAATGTTGACCAGATAGAAAGGACAGGCTCAAATTAGTCCCTGAGGGAAAGCCAGTCTGAACTCAAGCACTGTTCATTGTGTATGGCAGTAACAAGCCAGCCATCAGTGGGTGTCTCCTCTGACAGGTCAGCAGGCAGCTCTGTTCCCTCTGCTCTTGTTGGGTAGGTTATCACACAGAAATAAGAGGGGAGGGCTCTTCAGGCAGGTATAGTTTAGGGAACAAAGGCCATTATCTGTAGGGAATCAGGTAAATGTATTCCAGTGCTTACACTACAGTGTGCTTTTCAGTACTGCTTTCTGTCAGCCAACCCCACTGAGATCAATGGGAGTTATATTGTGGACTGAAAGGATAACAGCATAAAGAATGGGGATGTACAATCTTGAAAAGCCTCTGTGTCCAGAGAAAGATCCCTGAGTGCCAGTACTAACAGCTCCTTACAGAACTTCCAGAATGAAATCCTAGTACTGTTCCCACCAAGGTCATGGAGAGGGCCTGTAAGAACAAATTAAAGTTTTCCTTGTGTCTTGGTCTGGATGCTGCCACTAGTTGAGAAAACACTTAACAGCAATATTTTAGCAGATCTTCTTCAGATTGTTGATTTTTCCAGTGATTTTGTATTAATTACACAATGTCAGCAAGTGAAAGATGAAATAGAAACATCCAAGAATAGCCTGAATCCTTTGGTTTACACCACTGTGTATGCTGCTTTGCATTGCTGGCTACCTTGCAAGGAACAAATAAACAGATGGCACCTTATTGCCCAGAGTTTTGAGTTGTCCACAGGAATTGAGAAATGTGATTTTATTTTGAAAATAAAACAAAATGGGTGATGTTTTCATGCCCATTTGCTTGAGCCTAAAAGGTTTGATGCTTTCTGTGCACATAGTAGGTACTTGCATACATACCTTGGCAGCACAGGAACTTTGTACATTAATTTGTGTTTGACATTCTTGCTCTGCATGACTGAAATGACACCAGCTCTGCTGGGCTGAAATGAGGACCACACAAAGGAGATTTGGTAGCTTGCTATAGAGCTTAGTGTTTGTTCCGTCCATTTACTCTAGTTAAAGCAGTATATTAGGGGGGTTTCCCTCCATACAGACAATATGAGCCAATCATAATTCCATCAGAGTAAAAAGAAGGTTTAGGCAGAATGAAAAAATATTTGTAACAAGTTTTCTCTTTTCAAATTTACAGTTACTGTTTACTAATGCAAAGAGAGAAAGATTACAGTGTATGGTATAGCATGCTTGGAAGAGTGGAACATTTTCTAACACCAAGTGAGAGGCTGTGGTTTGGAGCTTCTGAGAGATAAATCAACCTCTCTGAAGCCTCGTACTGCTACTGGTATGTGAATTACCTGAGCTAACACAAAACAAATGACCAAAACCACTGCTTCAAGGTCTGCAGTGCAAGGGACAGGCTTTCCTCTATTCTGACACTGTGAAGAAATGGACAGGTGCGATTTGAATCCCCCACTCCAGGGAGAAAGGCTTTTACCATTGCCGTTCTGAGAGATACAGGGAATTCCACCTTATGCCAGGATACTCTGAGGATCCAGGCTTATATAATGATGCTTGCTGGTTTTCTGCAAGATCAGTTCCCAGCTTTCCTAAGAGGTATTTCCAGAGCTCAAGTGAATGAATACTGACAGCTTCTGCTTTGTATCCACAAAAGGATGAAGGAGAAGACAATGCTGAAAATAGTACTTAACTCTGTGCTGTTGACCTCCTACCCAACTGTGCCACATCCACATTCACAGAACCATAACCTCCCTGACTTGCATTGAGAACTAAGGAACGCATTGTTACTGACCCAAATTCATCCCATTGAGTTTCTTTGCAGCGGCATTTGACCCCAAAACTGTCCTTTTAAGCAGTATATCTTTACTTGGAAAGAAAGAAATAAGAGCTTGATCATGGAGAAACAGTTTGGGGTTTGGCTTGTTTTATTTAGTTGTAGGATCTAACAAAGGAGAATGCTCAGGAAAATAGAATAATGTCAAGGGGCTTTGGATATTCTGAACAAAAGAAAAAGCAGCACTTAGATATACACAGTCCTTTCTGCAAAGGGAGGGCTAATGAGGGATCCAGAGTACTAGATGTCTCATGTGCTTTCTTTTCTTCTAATGTTCTGGGTGGCTGTGTGATCTGATGGCTGTCAGACACTCCGTGGTCTGACAAGGCTTTACTTCTCTTTAGAAATGTATTTTGTTTTATAACTTATGCCTGTGACCAGTTAGGAGGAAAATGCTGCTCTCCGAAATACAACTCGGACACATCAATGCAGATAGAGAAAGAGGAGCACTTTGATAGAATTGGAGTGCTACAGGCAGAACGGAGTTTATTTTCCAATGGAAAGCCTTCATCTGAACATGCAATAGGTGCCCCTGGTGATTCCTGTGCAATGACTTCAAAAGAGCCTGATCTTGAGCTTATGGAAAAATCTCCGAGTAATGCCAAGCTGATAAAAAGATGTATCTTTGTACATCTTCTGACAGGGAAAAAGAAAAAAAAAAGAAAATAAACCCCTAACCCAAATTCCTCAAAAGCAAGGCTCTGCAAGATGAGCCAGTGCTTTCAAAAGACTTATCCCAAACCATCTTACAGTAAAGGGATTTATAATATATAACTATACATAGGCAGTAAGAGAAATGGTAATATCCAACTATGTACAGACAATGGAATTTACTGTTCATTGTCCCTCCTTTTTTTCACTTAAGGAGTGAGGAAGAGAATGAGGTAATTTCAGAGTAGTCAACTCCTGACTGATTCCAGCTGCTGGTGTCCATTCTCCAGGCTGTGCTGAGCAGTGCTGGCTGTGTGGGGGCAGAGCAGGAGTTTCACCCCTCCTGTGCTCTTGCTGCTCCTCTCTGGCCCTGGTGTCTCCCCTGTGTGGACATAACCAGTCCTACAGCTCTGATTTAGCTAAATCCTCTCTGGATTCCTCACAGGAATTCATACCAGCTCTTTTAGTCATGCTTTCAGAAGAAAATCCAGTATTAGTAAGACTTTATTAATGGTTTTACAGTGTCTGATGTTTTGATTAACAATCCTTGAGAACCTGAATGCTGGAGAATTTCCAGTGATCGATTTGTTTTCAGAAAAGGAGGGAGGAAATCTGTTTGAGATATTACTGATGAGAAGTGGATAACGTGGCTTTGATGCAAAAGGATTTGAGAAATTCCTCACCATTGAGAAACTGGAGTCAAAACGCAGAAAAAATAATTTCTTAAAACTTTCTAAAGTTTTATAAAAAATACTTAGGACTGTGACTTTATTAATGTGCAGATAGATTAGTATCATAGCAGCATCCTAAAAATGGATTATGAGCTGTCCTTTCTTCCTTCAAGAATTAAAAAACAAACAAAAAACAAAACCAAAAAAACCAACCAACTTAAAAGGGAAAAAATAAAAATAAAATTAAAAAAACCCCACAAACCAAATAACCAAACAAAAAAAAACATCAAAAACCCCCAAACGTTGTTATAGGCAGAGAGCAACATAGACCCCCATGGTTTGGTCTGGGTTTGGTCCTTCTTTGGCATGTTCTTGTGCATCTGAGGCAAAAAAAAGGTTTCTGGCATACGGTCTGAAAGCACTGGACTAAGAGTTGAAGAAAAAATGACAAAGAATGTAGACATTTTCCAAAGCTTTCAGAGTTGCCCATGTCCATTCAGCATTAGAGCACCTGTGCACAGCTGCATGTTACCTTCCATATCCACTGACTGTGACCCCAAACTGAGAGAAAGATAAATTACTTACCTAATTAGAAGATTGTCTGAATGCTCTGAAAAACCTTGATAGCAAAACTCTTGCTCTATTTAATTCACTGGGAATTTTCTGTGGATTTTTATGTGATTAAATTTTTACCCTGAACCCCACCCTTAGTGTATAAGTCATTTGCAAGCATGACTTGGGTGAGCTGTGCTGTAAGTACAGGACTCTATGCCTGAGAGATGAGAAAACTCAGCAGTGAGAGGTCAAGCAAGAAGGGATGAGCCTCCCTCTGGCAAATTGTTGGTTGTGGGACTTGTGTGTCTTCCTCTGCCATACACAGTACTTGTCATTTTTCAGGAGAAACTACTGGTGCCAGTCTTGCAAATCATGAATGACTGAATATAAGGTACTTTAAAAATACAGCCTTTGGCTAGTGAGGAGAGCAGCTCAGGGTGGTCCAGCTTGTCCCCGTGTACATTCAGGAGTGTGTCTGCTTCCCTGAGCCTCCAGATATACCCGACCCTTCTGGGTCTAGCAAAAATGAGGAAGCTCTAGCTCAATAAAGAAATGAAGATGACTATTAACAACTTTCCGCAGGTGTAGAAGTCATTCAAATCTGCTTTCATGTCTGCTAGAATTCCTCTCTCTCTCTCTGTTAGAGTTCTCACAGATGCAAACAAACCAGCAGTTTGGAGCCAAATTACGTGTAACAGGGATCAGCCCTCTCTTGATCCTCTTCCCTGTTCTCCAGAGAACTTCTTTAACCTGAAAATTATATGGGTTAATTATGAAATTATATTCAACGAGGGCTCAAGTGCATGCAGCACAAATTGAGATGAAACACAAAGTGTTCATGGTCTCCTTCAGCAGATCTGTGCAGGCCTATTCCCATCCTTCTATGAGTGAGCGGGCTCATCACTGGTCTGAATAGCCCAGCCCTGTGAAAAGCTAAGGAGAGGCAGGAACTCAGGGAGAGAAGACACAAGCTGTGTTTCCGTGGGTCCAGCACTCCAGTGGGAAAGACCCAGGGGAACTGTCCATGCCCCATTAGCCTTCAGGGAGGAATGTCTCCAAGCTACAAGGCAAAAACGTTTTAAAGAGCCTGGGATGCTGACGGCATCTTTCATCTTGTCAGTAGTCTCCTCCCAGGAACACACATCATTAAGCTGAGGTGAAAATTTGGTAGTCAGATCCACAGAGAGAGTGCCTGTGCCCATGCAGGAGAGAAATACAGGAAGAGGTGGGAGAGAATCCGATGGTGATATTGCTCAAGTTGGTAAAAAATTGCCCTTCTGTGGTATGGAAGAGGTGGGCTTGCAATTGTGTGAAAAAATGGTTGCCATCTGTGGCTAGCAGTGGAGAATTGTCTTCCCTGCTCTGAGATGGGTGCTTTGTCCACCTTGATATTCTGCAGCAGAGTTTCCTGTCTGACCTAACCTTTGAAGCAGCTCTTTTTGGCCATAGTTGGATGACTTGGTGTGCTTTCATGTTCAGGTATTCCAAAACACAGGCTCTGGTAACTTTTTGCTTGTTTCATTTGTAATGCTGATAATAGGAATAAATGGTGCCCCCTAATTTAGACTGTTAAAACATGGAATTAACATGTGGGCCTGCTCACGAGAACAGCCTTGGGAGCAAGAGTTCCCAGATCCTCTGGCACAAAGCAGTTGTACTAGAGGTTTCTAAAGTCTGAGAAGGTACCTTAAGCTGCCAAGGCTGGTGAGCACACCTAGGACTAGAACCAGGTCTGGATTTTGGACTCAGTCCCTACTTACTTATTGCCCATCTAGTAGCCATTAAAGCAAGCAAGGAGGATGGAAGCTGCAACCCTCAAAGTGCCTTAATGTCATCCCTGGGAAAAATGTCTACAGGTTAGTGTTTGCAAACAAGCCCAGTGCATGCAGGTGGTCTGTGCGCTCTGTGGTAGTTGGGGGCAGTGGAAATGCTGAGCGTTTTCCTGTGGTATAAGATTAGTCTTGGCTGTAACGTCTCTCTAAGGAGTTGCTCTAATTAATGCAAAATACTCTGCTTACTACTTAATTAATACTGAGGACCTACAAAATAGTGCAAAATCAAGAGCCTTTATTTAGTAGTACCTACAGCTGTGGTGTGAGCTACCCTTTCAGACACATTGGCATGGCCATGTTAGAAATATGTAAGGAAGCAGAAGGCGAAGCCGTCCCTTGGATGCCGAGGTGCTCTGCCCTGCTCTGGCTGCCCTCAGTGCCGAGGGCCTCAGCAGAGGAAGGATGGCAGATAAGGAACCTTCACATATAAAATCTGCAGAAGGAAGGGCTGGGTCACCTAGTCCCGATACAGCAGTTGGCAAGCTCTGGTCCACCTGCTGTGAAAACAGTGGCTGTGTCTCTGCTGTCTGTTGCTTGCTCCCTGGTTAGGCACTGGCACAGATGAACACGGCTGTGCTGCCATGTCCTGTGCTGCCCTGCCCTGCTG
>NW_008236184.1:1454902-1456768 GCF_000691975.1 Corvus brachyrhynchos
TGTAGTAAGGAAATGAGGATGTCACTTACTGTGTTTATGGTCCAGAAATTCAGAGAGAGATCAGTCAGAGACAACACCTCTGTAACATCATTGTTGTAGAATTCGTGAGTCCTGTCGCTTCATTAGAATACAATGTCGTTTTCTTGCTAGTAAGCACTTCAGCATGTGGTTGTCTTGTAACTGTGCTCGCAGAATGCCTCATCTCCAAGCCACTCATTTACTTACTTCACTAGATGGCTTCTATAATTTTCAACAGTTGCAGAATCTTTGTAAAATCCCTAGCAGATTTGGGGAACCCCACTAGAAAGTGCCCAGAATCCAGTTTTCATTGTAGCTACTTTGCCCTTACTTTTTAAAAGGGACTGTGTATCAAATTACAGAAAACAGGTATAATTGTGTTACGCTTTGCAAACTACTGGTTTTGGAAAGTGTTGATCAATAAGGATGGAGAAATTCTAGCAGTGGTTGGACTAACTTGTGCTTGAGAAGGTTTAAACGCCAGGTAAAAGGCTACAATAGCTCACTTTTACTCAAAAAAGATTTTGCAATGCCGCTTGTAAGAAAAAACACCACTGACAAAAATTCAGTGTTCTGAGTCTTTAAAAAGTAACTAATTCTTTAAAGATTTTTTAATGTTTGGTCTGTATTTCAGAAGCTTACTAATTTTTATACTGTTTGGAGAAAGTGTAACTGGGAGTAAGTATGTGATAAGTATACATACACATAGGCATGAATGTAATATGTGTTTATATTCGGTGTAGGTGTATAGGGCACAAAGGCAGTGTGTGTGTATGCATAGATGTGTAGATATATAGATATAAACCCCACAGGACAAGTTCTGCCTTTGCTAAACTGGCAATAACGACAATTTTATCTAAGAAGTTATGCTATGTTAATAACTATATTTATAGTAACCTTGCATGAAAAGGCTGTTTAGATTATCTAAATATTGGAATAACACCATTCCTTCATAATGAAGTAATGTTTTTACTTTTCTCGTGTAAACTCTTTAAAAAGACAAATAAGAAACTAAATCTGCATTTACATATTTTAATGAGAAAATATTATTTGGACGACTAGGTTCATAATTTAACGTAGACACTTTTTAACCTTTGTCTTAAAACACACATGCTGGGAACAAGAACACCAATATTTAAAATGCCATGCTTATTCTGTACAGGGAAAAAAAAACTTAAAAAAAAAGTCCTTACAGTTTCAATAGACACTAATGCTGTTTGGAGGGGGGTGTTGTTTTTTTTTTTCTTAACTTAAGCAGTTCACAACAGAACAACAGTTCAGTTTCCAGCAAACTACCTTAAACTAGAAAGGAGTATATCAAACAAAAGTGCATTTTACACATTTTATAATCATTCATATGCACAAACATTTACAGTTTCCCTAGCCCCCTCTCTCTTGTCTGCAAAGCTCCAGCAGAAATCAGGATGACCTCCACAGTTTGTACCTGCTGTTGTATTACTTTTCCACATTTTATCAGTGACTGCAGCAGCTTTTCTTTAAGCTATGTAGGGTCGTGTGTTTGGTAACGGGTTTATTTTTATTATAATTGTTGTTGTTGTTTGTTTTTAAGCTATGAAATAAATAGCTACAAAATTTTAAAAGTAACAACAACAACCAAAAAAAAAAAAAAACCAACAACAAAGAAAGCCTCAGCTCCCCAAACCTTCGGGTTAATCAGAAGTTAACAGACAAGTCAACTCCTCCTTCTCTTTCACCTGAAAACTACAGTAAACATCCACGTTACAACAGGTACTGCAAAAAGGACCTCATCTGATTTACAGTACAGATGCAAGTTCAGTATTTACATTAAAACAGGTGTTTTGTAAACATTATAGGTGTGGCGTGAGT
>NW_008236184.1:1456785-1457013 GCF_000691975.1 Corvus brachyrhynchos
CCCTGCCCCGCCGGAACCCTGCCCTTGGCGGAACAACGGGACACGCACCCACACAAAGGACATCGAGCACTTCCCGGCGTTTCCAAGATCCAAGCCTTTGCTGCTTGGAGGCTGGAAACGTCGCTGCTTTCATGCAGTGACACAGCAGCCATCCTTGTTTATGGTACTAAAGATAGGTCCTGTATAAACCCCTGCTTTTCCCCAGACAAAGGAAGGGAACGAGGCATT
>NW_008236184.1:1457102-1457960 GCF_000691975.1 Corvus brachyrhynchos
CGGGCGGGAGAGGGCGGGCCGGCCCGGTTCCTTTCGCCTCAGAAGAACGGAAAACAAAGTTCTGAACCAGGGGAGAGGCCGAGCCGCGAGAGAGGGCTCGGCTGAAGGGGCGAAGCGGAAAGGGAGCTCACGCGAACGGCAAACCTCAGTTTCCCGCGGGGTGTTGTCTCTGCTTTCGAGGAAAAGAGTAGAGATGAAAGGGGAAAGAAGCGAAAGGAGAGAGAGAAGGGGAGGGAGGAGGGCTCCGAGGAAACTTTGGGAGAAGGCAGCGTCCGTGCAGGCGGCCCGGGTCAGTGCACCGCCACGGAGTGCAGGGCGGGCGCCGGGCTAGTGAGAGTCTCGCTAGGGGTGGCCGGGCTGCTTTGGCTGGTGGCCGTCTGCGAGGACGTGGGGCTGAGGGAGGGCGGCGAGTTCGAGAGGATGGTGGGGGTGGGCGCGGGCAGGGCGGGCAGGGCCGGCACCGCGGCAGGGGTAGGCTTGATGGGGACGGGGATGGCCGGCAAAGTCTGCCCACCATGGCAGAGCGGTTTGATGGGCACGCCGTAGGCGCCGTACTCGCTGCTGGCCATGGAGATGGGGGTGGCGGTGTCGATCATGCCGGAGCTGTACATGTGGGGCCAGCCCGTGCCAATGGAGCTGCCCACCGTAGTCAACTGATTGGGGAGGGGGTAGGCGGCAGGCATGGGCTGCATCGTGGAAAAGGCGAGGCCCCCGGGCATCTTGTACTCTCTGGCGATGATGTTCTCGATAGCGAAGGGGTGCTTGAAGCTGGAGGGCTGGGACACGCCGAGGTTGTACGTGGACATCTGGGGCAGGTGGGTGCCGGTGGCCGCAAGGGCGCTGAGCCGGCGCTTCGGC
>NW_008236184.1:1458042-1458774 GCF_000691975.1 Corvus brachyrhynchos
AAGCTGCCGTTCTCGAACATGTCCCCGCAGCTGGGGTGCAGAGCCCAGAAGCTGCCCTTGCCCGGCTGGTCGGGGCGGCGCGGGATCTTGATGAAGCAGTCGTTGAAGGAGAGGTTGTGGCGGAGGGAGTTCTGCCAGCGCTGTGTGTTCTCCCGGTAGTAGGGGAAGCGGTCCATGATGAACTTGTAGATCTCGCTCAGGGGCAGCATCTTCTCCGGGGAGCTCTGGATCGCCATGGCGGTCAGCGAGATGTAGGAGTAGGGAGGCTTCTGATCACTGTAAGTGTTTCTGCCCGGGCGAGGCATCTTCGCTAGGCGACCCGCGGAGATCTGCAGAAGGGTAGCGACAAGGGGAGGGGGGCGGGAGGAGGGGGTAGCGGGGTGAGTCCGAGAGGATTTGCACGGACACCCAGTCGGGTCATTTCTGGTGTAGATGAACCCATATTCTATTTCTTCACCAACATGGGAAAGGAGAAGACAGCCCGGAGCCCTGTACAGCCGGAGGGGGAAAAGTGATGTGCCTCTCCCAGCTCCGGCCTCCCCCAGCCTGGCCTTCCCGCAGCAGCCCGCGTCCGTAAAGTTACTCTAGTGATAGCTCTGTCTTCTGGTCTCGAAGAAGAGAAGGGGACCCCATCCCCTCCCCTCGTCTCCCACCCAACTCCATGCCAGCCCCTGCATATGCCCACCTTAAAGTTGCTGGAAGTTGACAGTCCGCATCCGGCGCGCAGCTGGG
>NW_008236184.1:1458958-1462613 GCF_000691975.1 Corvus brachyrhynchos
TGTTGGCTTCTCTGCAGCGGCGAGGAGCTAAGTAGTTGCCTCCATGTCCTTCCTCTAACCATCTGATAGTTTTATGTGGTGACATGAGCAGAAAAGACCCCTGTAGAGGCGCTTCATTAATGTGCCACTTCTTTGCTATCATATGACAATCGCCTTGGGAGCAGGGGGAGGGGAGCGGGGAGGAGGGGGCTGGAGAGAAAGGCATAATCTGGTTTCATTTACACCTATTTACATGGACACCTTGGGCCAATGGGAATCATTTCCATTTGAAGACAAGGCGAGGGGTGAAAAGGCTCCGCCAGCGGAATTGCAGTGCGATGGTACCCGGTGGCTGGGGGTGGGGGGGAAGGTATGCACTAACCTCTCTGTGGACTTTGCAGGAAGCTTAGTCTGCAATTCGCACTTACAAATGGAGGTACTGAGCAGTGGGATGTTTGACATGGAAATTGCTTGGCTGTGGTATTCTGTTTGTTCTGCATTGTTATCTGATTTGTATTGTTGGCTAACTTAAGGCGAGCCTTTTTCCCTGTAACGAGAGACTTTCTCTTTGCCAAATCCGCTTTCCCCTAGCGGAGGTTCTTTCGAGGAGCGGTAAGATCGGGGCTCCTCGGTGGCCGCCTCGGGAACTTACTCTCCCCCCACCACCCTCCCACCCCGCCCCAGCCCATGCAGGACCGCTGCTCTAGTTCCGCGAACCTGTTAGTGTAAAGCCGTGGGAGTTGCGCTCAATACACCAGAGCGAACGGGCTCCTGGCCGTGGCTAGAGCTGGTGCGCCCGGTAACGAGCTGCCCTCCACGCCGCGGCTCTGCTCGCAGGGCCGGGGAGGATCCGCTTGCACGCCCCCGGCCGGCCGGCCTCGAGGCTGGGCGGTCCCGCGGAGCTGGTCTGGGCTAATGACTCGATGTCACCGGTCGCTGTGCTAAACATCGTCAACTTGACGCCTTCTGCGGGATTTGCGTGATGTGTCTCAGCCTGTTCGCCTGCCTGTGTGCTTCTCGGTGCGCACTTGTGTGTGTGGGAGCAGGCAGGGCATGCAACACCCGAGTTGCGGCTTTCTCTGATGCATGATACTCCCACCTCCCCAGGAACCAAGGCCCGATCCTGGAACCGCAGCCCAGACGAGCAACTCCCTGCCAGCCGTATGTCCTGGGGGGAGGATCAGGCCCGGAGGGTCCCAGGCTTGCCCTGGCACAGAAGGGAAGTTTGTATGATGTATATTCCCGAGGCTACGGTGCATCCTGTCACCCTAGAGCCAGAATTGAGGATTGTCTCGGGAGCTGCAAGCCCGGGGAGGAAGAGCTTTTGCGGTGAATACACATCAACTCCATTAACAATATTTTCGGAGTCGGTCAATAACTCACCAAAACGTAACTTAAACACGATGAATTTAGGAGATTAAACAATTTCATTAATATTGAAATGGCTGCTGAGGCTGAGCGCGCGCGCTTGAAATGCAAGCGCACGTTTTTCAATATTAACAGAAGTACTTGAAAAGAAGAATAATGTCACCTTCTTAATTCAGCAAAAATAGCCGGGTTGGGGGAGGGAGAGCGGCAGCGGCTCTGTGCAGCGCGGCTGCTGTGAGACGGGCTCTGCGAGAGCCTTGGAGTCTTCTAGGAGGGACGGTCCCCATCAAGCAGGGCTCCCTCAAACCTGGCAGGAGCCTCAAACCGCATTTCACACCGCGACTAGCGCTGACCTCGTGTGCGTTAAACCGTGCTCCCCTCGTCCCAACCCGGCTGCCCTCGGTCCCATTTAATCCCTCTCTCTCGGGGCAGGGTGTCGTTTAGAGAATAATGAGTAAATAATTGTGTTTCTAGGAATCCGAGAAGCCGACCGGCCGTGCGCTGCCCAGCTAACGAGCCCTTTTGGGGGGGAAGATCTGCCGCATGCCACCCTCTGCCCCTTGCAGAGAGGGGCCCGGGAGTGTTTGTGCTGTTCAAAGCCCGGGAGCTGCCTTGCTCAGTTAACCGGCTCCGAGATGCTTCATCTAGCCGGGCAGGGCAGGAAGGCAGCCTTCAAAAAACATTTTTTTTTGTGAGGGGGGAGGCGTAAGAGATGATGAGACGATGGACATTTGTTAGAGGGTAGGAAAGACAATACTCTGAAATGAGGAGAGATTCCTCCCAGCATCCCCTAGGACACCAGCCAGAAGGCTTCTATTTTTGTATTGAGAGCCCCTAAATACGTGGGTGTAAGGGACACTTCCCCCCCACACCACCACACCCCCAGCTCCCCCATCCCCAACATCTAATGCCACCAGTTCGGGTTTTGTCTCTTGGCCCAAGTTCGCTCATGGGGTGCCTATCAGAAGGACAGCTCAGAAAATTCACAAACTGACAAACGCTTTTCTTCCTCTTTTTTCCGGTACCTTTTCTTTTCGAAGAAAGAAAAAACTAAACCAAACCAACCGCTGATGCAAAAAGGAACCTGCAAGCTGTAAAGTTAAAGAAAAGTCGACTTCCATTGTCATTTGCTACTCCGAGTGCAAACGAGGTATGGCTGTAAGGCCCCCGATTTTTTTTCTTTTTTTTTTTTCCCCATTGTAAAGGAATGTGTGAGTGGAAGGGTAGGGCAGGGGAAGACATCCCAGTAATTGATACCCAAAGTTTCACCTCGTGCTAAGCAAGCAACAGATGATAGACTTGGGCAATATAGGATTTAAATGTAACTTGTAGCATTTGCCTTTTACTTTGAAAGCCAACATTAGGGAGGAGGAGAAGGTGAAAGTGAATCCAAATCCATTGTGTGAAAAACCAAAACAAATAGACGTTTTTCTGAAGTCTAATTCAAATAAGGAACTCAGAGGAAGTGTTGGGAAAACTGTATAAAATACACATAAGTCAATTATATCAATGTGTAAACCCAATGGAAATCTATTTCATGCAAGAGCCATTCAGCCCTTGCATGGAGCCCATCATGGACCACCTTTCTGCTTGGAAGGTTTGCAATAGCCCCCTTTCCCACAAGCAAGACCACACACGTTTACAGATTTGGTAATAATTTATGCTAATTTTCCTCCATAAATCCACAATTCGCCTCAGTGGCAAGCAGGGCTGTTGAGAGAGGAAAAGGAGACAGAGAAGTGACAAATACAATATTGATTTTGAATCCTTGTGGCTGCAAGCAGGTGTGTAGCTTTGCAGAGGGGAGGAGTGGGAGAGGGGCTGTGGGGGGAAGCCAAGAAGTTTTCCAAGGATAAAAAAATCCACCCAGTGTGAGAGAACAGCTCACAACCTTGTTAATATTTACAAACCAGTTGGGAGAAAAGAGAAAGGAGGGGGGAAGTACCAGCTTCTTAGGGTTTCCTAGGCTGCAAAACACAATGCCAGGCTCTGAGCAAGCTTCCCCCGTTTTGGAAAGTCAACTCCAGGCTGCTGGTAGTGGCTGCGTTTCGGCTAAGCCTTGCCCTCTTTTTTTTGTAATGGTTCTGCTTCTTTTGCTTCTCGGGGGCCGTGAAAGAGAAGGAAGCCGAGATACTTGGGGTCTCCTGCTTTTCTGTGTGCTTGAATTCCTGGTGCGGTTTCCCGAAGAGCTCCGGCCGCTCTGGGAACGGCGGGGCTTTGTCCCACCCCACATTCTTCACCAAATCTGCCACTTTGGCGTGAAACTACTTAGCGCCTTTTCAAAAGGATTTTATTCCTTTTCCTTTGA
>NW_008236184.1:1462869-1463264 GCF_000691975.1 Corvus brachyrhynchos
GAGGACGTGCGGTCCCCCGTGCCCCGAGCTCATCGCTATCGGGCCTCGGCCCCGGGACCCGGGCAGCCATTTCGCCCCTGTCCAGCGCACAGAGAGCCCGCGCTGGGACCACCCGAATTCCTTAATCCTGAGCGGAGGCAGTTGTTCCCGCTCACGTGTCCTGGGGCTGTCCCGGAGCACCTGGTTCCTGACCGGAGCCGGTTTCCCGGGAGAGCTCTTTTCCCTCTGCCGTCGGTGGTAAATCCAAGCGCGGGTAAGCGCAGCACCTCTGCCTCCCCTCCCTCCACGTGCCCACGACCTCCCTAGGACGGCTCCGAGAAGTGCCAGGGTTACAGCGGGTGCGTGAGCCCGGGCTGGGCACACAGCACTGCCCTCTCCGCGCCCCTCGTCGCCAG
>NW_008236184.1:1465263-1468667 GCF_000691975.1 Corvus brachyrhynchos
TTGACATCCTCCGCCCGTCTCAGCTCCCGGCCTCTATACTCAAAACGCGAGCAAAGCTCCCGTCTTCCCGTCAACCCTCAGCTCTGCAGCAAAAACCATATTAACCTTCTTTAATATTTCATTCCTGGAAGAGATTCTTTGGATCTAACTTTAGAAAATATTTCCCCGCAGCGATTTCTTCCCATATATTTTTTTCTCCGTATTTATTATCGAGAGATATGGTAGTCATACAGCATTCAACCAGCTAAAGAGGATAGAATTTGATAGAGGATTTTTTCCCTTTTTGGCGAGGAAAGATTTTACATGGGAATAAGAGGCATTGGGAATGGCAGAGCTTTTTGGGTTCTGAGAGCGAGATGTCTGCGCTGTCATTCAGAGGAGAGCCCTTTCGTATTTCTTCTACTAGGAATTATTTCCGTCTAAGTTCGCTCTCTCGAGCAGCGACCTGTAAAACCCTTGCTCTGTATTTTGGGTGACGGCAGTTTCAGTCGGCACGGCCGTTTTCTCGTCAAGGTAGAATTATACTTGTAAGAAGTGCCCCCGGCAGCAGAAGGGACCCGGGGCCGGCGCTGAGCCCCGCGGACCTGTTGGCAGTCCCGCGCGGAGCTGCGCGGAGCCGGGCGGAGCTGCCTGGGTAAACTGCTTGTGTATTTCACATTATCATCCCGCTATCTGCAGGCAATGTAGATTTTCTAAAGATCTAATGAATAAACAACCAGCAAGTGCTGGCGGTGTAATTTACATTGTTAATGCCTACATGTGTATAATAAATATGCATTTGTATGTCTTCAAATAAACTCTTTTTAGTTTCTAACCTGTGGTGATTTTTTTAAAAGCTGTCTTTTCCAAGAAACCAATTTTCCTTTTCGTTTCCTGAGCTGGTAGGGAAGGAAAAGACCTAGCAAAGCGCTTCACATCTGCTTTTCAGTGACAGCGGGGGATGCGCGGGCCCGGGCCCTGCCTGCCCGCCGCAGTGAGCCCCGAGGCGCGCCGGGCGCAGCCACCGCCCGCTCCCCCGGCGCGGGATGGAGGCTGCGGCCAGGCAGCGGCAGGCACTCGGTTCTCAGCGCAACTTGCCACGCTTTTAACAGCAGAACAATTTAAATGTACAATATTAGCTTACAGTATTAGTCTGGAGGTGCAAAGAACAATCCATTCAGAGACTGAGCTTCAAAGGCACGGGATTCCCCTAAAGGAAAAGTTTACAAATGTGGCTGCTCCCTCCCTCCTTCCCTGCCTCCCCCTCCTCCCCTCCCTCGCTGGAGACAAACGGTTTTCCCCGAACGCTTCTGTAGAGGGCATCCCTGACCAGATTTCTCCCACCTCGCCGTGCAAAGCCTGCTCCCCCCGCTCTGAACTGCGGAGCGCGGTTACTCCGTGCGCGGCCCCGCCGCCCGCGAACGGGCTCCGCGCCGCCCTCGCGGGTCGCGGCAGTGGCAGCGGTAGTTGAAGGCGAAGCTCTCGCTTTCAGATCTTCAGGCTGAAAAGCCTGGCGCTTCTAAGCCCCTGCTGACTTCACCTTGGGAGGGATAAAGATTTTCTCCTCATTTTTCGCTACAAACCAGGTGCCACTTTCTTACGCCGCTTGATGGCAAATGTCTCGTCTTCAGCGAGCTGGATCTGGCATACATTATTTTAATTAAGTCTATGGCGATTTACTTTCCTCTGAGATCCATTCCACCGTGCAATTAGGAACGTATTGGCGCTAGCACATATGAATATTCAGGAGAGTGTCAATTAATTAGCAGACAGAGGAATCTCATTATGGTGCTCAAAACCCTTTTAGTGCTGAGCAGAATTAAGGGGGCATTTGCCAATGTGCTGGATTAGTGAATATTTTACTGCGAGCTCATTTAACTTCATTATCATAGCACTTACGCTACTCTCTGATTTTATTAATTAAATTTCTCATTAATTTATCCAGAAAGGGGGATAAAAAGTTTTATGACGCCACAGCACTCGCGCAGACGCCCCGAAGAGCGAAGTGCCGCCCTGCCGCTCCTCAGGAAAGCGTTTCCCCGGGGCCGGCGGGAGGCCGGGAAGCGGCAGCGCACCCGCCCCACGCGCGGAGTCCCGCGCCCTTCAGCCAGGTGCATTTTTATCCCCCCCTCACCCCAGAGATAAGTGTAATGCGGCAATTAGTGCTGCTGCAGCAAAGGGGGAAAGGGTATCGCTGGGAATTTGAAGCGTAGACTACGGGTTTCATCTCTTTTTCTACTTAAATCTTTTCTCAGCATCTGGGGAGCGGGAAAGCCCACGATGCGGTTAACCCCTTAATCTCAACGCAGAAAAAAAACTGCAGAAAGAAGAGGCACAATATCATCTTTCCTAGTATTATGGACAAAATCTAACACGATTACTTTCCGACGGAGACAAAAGCGTAACCTGAACGCTTTGCTGGGGAGGAGCGCGAGTGCTTCCCGAGGCTAGGAGCAGCCAAGCGCAGGGCGCGCTGGCAGCGGGCTCGCAGTTGCTCAGCGCAATCAGGAGAAGTGAGAACATCAGAAGCCAGCGATCAGGATTTCGCTCATTTTCTAATTAGGCAATACTTCAATTCTCATAATTTTTCCAAGGAGCATTGTATTAAGAACAGCTATTTAAAAAAAATGTCCGTGGGATATTGTGCTTTGCAAAAAACAAACAAAAATTCCCTCAGAAATGTTTAATATTAAATATTAATCGGATTTAAATTCAATAGCCGTATCTTGCGACAGTTATAGATGTGCGGGAAGCTATAGATAATCAGCCCTTGTGCATCTTCACACAGGAGGGATCGACCCGGTGTCAGCAGAGGCTCCGCAGAGGAAAGGGAGACCGATGGAAATGTGTTTTAAAAGTCACCTCCATTTCAACACCGAGCGCGGAATTTGCCCAAAAAGGTTAGAAAGACAAATATTAAATCTGCCTTCACAAAGGGAGCCGCTAAATAGATCCGAAATTAATATGCATGTAAAATTAATTAGCTGCATTTCATGACATCAAAATAAGTACCTGGGAAACAAGAATACCTTCTGGGCATTTGGCACCATATGCTAGAATTACAGTTAATTGACTAATTACATAAATTAGGCATTAATTTTACAACACATCAAGTATAAAAGATATCTCAATTAATTGTGGAGGGAGAAGGAGGAGGTTAAAGGGGAGGCTGGCGGTCCGGCCGGGCCAGGCTGGGCGCTGCGGGCGGGGAGCGCGGAAACAAGAATACCTTCTGGGCATTTGGCACCATATGCTAGAATTACAGTTAATTGACTAATTACATAAATTAGGCATTAATTTTACAACACATCAAGTATAAAAGATATCTCAATTAATTGTGGAGGGAGAAGGAGGAGGTTAAAGGGGAGGCTGGCGGTCCGGCCGGGCCAGGCTGGGCGCTGCGGGCGGGGAGCGCGGCCGGAGCC
>NW_008236184.1:1469289-1491332 GCF_000691975.1 Corvus brachyrhynchos
CCCCCTCCCACCTTGGGGCGGTCTTTGCCGCGCGGAGCCAGCCAGCCGCGCTCATTAGAATCAATTACACAGCGGAGATTGATTAGCGCGTGCCAGGGCGCAGTGGCCCCGCCGAGACCAGCCGGGAGCCGGGAGCTGCCGAAGCCGGGAGCCGCCCAGAGCAAGGTATGGACCGGGATTCGCTCTCCCTGCACTGACCGCTACGTTCAGTGGAGCCTCCTGCCCTCCCTTGCGCCCCTGAGTCTTTTATTCTGGGAAGAAAACTCAGTTCTATGGCGAAAAGGCGCAGGGTTGAGGTATTTCCGGTGAAGTTAGTCAGGTTTTCCTGTTACTTTGCTACAGTGGGATCAAGTTTCAAGTAATATTAACAATTTCAGATAGCCAGAGCCATGGCACGCAGCTTTGGTGCCTCAGAAGTGTGAGGGGATGTTCTGCATAGATGATCTCTGGGGACTCCTCACCTGTTAGTGAGGCTACCTGACAAGATTCCTTCCCCTCAGAAGAAAAGGAGCATCCAGTTTGTACCTCGTTGTACCCAAAAAGGTGCCAGACTCTCTGCATTTACTTTGTAGTTTTCCTTTTAAGCACGAGGGAGGCTGTGTTAAAATGCAGGAAGGATTTTTACCTAATGGGAATAATTATATCTCACAAGGTTAAAATGGTAAAATTCAAAGCAGTACAGAAGCCCCAGAGATCAAAAAAAGCCCAGGTCATGTAGCAGGTAGTGGAAAGATTATCACCCTGAAAGTATTTGGGGAGGCACCAGTAAGTGGTCTCCATTTACACTGGGATTTGCCGAACACCACAAAATAAACAAGTCCTACTTTGCAGCTTTTGGCAAGGTGACTGGTGAAGCTGGAACTGGACCTGCCCCAGCAGAACAGGAGGCCCATGGCAGGCACTAAGCAGGCTGCAGGGAAGGCTGGCTTCTGCCTTTGTGAGGAAACATGGGGGCTCCTGTTTCTTCTGTGAGTCTGCCTTACTAATATAAACAAAATTCCCCCGCTGTAAATGAATATTCCATAGGAATAGACCACTGTCTGGTTGCATCAGTGACAATACAGCCTGACTGTTGATGGGCTAGAAAACAGATGAAACCCTGCCACACGTCTATCTTTTTATTGAGACAAAATGTTCATTTTGATGTAGCAGTTTTGTGCTGCTGCCAGATGCTGAAGGTACTTGAGGGAGATGTTGACAAGTGGATAATTGTCAACAGAACTAAAACAGACACTTTGTTTACAGTTGAGCATGATTAATTGAGAGTAAATAAAACAACATCTCTGTTCATAAAGTCTCTCAGCATCTGAAGTTCAAAAGCAGGCAGTACACTCCAGAAAGGAAGGCACTGAACCTGCTTGAACATGGGGATCAGTAACCGAGCTCGATGAGAACAGCCTGTGCAGCGTGGGGCATCACCCTCTAGGTTTCAAGCCAAGTAGTTTCCTGCTTACTTTTTCTCTCTGTTGGTTTCTTTCCTTTTTTTTTTTTTTTTTTTCTTCTCCTTTAATTTTGGCTTACATGGCTGGATCCACAAAGGGTTATGGATCACACACTAATTCAAAAGGAAGAGTTGTGCATCTGAATGCTGGATATAGTTGACTTAGGTAAAATGATAGGACAAAGGTGGTCTAGAATACTTCATCAACAGTAAAATAGGAAGTGATGCAGCAGTCTTTCTTCTCACATTGTAACTTAAAGGTTTTTATAGAATATTTCATGCTTTAAAACAGTAGTGAGAGGCAAAATTTAGTGGTGATGGTCAGTAAAATCCAGGAGTACTCTGAGTTTTTGTGGGGTTTTTTTTTGTTTGGGTTTGGTTGTTTTTTTGGGTTTTTTTTAAATTAAGATATGTTTATATTTGTATCTCATGTAGCAGAGTATATTTACCCAGAGCTGTACAGAAGGTGGCATAGTTAGTATCTAAGTGGTATTTATGCTGCTCAGACTAGACAGATGCTGCAGCTCAATTGAAGGGTGGAGGGGAAATAGAGTTTACCAATCCACAGTTGCCCAAATGTGGTTTTTGTGGATATCTTTTCCAAAATTATAATTTTCTCTCTCCTTTGTGCTTTGATCCACTCTGAAGCCACTTCCTGTGAATTATTCTTTCTTTAACGGATGTGAGCCCTACTAAGAGGCTGTTGCAGCAGCTGGTTTAGCCTCTCCCATGTGTAGCACACTTATAAGTAAAGTTAATCTATATTCAAACTTCCTGCCTTGGTCCTGTCCAGTTACTGGTGGTTTGAGAACAGCCTGTGTGTGTCTGTACCTGTTGTCAGTGGGCATTCAGACAGCTGGAAGTGGGCTGCAGCTGCTCACAGCCTGTGAATGAGACATGCTTGCTCCATTAGTGCTGAAGGAGGGGCAAGCTCTCTTACTGATGACTATTGTGTGTTTCTTCTCGAGTCAGTTTACTGCAGCTTGCAGGTCTGGGGTTTTTTTGTCTTTTGTACTAACTCTGTCCTACTGTCATTGACTTCAGCAGTGCCAGCTTCCAAGGCATGTCCACATGAGAATACCCCTCAGTCTCATGCCCACGGTTCAAAGATGCGATTCCGGGTCGTTGTGTTCCAAACAGTCCTTGAGCAGTGGTTGGGTGCTACTCATCTATTACAGCTGTATCTGCTTAGAGGGAGGGGAAGACCGTCAGGAATTGATAAGAGTTTGCATAGTAATACACATGTATCTGTCTTTTCAACATACAAATAACGTTAGGTTATTGCTTTGCACTCTGAAGGCTAGTCCTGCCACCAGCCTCCTTTGCAGAGGTATCATTAGCCCTGAGGGTACTGCCAGTACAGTATGTGTTGTGATGTGGCTCCATCACCCTTGCTCAATGGATGGGATGTTTCTGCATTGTACTGGCTGCTAGTTGGCTGCTGGGCTCCTGTCCATGTGGGACCCTGTGTCTTGGAGCCATGCCTAAGGGTGTTTATTCTGATTGTCAGTAGCTTGCCAGTTGGATTATTAATTAGTTTATACTTAGTGTAAACTATCACAGACAAGATGATTGCACTTTTTTTGCTTTGAAGCCTCCTGTATCCTTAGTATTTCTCCAGTTCCTTCAAAAGCCTTTCTCCTTTACTTTAGCTGTGATCAAAACTTTGCTCATCCCTCATCTAGAATGTGCCTCTTCCTCTGGAGCATATGCTTGTCCAAGCTGCAGCAGTTGTTGCTTGCCTGTGCAGCTCAGAAGCGCCCCAGGATGCTCCCTAAAGGCTGCTGCACTTCAAAGGAGAAGCTGCAGCCTCAGAGCAGCCAGCAACCAGGCACTTGCAGGGCTCAAAGCCCCAAAGGTGGCTGTTGGCATGGATGTAAGAGGAAAAGCTCCTTTCAAGGAGCAGCTTTGGAGTTTCCTTCTGTAGGGGAGCACTGGGTACTTCAGGGACAAGGCAGCAAGCCAGGATCCTCTATGCAGATTGTGAAGATCTTCCCAGAAGCTTGAGCAGCTGTGTGGGGAACTCCTGTGTGAGTCAAAGCACCGAGGGGGAGTGTGGCAGGGAGGAGAATTGTTTCCCTGGTGGAGAGGTGAGAGCATGGTCTGTTCAGCTGCTGGCAAGCTCTCAGTCCCCAGGCTAGCGCTGTCTTGTACCAATCTTAAGTCCACTTGTTTGGATGGTGGTAGGCGTCAGCTCTCTAAAACAGGAGACCCTACTTATTTGCAAGATGAAGGGGAAAAAATGGTTTCCATACTTACATCAACTTTGTGTTTTCATTGGAATGACTGTCACATGGTAAAGACATCTGAGATAACATCCTTTTGAGCCTAACTTACCTAGCACCTTTAAAGGACAAGTTTTCCGATGGAGTTATATCACTTTAAAAATAGGCCCAAAGACAGGAGGTTCTGCTTCATTTGACATCAGTGGAATTGGTGTATTTAACAAATGGTAATGATCACGTGAATTGTATGTAACTTCTGAATGAGGAGATGTTCAGTTTCTTTATGATCCAGACACAAGAGCTATGATGCATGGACCTATAGGAACGTCTGTCAGAATCACCACAAATATCATTGACTTTGTAGTCAAGAGCAAATCCTGAGAATGCTTCTCTCTAACTGGCCCAGGAAGATGTGCCTGGATTTCTTGCTGCCCTGTCAATACAATGCCCTGGGGCATTAAGGGCATAGGCTGCAGATGGATGTAGGATATACTTTTCTCATGGTCAGAAGTTACTAGTGGATCCTGAAGGAAGTTCTGCTCTGGGCACAAACCTCGAGGCAGCCAATCACTTGCTGCTTCATTATCTTGAAAGACCTTGAGTTGGAGTCAAAATTGAAATAATGAGCCAGATTTATGAAGGTGAATGTGTTTGCAGCTGACATGAGCGGACACATGCTGGTAACCATCTGCTGGGAACCTTTGTAGATAGCTGTGGAAGTGCACTTTGATGTTTAGGCTGTGGATGCCATGCGTGTGATCTACTTTTTGTGTGTATGCTGTCCAACTAAATAATTGCATGGGTATTAAAGTCCATTTAAAGTGATTTTGTCTTATTATGTACTCTTTGGGAAGAGAATGTCTGATTATCCATTAGATATTTTCTTATGAAAAAAAGAATACCTCTTTTAGTGGGCGCTTGTACATGAAAATCCTGAGATGCAGCAGTTCTCCTTCTGTACTCTCTGTATGTAAAGTTTGTATGCATTTGCAAAGTAGGACTTTGTTTAACTTATTTGACATTAATGGTCAGAGATGCCATGGCACTGGTACTTCGTAAGTCAATTAAACATAAAACATTGTAACAGGATTATTAAAAAGTACTGAATGCTGGAGAATAGATGTGATACAGGAAGGGGCACAGAATTGCTGTGTACTTAGCGTGTATAATGCAGCTTGCTCAATTTGTTCCTGGCTATTCATAGGAGAGTACATTTTCTCTTTTTAATTGCACAGGATGACAAGACCTTTTAATTAAGGTGGCATCTATAGTATTCATATACTGCAAAACCCACAAATGACTAAAACTTAATAGCATCATAAAAACTATGGTTAAAGCTTTTACCAACACTGCCATCACAGCAAAGGGTCTTAAATCAACTATGTCAGCAGTGAACTTATGCCTACACTGAGCCTACTGACTCAGACAGCAGGAACTCATTTCTTTTTGTGCAGAAACAGTGTCTTTGTGGTGTTTTTATGGCTCTAGTAAACTGGTAAATGGCTCTTTTGTCTCTTCATGTGTTCTTGCCCTCCCATGTCTAATTTCTGCAACCTCTGAAATATTCTGTGTCCAGTTAGAAGATTCTTTTGGGGAAAGAAGATAAAACTTCTCTTCTTCACTCAGAAGGTTCCTGCAGGCTTCAGTGGAACAGAAGGGTAGGGAATGAGAATATTGCATGTGGAGGATGTGGGGAAGCAGGCAGACAGTGCTGGATGCCACAGGAACAGAAGCCTTGGTGCTGCTCAGCTTTGATATTGACTCGAGGTCTCACTGGGAGAGAACCACATCCTTCAGCACAGGGATCACAGGGTTGCAGCAGGATCCCTGCTGCAACATGGGATGTTAATCATTTACAAGCAAAGTCCTGGCAAGGATTTATGCACAGGCAGATTATTTTCTGTCTTCCCTTTTTCCTTATAACGATGGTCTTACATTTGTTGGGCTGGTGTTTGTGAGGGGGATGGTCCTTCACCATCACAGGATGCTATCCTGTGGCATCCCAGGAATGTCTAGAGGTGCATCCCACTGCAGAGGTGAGTGAGGTACATGGCAGCTAACAGTGGCAGTTTTTGCCTTGGTAATGCTGGTAAAAATGGGTATGGTTCTTGGTCCCTTTTGTAAGGTGTTAGGCTTTTTTCTGTTTCTTTCTGCAGAATGTAAAAGAATATTATGCATATGCTTAAGGTACAGTCTTATTTCTGGCAAGAGCTTTCTGCGTTTCTCATCACCTTTGTGTGTGTGTAACAGTTACCGCAGGGGGCTTTTGCAGGCATTTCTTTTTTCACAGAATTAGAAATTTAACAGTTTGGTTTTAATCATAATGTCCTGATGCTCAGAGTTCCTTGAGCACACCTTCTATCGACTATGAAATAAACCAGTTTGTATAATCCAACATTTCCCTTGGGATTAGTTCAGAAAGCAACATGATTTTTACTTTATTGCTAAAAATACTGTGTTGTTTACCAGATGAGTATTTAAATAATTTAAGGATGCTATTCTAAAGAGAGACCTTGTTAGAGTGAAAAGTGCTTTATCACAAGAACCTCTAGCAAAAGAGAGGAGGACAGAGTAAACAGGCAAAGAAGAAGGGCCTTGGGATATATTAACATTTAGCAACACTAAAATTAATTGTCTTAATTTTGTCTGGCCTGATATTAGGGAATTATGTTAATCAAGTGTATTTTCTCTATGGTCAGGTTTAGAGTGAGGACTATTAATTTGTGGGTGTGGAATCAGTAATTTGGGGATTGTTCCCCACAAAGCTTTGTGACCACTGGGGTTGTTCAGTGGCCAGGATCCTTGATTCTTCAATCCTCTCTGTATCCCGAGTTCAATCCCAAGGACCTGAACAGCAGAAGTCAATCAGCTGAGAAGGCTGAAGAGTCTGCAGTCTTTCCAGTGCCATTTTCTACAGTGGCTTGTTTGGTGTGGATTTCATGGCACAGGTAAAGCTGTGTATCCTTCTCTTCCAGCCCTTCACCCCAGCCATCCACCTTCCATTCTGCTTCCTGTTGCCTGGGAAGCTGTGAGGCCTTTCTTCAGCACGTGGCTGGTTCATCCAGCAAAGGGGCTGGAGCTGGGACCACCATCATATTCTGACAGAAGTTAATGTAGCTCTAAAAAGTCAAGGGATCAAAAGTAATGTAAAGTTGCTAAAGCCTATCTTACTTGAGTCCCAAGTTACTAAAGGAACTTGATTTGGGCTTATCCGGTTCATCTGTTCAATGACGGGCAAACACATGCTTAAATTTAATCCTAGAGATGAAAACATTTGGTAAATACTGTCCTAAATGGAGTTAAGTTTTTAAATGTCCTTTGTGCATTTTCACATTGCTTAGGAGTTTCCTTTTTTCTGCAGTAAGAGAAAAAAAATGAAAATACAGTCTGAAACAGAAGTTTGGCTGTAACTCTGCAGATCTGAGAACTGTGCTAGGTCAAGATTTGTAGGTGGGGGTTGTAACTTAATTGGACTCTGTGGTACGAGTGGAAAATGTAGCTAAGCCTTTAGTCCCATAATAATTCCCATGTAAATGATGTGTTCTTTTTATATTTCTGTACTCAGCACATTATTGTGCCAACACTTGGAAAATAACATTGCTCACATTATAGGAGCTTTGGAAAGTTGTCATGGTGAGGAAGAGTCAGTTCCTCTAAACCAGTCCAGTGCCAAGTCGTCCAGGGAGTGTGAAAATATGAGAAAAGTGATATTGTTTTCTAATTCAAGCTGATCCTGTGTGCTTTAGGCAATGAAACTTCTCACCCTAGTGCTGCTTTTAGGCCCATCAATATCTGTGGGTGTAGTCAGACTTGGTGTATGTCTGGTCCCGTTCAGGATCCAGCGACGCTCCCTGCGTGATGTGTACCTGGCTTTGTGGCTGGGTATGTACTGAGGTTTTGCACTGGTAGAAGGGTTTGGTTTTGGGTGCTCAATGCTCCCAAACACTGTGGTAGCAGAGAGCTCTGCTGACTGTCACCCCTTTACTGAAAGGAGGCTGGGGACAAGGCTATTGCACTGAGGAAAAAGATGCTTGGCTCTGGGATTAATTCCCTGACTATTTGTCTCATGGAGCTTGGAGTTCAACTTCAGGGCACATTTCAAGGGGACGTTTGTGCTCAGGGCCAGGTCTGCCAGCAATGCTACGTGCAGCACTCTCAACTTCAGTGAGAGCTCCTTGCACAAAGCGAGCCTCAAATGGCCTGGAAGTTTGTGGCACAGAGTGTGGCTTGAGGACATGAGTGCATGTTTTGTGCTCTGGGTGTGTTTCAATGAATGTGCTGCCGATCTAGACCCTGATCCTGCTGTGCAGATTCCATTGGAACACACATGCTCTTGAATACAGCACACTGAACATTAATTTATGGGAATTTTGTAAGAAAACTATGTATGTAGCAGTTGCAATAAGCACGCTTTACAAAAAAAGGAGAAAGCATATTTAGAGGTTTGTTGATTTGTTTTGGGCTTTTTTTTAAAATGATTACTGCAGATGCTACTGTTTCGAGACATTTGCTTAATAGAAAGAGAAGAAAGAATGAAATAGGAGTGTTCAGTAAAGTCATCACCCTCTGAAGCTGAAAGCATTAGCAGTACACAAGTCCTTAAATGTCAACACTGTTTAAAGGAGGGAAAAAAAAGTTAAATTTGTGTAGTTCCCCTTCCCAAAGAGCAGATATGGATCCAAATAGAAAAATAATTTTCAGATATTTCCTGTGGAGTTCTAATGAAGCAAAGAATGAGATCAAAGGAAAACTGAAAATATAGGCTACTTCTGATGCTCAGTCCATATCTCTAAATTCAGATGATTGGACAGAACCTGTCAAAGATTCAATTTTAATTATCTGCTTCTGATCATGGGCTGTGGAAACAAGGAACTGAAAGTGATGTGTAGTGTGACCCTGTACATTGGTGTTCATGTTCTTACCTTTGTGACCATGGATATTTCTCTTTTCTGTCCTGAAGTCTGCTGCTCTGTCCCTCTCACTGCCTGTTAGAGGCACCATTAGGGACATCAGATCAGGAGCAGAGTGAACAATCAGCTCTGCACATGGCACAGGGAGTGAGCCAGGGTATAGGGAAAATACCCAAAGGAAATCTGATCTCAAGGTGGGACCTTGAGGTATCTGTGATATCCAAGAGCAAGTGAAGTTGGGCTGTGTTCAGCACTGGAGGAAGAGCTCAAAAGGTCCAGAGAGGCTGCTCTGCTCAGCCTGAAAACCAGAGTCGTGTCACAGGTGGGCTTCTTTGAGCTGCTTTGTGGAGGAGGAAACTTTTTGCATTCCAGGACACAGGATCACCTCCCACCTGTGCCAGAATCCTGATGATGATGAAACTGGCAGCACTGAAAAAAAATCTCTTATGTAACTTCTATGCAGCTACTTTGTTACATTTTTTAAAAATTGTTATTATTTTTTATTTTAAAGAAAGGGTCACCTTAAACTTGGCAAACTTTCACAGCCTGAACAAGCAGGGGGACCATGTGGAGAGCAATGTCTCTGGGGATGTACTTTTCAGTGAGTAAGTTCACTTGAGGCATGAATCTTGGGTAGATTTGATTGCATTTACTAATACAAAATCTGTCAACAGTAAAGACACCTTCACTGTTTAATCTTCCACTAGAGGGGAAAAAAAAGAAAATCAAAATACTTTTTCCTTTCCCAGAATAGCTGTCTGGCAGAAAACTTGAAAAATGTGAATCCCCTTTCTTGATACCAAGTCACTTTGTTGATGAACAGTGCTCCCAGCAAAAACTGGGAATGATACCAGACAAAGGATGCCCAGCATCATTATCTGCATTATATATCAATAGTTGTGCTTCCTTGCTTATGAAGTGTATAACCTTGTGTGTCCTTAAAGTGTAAAAACAAAACACGCACCACCCTAAGGACACCTGGGACTGCACTTCTAAGGACCCAAGAGAAAGAAAAAGATTTTATTAAAATATTATGAATTATTGTTAACATATATTTACATAATTTAATTCATCACAGGAAACATCTAAAAGAATGAAATTTTCTATACATATGGTCATGAAGCCATCCTTTAATGTCACCATTTTACTCTTCAACCCATCAGTACACTAGATCCATATTTGAGGGGATTTGCTTATTTTATCTAGTAACAAGGCCATTTATGGGGCTGTTATCCCTTAGATGGGATACCTGTCTGGCTCTCTTAGCCTAATCCTAAACTGGAAAGACAATGTCTCCCAAAGATCCTCTTTCTTTGAGTGAACAGTTTAAAATGCTACAGCCTGTGGGCTAAGCAAACTGGGTCAATGGTGTTACTCAAAAATTATTGCTGTTAATAACTGACATTTAAGGCTTTGGTATTTCTGTTACAAGATTTTCTTCTATTCTTGGGAGTGCTTAACTTGTAATTAATTTTGTTTGGTTGAATGTCATTAAGGAAAGAAAATTGAAGGATCTTTAGGCTTCTTGTATATAGAAGCAATTTCTGTTAAAGGCCTTGTCTTTCAAATCTGTTCCTTTTTTGTTTTGAGAAAGTTTTGTAGTATTTTTGCAACTAACAGTTATCAATTCAATAAGGACTTCTGATATTCTTGGTCAATTTTTTGCACAATCACTATTTAAATAGAAAACTGCTAAGAATCTGATTATACTGATAGAAGTGAAGAGAAAATAAGGCTGAGGAAAGCAATGTGGTGTTAACAGTGTCTTTTAGAAAAACTAATTTATTGCAGGACCCATTATTAGAAGTAAAATCTTAGTGAATGCTGGGGTAAATCAGAAGGCAGAGAGAACTCGAGCCTTGTGTGTGCTGTGTACGAGTGATGAGGCTTTTGGTATAATGTGACATTTAATCACAGAATAATCTTACTTGCAAAACCATGTGTATAAACAAAATCTTCTGTTTCAGAGCAAAAACAGGGCTAATTGTGTAGCTGCTGAACAAATCTGCTTGACAGCATGTCCATTAAAAGGACATTATGCTGGTGAGGAAATGCACTGAGGGATCCTGGAAATTGTTTATCAGAAAGCTGAGCACTATTGGGGTGACCAGATGCCTGTGAACCACAGGTGCATTGTTTCCACTTCTTGTGGTTTTAATCTCTGAATTTTGAAATCCAGGAACACCTGCATTTCCCGACCATATCTGCTGCTTTGCCATTTCTATTTCCCTCTCTGTCAGCAGTTGGCTACCAGACAAGCTTTAGATGAATAGCATTCACCTTACTTCAGAGTTGTTTTATGATGCTGGTTAGATGAAATAGTTCCAGCAGATACTCTCAATAAGCAAAGGCCTGTACTCTCTGCAGTTCATTGAACCCATATGGATGAGAACAGCTGCAAAGATGGGTTTGCTACCTGAGGCCAATGTTTGTGTTGCCAACCGCGACTTCAGCTTGCTGACCCTTGTATAATTCATTGCAGTTGAGGAAATGTTGCTCACACTATTCCATTTTGTGATGAATGGCATTACTTAAAACTGATAGTCTTGTAAAGCAGTGGTGACTTCCCATGTCTGACAGATGCGAACAAAGAATACAGTCAATAAATATTGCCATGTTCTAAAGGAAGATTCACTGCTTACAGTTGAGGGGGAGGAATTTCAGTGCAAAGAGAAAACAGGTGGAAAAGAGGCTAGTATAAAATTACAATTTAGAGGTTGTGCTTAAGGATGGATCTTTGTGGGGATTAATGCATTGCAGGTCTCTGAATCACCCAGGTGTGGTGTTGCAGGCACATATTTCAATCTAGCATTGTGGAACAGTTACTGCTTCACTGACCCTCTTACAGGAGCCAGGCAAATAATTTCAGTGACCTTGATGAGCTTAGACTTCCATGGAATTTGCCCAGAAAGAGAAGGATGCCTCAGGAAGGCCATATCTGGATAATAACATTTTCTGCTTAGTACTATTGCTTTTGGGAATGTTCTTCATCCAGACGTTTCCTGGTACATTTTTATCAATATATTTTTTTCAAAACTGAGGTTGAGCGCATTCTTGTTTGTGTGAAAGGGCATCTGACCTCCTAACCAGTGTCTCTGAACTCTGTGAGAAGTCCTCGTAGGCTTTGCTGTTGCCCTCTGCAGGCAGCAGCCCCAGGTTCTGATGAGACAGAGGTTAGAGCCAGCTGATTGCATCGATTGGTAAGAACAACAAAAAGGCAGATTCTTTGAAAGGTCAGGAATATCCATGAGTAGCCATTAAGAAAAGAGAAAGAGGAACTGAGAAGAGAGACGTACAAGTGTTTTAGCAGGTTTCTGTGAGAGACCCGGGCAGAAGTTGTTATGGTCTGAGAGATGAGGATGGTGCCTGGGTAGGTGGAGTTAAGCACATCTCTGAGTGGTTTGGAGGTACTAAAAAGGGAGCAGGTGATGGGTTTCAATGAGGAACAAATTGAGGTGAATGGTGGAAACTGTGAGAAGGGAGCAGATTCCTCTTTAGTGTGAACCTTTCTTTCACAGAGCTGGTATCCCTATGCTTTTATGGTATATGAGCAAAAATGACATCACTGGCCATATTTATATAAGAATATACAGGGCACAAAATCACCTGGTATTCGTCCACCTTCACTCTGTGATAGGTGTGCAATTGTTTCATAGTCTTCTGCTTAATTTCTTGCCACTTTGTGGAGTATGAAGATAAATGAGGTAGTGTTTCTATAGAATGTTAGGGACAACTGCCCAATTCAAAGTTGTTTTGAAGTTAAGGTATGGATTAATATGTTTCCTATTCTTTTGTGGTGTTAACAGTGCACAGCTGCAATACTGTGGATATTTCCCTAGAAATGTTTCATATCATTAAACTGCAAATTTTATTCATGAGGGAAAAGGATTTTTCTCTAAGGCCCCCATTCAAAAACCACAAAAATCTTTGCTAAAAGGCTGTTAAGTCCATGGAGTTAAATAAGAAGAGAAGTTTAAGTATCTCTATAGGCAGTGGCTGAAATAAGATGAAAACCAGTTAATCCACAGTTTTTCATCCTGGGTAGCTAAAGCTTGCTACAGTGCAGAAATCAGGCCATAAAGGTGTGTGCAATTACCTTATAAATGAGTGATGCTCATTTTGCTTGTGATAGAAGTAAAGGCTAAGGCCTCTCACCTACAGGCTGAGTACCAGAGCAGTGTGACCCTCTGCACCCAGTTCTGAGGATGTGCTGTTCCTCAGCCCTGACTCGGCCCCGGGTAGGCCAGCAGGGATGCTCCTGAAGATGCAGGTCTAATTGAAGCAGCTCTGAAAAAGTAGAACAGATGTTTGTGGGCACAGAAGTTGTGTTTGCAGTTAGGTTGAGAAAAGGCTTTTTGCTTTACTTTGTTGTCACTAATGTTACATCTACTGAAATCAAAGCTTCAGCACTGAAATGCAGTTGTAGTGATTTCTGCAGTTGTCTCTTGTTTCTTTACACCGTGGTGTATAGCCACAAGGGGCCGAATTAGAGATGTCGAGGCAGTTTTTCTGCACTTAACTTCGCAATTAAGTTGTTTTAAAAGATTTCCCAATTAAAATGCAAATAAATAAGCCACAATTAAAAGTAAAATGATGTGAAACTAAATCGATATTAATTTGGACAGTAGCAATTCTTTTAAATTTATTGTATAGATCTGCACACCTTGAGTTTTCAGACTAGCAAAACAATCATTGTCTTTTATATTCTGTGTGAACCGGACAGCACAATAGAAGGAGAAACTTTATTGTTATTACTGTCTTGGAGTTTCACAGTGGTTTGTGGCAAAGGAACACGGAACCGAGGACTCCTGACCTGACCTGCAGGTGCTGTGCAGAGGTGTTCTCCAAGGATGCCCAGCTAGCAGTGGTGTGCCTCTGGATTTTCTTACCTATGTCATTGCTTTCTGTTTGACTTCCCCAAGGTGGCCTTTTCATTTTTCTTTGCTTTCTGGAACTGGCAGCCTAGCTGGAAATGCCTGCACAATAAATCTGGAAGCAATCTGGAAATCTTGGTCATTTTCCAGAGTGCAAGGGGCATGGGGCTGAACAGAAATTCACCTGCCTTTGGTGCCCTCACTATGAGACTGTAGCTGAGACACAGAAAACCTTTCCTCCTGTGGGTAGCTGAGCCCAGAGAAGGCAGAAAAGAGAATGCAGAGATGGCAAAGAGGAGTGAGCCAAAGTGGAAGAGTGAGGATGCCTGGGGAGGTGAATTGGTGGGACCAGGAGTTTCTCTGCTTATCTTCCTCTCTCTCCCAAAACAAGCTGAGGATCCTGCTGCCCTTATCTGCTGCCTCAAGTAAGGGAGTGGTGTTTTCCAGAAGTCTGATGCCAGAAGTCCCTGTGTTGAGTAAGGAGTGTTGTTTTCTACCTGCCTTGTGGGTCAGGGGTACATTCAGTTGCAGGATCAGCTGCTGCAGCTCCTTTGGTGGTGAAAGAAAGCCCCTGTAAGGAGCTTCAGGAGTTTGGGCAAGCTGCCAAACTGTCTTTGGAGAGGCATTGAGAAAGGGGAAACCGTGATGCTCCACTTTATCTCTCTGCCAAAGCTGAATGGGATTTCATGAGACAAAGAAAGGGCACTTCACCACCTGCAGGGCTGCTTATCAAAGGCCTTCTACACACAGTGGAGGTGTGAGAACTTTTCAAAAGTGAGGACACAAATGTCCTCTAAAATTGAAAGTACTGGGCAATCTAGATAGAAAAGTCATTTACCAGATTCTCTGGTAATATCATATGCATTAGTGTGTATATAAATGTGTATATAGGTGTGTACAAGTATCTATGTACTTAAATATAATGTCCACAGATCGACTGATGTCACAGCTTCTCACCATGCTTATCTAGTCAGAAGCAACAGCAGAAATTGATGTGAAAACCAGACCAATTTAATGCCTTTAAGACAACTCAAAATCTTGTATTTATACCTTGCATTTTGCACTTCACTTCTTCCTCTGTCTGTTTTGTCTTTTGTCATTTTGTCATGTCTCTATTCAGATGCCAAAGTCCTTAGGGAAGGCTGCATTTTCTTGGCAGTGTCACACAGTGCACTTTTGAAAGTTAATGACTACTATGAGAAATAAATATTCAGTGAAATGGCATTTTCATGATTGAAGCTTCTGTTACCAGTGATACCTATTATCAAACAGAGGGAAGTCTTAGGATTCTGGAGGTGCTCTCATAAGCCTTAGAAATGCACCCACAGAACCTGTGGGGAGGCACTTCTCTGCAGGGTAATCAGTCCCTTAGAAAATAAAAAAGAGGGGACTCTTCAGGGACAAACCTCTGTTGTTTGTGTGTTTACAGACCTGACACCTCAACTGAGTCTTTGGCCCTCACCAATATTTTACAAATGTCTCTGTATTTGACTTGTTTCATGTATTTAAGTGCATTTAAAGTGTAATATTCGTAATTTGAGAATTGTATTCAGTAACATGTCTCCAGTGGTTACTCCTGGTATCTGATACTGAAATATAGGAGATCAAGTACAGACACTGATTTTAGTACGTAATAACAGATATAGACTAATTGATTTATTTGTGGCAAAGCAATTGCACAGTTCTGTGGAACAAAACATGACCTGGGACAGTGTAACTGGTAGCACTGTATCTAACACCAAGTAAATGCAGGAATCTGTCAGTAGCCATAAGAAACTATTTTCATTTGGAAATACAAAATTACACCTGACACCTACCAGAGGTTCACTGCAGCTGAGCAAAGGAATACCTCTAATATAAAATAATAAACTTTTAATTCATTTAAGAGCAATCTTTTTGAATAGACCTATAAAATGACTTATCATCTTGCTGTCAATGCTGATAGAATATCTGTGTAAATGGCCATGGATCACTGAGTGTCATTTATAACCATTCTTAGACCACTATCTGGTGGCTTTTAGGGTTTATTTTCTGTTGAATCTTAAAAACAGCAGGAAGAGAAACAGTCCCTACAAACAATTGCTAAATCTTGTGGTATTCCTTTGATGGAAACAACTTCCAATGTTATGCACTGATAGGTTCTGGCCTTGTTGATTATTTGTTGAATTGGTTGAAAAGGCAACTTTTGTCATAACCTTTCTAATATTTTGTCATTTTCCATGGACAGGGGAAAAATATTTTCATTTTTTCCAGCAGTGGGGTTTTAGATCTAATCTGTAAGTGGGTAGGGTAATAAATACTGACTTTGTGTGACAATGGTGCTGTGACTGTGACACCAACACTTGCAGTGCTCCGTTGGATGTGACTTTCTCCCACAATGTGTAGCAGAGTCTCTGTTTTGTTTGGCTCATAACAGAGCTCTGAGAAATTGGGACCCCCAGTTAGTGGGGAGTGACTGATACCAGACCATATGCTCAGAAAGCAGCATGTGGTTGGACCAGGAGATGGCTGAACTGCAACTCCCATGAAATTCCAAGATGCTGTTTGGTGTCAGGTGGGAGAAAGGTCGAGAAAAGGACTGCAAAAGGGAATTTGGAATACAAAACGAACAAAGGAAAAAACCCCTGACTTGTGTGAGAAGAAAAGAAAGAATGTAGAAATAAGTATTTTGATGTGAAGGGTGAAAAAGTGGATAAGCAGTGTAAGTGAATTTCCAAAGCATATTAATAAGGACGACCAAGAAAATGAAAAGGAATCAATACAGTACATAGAAGTTAAAAAAGAAAATGAGGAGGGAGTGAATAGAAGGACAAAACTAAAAAGTGGAAATACACAACATGCAGGAGGGTTACAAAGAAGAAAGGATACATTCTGCTTGTGGATTAGAGGATTTGTGGTTAGAGTTGTTGGTATTTTTCTACTGAAGCTTTTTCATAAATTTATGAAAAATTGATGGTGCACTAAAGGTGATGGACTGTCATGGATTGGCACAAAAGTTGCTTTGACACACAGACTCCTTAAGAGGCCTCAGATATACAGTCTGTAGACAAACAAACTGTTCCTTAGTGTTTTTCCCAAGTGTTACAACAAAAACCTCACTCCAGCTCAAACTTGGGTTACTGGAACTCAAGGATACTCTAAAGCTCAAGTTTATTAAACATCTTGATCCTGCCTCAAGATGTAGGACATGGTCTGTACTTCGGAATCTATTCATATGTTTAATACTTTCACTGTTTGAGATCTGCCTACTGTGCACAGAAGAACACCTACAAACAAATGAGAGTCGACAATGACAACAGAAATCAGGACTAAAAGTGTGACACAACTTTCAGAGGTATTCAGTGAAATCATTAAGTAAATAATAACTTTTCAGGGGAGGAGTGGAACTGGTAAAAAATGATTCACAGTGCAGACGTTTTCAAGAGTCGGACATGTGGGTGTATCTCCCACATGTTGAATAGTGTTCAGGTTTGCTTTTCTTCCCATTCCCCTCTGCCCTGTCTTCACCAGGAGATGAAGTGCAGTTTTCCAAGAGCAGCAGTGTATATATCTGAAAGTATGAATTTGGGTAATTCTATTCATACCAGAGTTGCAAGGGGAGCTTTTGATTTCACATGTTAATCTTGAGAGCCAGGTGCTGACTCAAGATTGTTTCAGTGCTAATCTCAATGTCTTCTGTTTTTTGACATCAAATCAGTGTTGTCAAGTTTCTGTATGATAGAAACTGAAGGGATTTGAGAAATAAGTAATTTCAACTTATTTTTAAAATATCAGTGAAAATCTCCCTGAGTATTTAGAGCCTCTGAAGACATCAAAATGACACATCTCAAGGAAAGTACAGTTAATCCCACAAGAACAGAACTAGATTTGAAATACCCTACATTTGGTTGTTGGACATTTAAATGCAGTAATTTGATGAGCCTGTGTTAAGCTTACTTGGACATCCTTATTCTTTCCAGGCCATTGGTTAGTCAACAGCACGATGTAATGAACTACTTACTAAAGCCAGTGCTGCCATTTCCCCCTGCCTTGGTTGTCTGGGCTTGTCCTAGAAATGTGCAGCCATAATTCTGTGTTCAGTTACTGTTTCCCATGGTATAAATGGTGACTATACAGCGAATAATCACTGGATTAGACATGGTGCCTGCGTTTTTCTTATTTCAGTAGGAAGTCCAAGCCTTTCAGCACATGCATCTTGTAGTATTTGGGAAAAACAACAGTAGGTGAGTATCCCAAGGGTGTGCCCCAGTCCATGGTGCTCTGGGTTCCCACTTGGCAGCTGTCAATCACTACTTGTGTTTCTGTGAGGTTGGCAGTTGAGATGGCCTGTTCCCTTCTGGAATAGGAGAGCTGTGGTCCCAAAGAGCCGTAGGAAACAGTTCCAGGAAACAGACAACTGGGACAGATGACAGCAACAGAGGGGCTCAGAAATAAATGGTAAAATGAAGTGAGAACTGCCCTCTCCTTCAGCAGTCCTTAACCTGGAGCTCAGTGTGTACCACTGTATAAATCGTAGTCTAGGGTTACAGCTGAGATTGGGGTCAGGCTTTCTAGAAGGAGTAAACTGAGAAATGGGTAAGAATGACACAGAGAGGAGCTGCTAAAGTAGCCTGAGAACAGCTGGTGGGATGTTGTCCTTGGCATTAGGTAATCCAGTCATGTGGACGCCTTCCTGATGTAGTCTTCAGTCAAGAGTTAAAGACAGGATTAAGGTGGAAGCTCTAAGAATGAAATGTCCTAATCATTAAGTAATGCTCAGAAGGAGCTCCCAAAGAAACCTGAGAGCTGCTATCAGTGTTTTGCCCCTATGCACTCCTTAGCCTGGATGCCAGGAGCACCCTATGGCATAAGTCTCAGCTTGAATTTAGAATTCCAGGAGAGAGAGTGGAGTGCAGTAAGCAGGGACAGGCACCTGTTGGGAGGTGTGCAGCACTGGCATGGTCCTCTGGGAGTGGGATCCCCACCACCTAAAAAGTAAAGTTGCCTCTGCAAAACAATAAACAAAAAAGTGTCTTGTTCTGACCTGTGTTCTGTTCTGTGTGTTGAGAAGGCTGTACCTGATGCAGGAAAGGGGAGTTCCCAATCTGTGTCTATTTGTCATTAAAATGTAGGAATGGCCACACACACAGGAATCATTGTGGTTTAAACAGCAGCTACTAGCTGAGAATAATCTAAGCAAGTGAGGTTAGGGGAAAGGTATTGATTTTGTGTCACACAAATGTAGGTAGAACATCTAATCATTAAATAATGTTCCCAGGGCACTTCTCAGTGTGACTGGCTGAAAGAGGAGACCGCAACATATTTAATGATCTGTAGAACACAGCGTCCTTGAGGTCAATAATGTGTACTTAACCTTTAGGTTTTCCATGTTGTCTGCTTGTCCAGTTGGTTTATGAAGTGTATGCTAACATGATTGGGGATTTAAGGCAGTGATAACTTGATCTCTCAAATGTTCACTGCTGTTGCACGTGGATGTTGGACAAATCCATTGTGAATTCCACTTTCCCTGGCACTGCCTGCAGCGACTGCTGTTACTCAGTCACAGCCTTGCGCTCTGAATGCAAGTTAATAGTGTTTAAATTGTGAACACCAGCATTGCTATCTTAATCCAGTTTTACTTTGCCTCCAAAATTTAAACTGAAAAGAACCTCTTCTAGCCTTCAGCTTTTATCAAAGGACCTGAGCTTATTTGGTGGCACAAATGATGATTAATTTATTTTTAAAAAGAAATCAAATAAGAAATAAAGGCAGAATTTCAGTTAGCAGCAAGCACACCTCAGTTAAGAGGAGATTAAAGATTTTTACAAAGTGATTTAGACACTGAAGTCTAATGCCACAATGAGAGTAAATGCCATAATTCTGTAGAGTTTTACTTCTCTGGGAAAGCTTTAGATCATTTTTACAGGAGAGCCACAGTTAAAATATCAATCTGGCAGTCAATAGACTGTGAGTTCTGTTTCCAGCTCTGCAAGAAGGTTCTGTGTGTGCGGCAAAAACTCAGTCTGTGATTCAACAAGAGCACTGAAGGATGTGCCTCCACTTAAGCAGCTGACAGTCACCTCCATTTGCATAGAATTACTGTATTGTTTGGGAAATGCCAGAGTTCTTGGCTGGCTAAGGGCTCATCAGTGGCATGGAACCGCAAATTTCACATGTGCATTTGCTTCTGAAGTAAACTATTCCAGCAAAAAATGTCTTATTTTCCCAGCTCCAAGTGGTGGGGCAGAACAGGAAGTAATGACAATGTTATCGAAATTTGTCCTGTTATCTAAAATATTCTATACAAGCATTATGCTCTCCCTCATTTCTTAATTGGAGCATTGTCTCCCTGGATTGCTTTCTGAAAGGTTTGCATCAAAGTAATTAAAATTTTAAGGATATTTCAGAACACAGATCAAATTAGTATGATCTTGTTTTTCTATTTATTTCCTTTTTATTTTCTTTATATTTGTGAGTCATTTATTACTTATGTTTATTAGTAACTATTAGATTTTTTTCCAAACAAAATCTGCAGTGTAATTTGAGTGCTTGATAACTTGCTGGAAATGAGGTTATGCTCCTATGAAAACTTTTGCTTGAAGCAATGACTGTTTCCATATGAGTAGTTCTATCAATTTATTCTTGTATACCAACATTTGAAGGATAGATCTGCAATGTTATCTTGTATGTACATGATACTGAGTCTTTCAGAGGAATTTCTCTCACAGGAAGACAATACTTTCCCTCAGTGACCTTTCCCCCTACAAGTAATCTGTCACTGTATAATTAAATGGGAAAGTAAATAATGTTATTATTTCTGAGCATGGACACAGTGCACACAGTAACAAATCGGATTCAAAGAATAGCTGATGAGGGGATTTGTGGAGATCCTTGATGCAAAGTTTTAAGTGCAGTACAAGCAGATACCTACTCTAAATTGGCTGCCACTGTAATTAAAAGTATAAATGTTTCAAGCTGAACACATTCTATTAGTCAGATTTTAGGAAACAAAAATTTAATTTATTCACATTCGATATGGTCTGTAAATGCCACCATTATATGCTTTCCTCTGGCCTTTGATTAGCTATGGATTAATAAAACTTTTATACCTTCTTTGTCAGCCTCATTTTGAACTCTGTTTTTGCATACTGTTACTATTAAATAAATGAATTAGTGTCCAGAAATGTGTCATGCATATTACCTAGCAGCAGGAAGCATAATACAGTGGTCAGCTCCCCAGGAGCATTATAAATCCTAACACGCTCGGTAACCTGCTCATGTGGACCTATTAAAAGCTTGATGATTTAGTGAAGCAGTATTTGTGCTTAACAATGGAATTTTAGTTAATTCAAAACAAAGTAAATCATTTCCAATTACGGTATTTGAATATTCACAGTAGCTACACAAGGATGTGCAATGCTGCCATGAAAAAAAAAGAAAAGGCATTATAAAGGTTGACTGGAGTTTAGTGTTTCGAGTGGCTGTGGTACCTCAGCCTCAAATGAACACCACTGTTTGTAAAACATATTTATTTGACATGGCTGCTTCATGGGAGAGATTAAGAAGCTATAGCTTAGAATGGGCAAAAGTCTTTCCAGAGACTGTGAAGACTTCATTGAGCAGAAAGGCTCCTGAGGGTGAGGCACAGGCAGGAACAGGAGAGCCACCCAGCCAAAGGAATATTCAAGTGAGATTTGGGATCAATTCAATGGCACTTTTTGTACCTGTGCCTACACACACCTCAGCAGGGTTTGCAGGAATATAAAGCTGCAGGTCTTGGAGAAAGTGAGTGAGAGCATCTGCCAAATTAGCCTGGGACTCTGTTGCAGGAAGATGAGGGATTGATGGGGAGGGTCAAGTTTCATGAAATGTCTTAGCAGCTTCTGTCATGTAGCCAGTGGGCTATGTGTGTATACACCGAGACGCACACAGTGTTATTTACAGTGTGTGGAAGATCAGACTGTTCCTTCTGAAAACGGGTCAGTGTTTTCCAAATCCGTGTTTTCAACCCAGACTTAGAGGTGTGGCTATGCCTTAAAATGCTGATATGCTTCAAGAAAGGCACTGGGTTCCTAAGTCCACTAAAACTCCTTCGATTTCAGTAGGAATTAGGGTCTCAATTGCTTTCCTCAAATCTCACTTTGGCTTTTATTTACAATCATGAACTATTCTGTCTGCATATCCATCAGATTGGCAACTGCAGCCTCATTCAGAGTCATGCAGTCTAGGCTTTGAGGTACTTTCTAAAACAAGACTTCTAAGTTCTGTAGAGCAGTTTAAACCAAGTGTGACAATCAGGCTGTTGTGAAGCTCTGAAACCCAAAGCATGTGCCACTGTTGTGCGCTGAAAATAGAGTGAGGCTGACAACTCTCCAAGTATGACAATTGCTTCATATCTGTGGCATTGTTTTAAAAATGCTACAGAGTCCCACTGTATAGACTGTAATGGAGTTTGTTACAGTTTTTCGTGTAGATTAACCCCTTAATTCTGGTTACAGCTTTTGAGTAATGCTGCATGCATTTTAGCTCCCTTGTGATCAATTGGTTACATTAAGTGGTTAGAGTTTAGTATTCTTATGAGGAGAATAAGAAAACTTGGGGGGGGGGGGGGGGG